>NC_080672.1:97229379-97569796 GCF_030247195.1 Topomyia yanbarensis | reverse complement strand
TTTCATGGGAAAATACAGTGTTTCCCAAATTTATTCGTTCACCCGAATTTCTCACACTTTTTTCCTATTCAAGCAAACTGCACCAATTTTTTAGCGTTTGTTTTGAAGCTTAATCAACGATGTTTCTCGAAATTTAGAAGTCCTGGTGCGTTTTGTTTGTTTGCTATGGTAGTTTAAGTGAAAAAAGTGATGTCCCATATTTATAAGTTCACCTTACTTTTTTGCCTTTCTCATATAGAAAGATTGCAATGCAATCACTCTGAACATCGTCAACCTAATCCCGGTCTATCCCCCCATAGCCACTAACCAGCAATGGAATTGTACACGAAAAAAAACCAGTCATGTTTGGTTAGGGTACTGTTATTGTTCCCTCGACATGTTTAGTTTTTGTTGTGATTCTAGTTCTTGATTTGGGACTATACAGCCGACAGTCGAATGATGATCATGATTTCAAGAGCTTATTCGCGATTCTTGTGATTTCTCATTACGCTATTGGATTAAAGAGGAATTAAAATTCATGATTTCAGGATGTTAGTCGCGATTTTTGTAATTTCTTTTCACGTTATCGTGATATTTTAGTTATGAGTAGAGTGATTCATGTTCATGATTTCAGGATCTAAGTCACGATTTTGTAACTGCTGTTCATGTTATCGTAATATTTTAGTCATAAATAGAGTAATTCATGTTCATAACTTAAGGATCTCAGTCATGATTTTCGTAATTTCTCTTCAAGTTATCGTAATGTATTATTTTAAAACTTACTTCCAAATTTGACACGAAGAGTAATATGACTAATGTTCATGATATCAGAGGTTTGATCATGGTATTCGTAAATTCTCTTCGTCTAATTGTGATCTATTACTTTTTGGTTACTATCGGTTTTTTTATTCGGAATAACGTGACAATATGAACTGGATCATAACAATATGACTGATTCGCGACATCTTGTTCTGTAAATTATATCACGCACACTATTTGAGATTCTCAGCGCAGTTTTCGTTTTCTATCCTTGTATTTATTTATTTCGTCAATCGATGTAGACTACAGATTTCCTTAATTACTAATGTGTATATATCGTAAATTTAGTATAAATGAAGCAATTTCGGCTTTCACAGAATCATCCTCTTACGCGTTAGAATTTCTTTTGTGTATAAAATATTGTTTTAGTTTCAGTTTAGACATTGTAAAATCAATTGAGTCGCAATAGTGATTATAAATAGACATCATTTGATTTATGGGGCTATATTTTGCATAGTTTGTGCGAAAAGGAGTTATTGAAAATATACTTCGATTTCGTAGCTGTCGTGAAGGTGCATAAAAGTTCAATTTGGATAAATATTTAGCTGAATCGATACGATGCGAAACGATATTATTAATGAATGAGACGCTCCTTTAATGTTTGAATATTGATAAGCAAGCAGCGTGCTTCATAAGATGGCAGAGGGCATGCTGTCCATCCTAATTTACGAAGGGCAAATAATAAAAACTGTTTTTGTACCGATTCTATTCGTTCTTCATGTCTGCTTGAAAAAGGGCACCAAATAATACTAGAATATTCCAATATCGACCTAACATATGCAATATATAATATTTTTATTGTATAAGAATCTTCAAAATGATAGCTAAAGCGTTTGATAAAACTGAGCATGTTGTTAGCTTTGTGTATAATTGTGTTATAATGATTAAAAAAATTTAACTTTGAATCTAATATAACACCTAAATCCCTAATTCTTTCACTTTTTACTACAGTCTGATTTCCTAAGGTAATCTCAACATTCGGTGTTTGTCGTTTTCGACTAAAGGTTATTGAATTACACTTTTTCACGTTCAGTTGTAAGAGGCTTTTTTAACACCACATTCATATCGTCCGCATAAATTAGTATTTTCAGTTTTTTGAGAATGAAAGAGATATCGTTCACGTATAAAATAAACAATAGAGGGCCTAAATGAGAGCCTTGTGGAACTCCTGAGGTGACTTTAATTGGTATCCAGACATCACCATTAACCATTATCGAACGAAAAACGATGTTCGAGGTCCTAAAAGTTTTTTATATCTAATGCTCGTGTCAATGACTATGGTCGCTAGCAGCTGGACATTTCATAAAACAGGGCATGGAATAAAAATGATTCCACGAATAATTCTCCAATTTTGTGAAAGAATTCTCGGGAAAATATCATTATCATGTTGCATGAAATTGTAAATGATTAGCGATATCTTCTAAATATCACCAGCACGCAAAATAGATTGTAAATCATGTACTAGACATCATGAACCAGTTCACGAATACATGAGTAATATTTAATAATTTCGTGAACTATTTCACAACAAATAAGGTGAGTTGTGACTTATACAGTAATGTTTCGATTATATCACTATGCGATTATATCACCCTCGATTATATCACGGTTTTATCTCGATTATATCACGCTTTTTGAAAAACAGACAACTACGGCACACTACGTTTTGATCCAATTAAGCCACATGTTGTGTCCTGGCACTTTTAGGATTTTTTTTACAAAAGATTTGCTTATTTACATGTAGGGTAATGAGCCTATTATTGGGTTTCGGACTATTTCGTTAAGGGTTTATATATGATGAGGTCGGTCAGAAAATCGAACTTTTTTATTCTTTTATCTTTATAGATTCTTAAGAAAGTATCTGAAATGTTTATAGAGGACTATGTAGTAGAAGTAAAGTTACAGCGCTATTCATCTTGTTCCGTTAACTGAACGAAGGGCGTGACGCGAAACTTTAAACGTGAATAAACTCGAAATCTCGAGTACTTTTTCAAATGGACGTAAGTAACATTGAGAGCCTCTCTTTGTTTACTTTCTCTTTCGTTTATTACGACGTTATTACAACACTTTGTACTAATTTTCCAGTACATATCGAAAGCCGACGGTTTTTACTACAATATTATGCAAAGAGTAGAGTAGTAAATGTTGAAATGGCCGAGTAATGAACAGAAGAGAAAGACATCAAAGAGAATCTCTCATTGTTACTTACGTCCATTTGAAAAAGTACTCGAGAAATCATGTTTTACCAAGACGTTGTTGTAATGACTAGGATTGCCGAAATATCTTTCGGCTGATTCCAATTTTAGTTTTAAATTCTTCGTTACTTATTTGCCGTATCCTTGAGGGACCGTCTGGTGTTCCAGGTAAACAAATCGACTTTTTGAAATTGTTAGTTATCCGCAGGAAAATCAACCAAAATAATGAGAAAAACAAAATATGCAAGATATGGTAGGTACGCCGAGATATGCATGTTCTTTTGAATCGATGTGAATACTTTTGTTTTGAAAGGACAACAACAACAATTGAAGATGGGACTATTTCTATGGATGTTAAAACAACGAGAACTGAATCGTAGTCTCTTCGAATACACTGATTTTAATAGTTAAGATATTTATCCAAAACCTTAACGTGCCAGATTCCTTCAAGTTTAGTTTTGGGTGGTTCAACAATTTTAAGAAACGGTACGGGATACGTAAAGTGATGCCATACCGTTTTAACTAATGCGTTGAACAAAAATGGCAGACAATGCTCTAACCAACGGCTTCAAATGGGTAGTGTGATAATAGAAACATGGAAAAATAAGCTCATTTCACTAGTATGATCTATTCTTTTGACTAACTTTAACTTTTTATTACTTTTTGTTTATATAAATACATGGGTTAATGCATGAATGTATTTTTTTTGTTTTGAATATATCACGCTTCAAATATATCACGCTAAAATACAGACCGACCGTGATATAAACGAAACATTACTGTACTAGATATCATGAACCAGGTCACGAATACATGAATTATATATCATGATTTCGTGAACTATTTCACGAGCACGGATATTGGATCGTACCTAATATATGAGAGCTCATAAATTAGTTCACGAGAATTAAATGGATTCATGAATACAATTTTGAATTCCGCGAAATAGTTCACGAGTATATTTTAATTTTGTGAACTATGAATAATGTTCATAAAGTTGTGAACTAGTTCGTGTACTGAAAATCGTATTAGAAATGACTTACCGGAAACCGTGACTGAAGTTCACAAAACAAAGCAAATAGTTCCACTAAAATAAGCGTTATGCGGGCGTTACTGAAGGGAAATTGAACATAATTATAAAGCACACGATTTTTGTTCATGGTCCTGTTTTCATAACGTAAAAACCTGTTTTAATCCACCTAGCGGTGCAATTGTGCCTTTCTCAATCATGAACACGAAAATTCTTTAGTTGCTGATATTTATTAAAAGCTTTCAAATGTATACATTACAATTTTATTATACATGACTTGACAACTATATACAAGAAAAGAAATCATTATTCGAGTTCTAAAATTTTGCGGTAATATTGATTTGAAAAAAAAGGTACGAAATCGGTCCCAAAAAATCGATTTTCATTTTTCGAGATAGCATAAAATCCCGACGTTTCATGCATTTTAAAGCGATCCGTGCGAAATTTTTTAGACATCTGTGGGGATATTATAGCTATCATTTGGGACTAAGTTTGTGAAAATCGGCCCAATAATTTCCGGGAAACTAATGTGAGTTCGTTAATTTTTCCCGGGCTTTTCCGGAACCGTCTATGGTAGTTAATGTAGTCAACGAAAGTTTGGTTGGCCTTCGGTGACCTAGAACTGCAAATTTAAGTTGTTTGAGAGACATTTTAGCGAAATTTTTACCTTTTTTGCTTTCATCGGAGTATCGGTTTGAATCGCAGTTTGCTATGTGATCGCACGCCACAACCCGTAACTCCAGAACCGGAAGTCGGATCGGGATGAAATTTAATAGCCATTTACGGGGGCACAACACCTTTCATTTGAGACTAGGTCTGGTTGAATCGGTCTAGCCATTTCCGAGAAACCGATGTGACTGTTATTCTGAATTTTGATACATCCGCCGGGGCTTCCGGAACCGATGATAGTGGCCAATGTGGCCAAAGAGACTTTGAATGGCTGTTAGTGACCTAATACTACAAATCGAATTAGTTGTTACATTTTGGAAAAATTTTCACCTTTATACATTCATTGCAGAATTTATTAAAATCGAGATTTTCTGCGTGATCGTACTCATCACCCTGTAATTCCGGAACCGGAAGTCGGATCCATTGGAAATTCAATAGCAGCCTATGGGAACGTTGTACCTTTCATTTGAGACTAGGTTTGTCAAAATCGGTTCCGCCATCTCTGAGAAAAATGAGTGACATTTTTGGTCACATACACACAGACGCCGGTAAAACATGATGATGAGTTATGTTCTACCATGGACCATGCGGTAGACTTGGGTGAAACGCCCAACTCCTACTCTGCAGAAGGTAAAGAATTCTTCACATTTCCTTTCGATCATGCCCATATGAGCCTGCCTAGTTCTAGTTTTCCGTTCTAAGTTTATAACTGATTCGCTCTAGAATACCTATCCGTCTTTCAATTTCATTGCTTTCGTTTCTCTTAGTCTCAAATTTGCCGAAAATAGCCAACAAAATCGATACAGTAGAACCTTGCGGCAATTAAAAAACATAATAACAAATGTGATTTTACCAAATTTATTCCTTCATGAAAATTGGTCCTTAGGGAGAAATATACCATAGTGCATTTCGCATTTGCTTGGTAAGCCAAGCCAAAAGTTTCAATTTAATTAGTTCTCATCAGCTTAAAATAATTTTTTCTTGTGGAACATCGGGCTCGATTAGGGGTTTGCTCAGGAACACAGGTAGTTGTTTTGTTTTTTTCGCTAGCGTCAATCCGGAATTAGCTTAATTAGGGTCGGATTCTGATGAGACGAAGTCGAAACGCAAATTCCATACCTAATTTATCCCAAAGAGAAATTTGAAAAACTCCTCGCAGAAATCTCTTTTAATCGTTGAGTATCAAACCCGGCTCTTACTGCATTCTACATATCACCGGTTATGTCCCAGACATTACCCGCCCATCTAGTTTTAAACTGAAATACCCAAAACACTCAAAAAATCGTTGGTAACAATTGTTGTTTGTTTATTTTGGTAGCATATGGCATACAATTTAATGTTTCGACCATAAGTGGGACACGGTTACAGGAAAAAATAAAATTTAGCTCCGAGCAATTTTCTGGGTTCTATTTGGGTTCAAGAACAACAATGAACATTTTAAATTCGACCGGTGAAGCCATATTTTGCGATCATGGTTTAAAGTTTACATGGGATTTGGTATAGGAAAATCGACTTTTACAAAATAATTCTTCCAAAAGTCTCACACTATCTCCTAAAAATAAATCGATGTCATTTTTATAGCATATAATTTGACGGCCAACGGCAGTGTTCCTAGGAAAAAATTAATCAATTCCTTCTTAATTAATTTTTCCACACGCGTCAGATCGTTTCGTGGTAATCGAGACTTTGTTTTTTTTTTGTTAAAATTCCTATAAAAACCACATATCGATTTATTTTTAGGAGGCAATGGGCGACTCCTGGAGGAATTGTTTTGCGAAATTAAATTTTCCCATGCAAAATCCCATAAAAACTTTAAACCATTGGCGCAAAAATATAGTTTCCCCGATCGATCTAAGAAATTGCACAGTTGTTCTAGGACCAAAACGGCATCCAAAAATTTCGCTCTAAGCAGGAAGCTAATTGTTGTCCCACACTAATGTTCCCTGCGACTCCTTTTTAAAATTCCCATTTCGACGATCCAAATTTGCTAAATGTTGGTCATTTTTTCGAGAACAACTGAAGAAATTTTGTGAATAGTGCATTAAATGTTGCCCTCTAGCTCAGCAGTTGCTTGCAGACGAGACACGTAACCCGTGTGCCAGTATTGCTTTAACAATAGTTGTGTAGATACACTGAATGTATTTGGGTTTGAGCCCTCAAGATTTGCCGAAAGACTGTCTACATTGACATTCTACATTCAGTTCATGATATATAAAGACTTCGTGACCTTGTGCTGCTTCCAAAATTGATTCGAAGGATACGTTGTTAAAAGCACCTTCAATATCAAGTAAAACTCCTGAGTTCGATTGCTTTTGCGAAAAAGCTTTTTCAATGTTGTAGACAACATTGTGTAACAGGGTGGTAGTAGACTTCCCTCGCTGATGCATGATGCATTGCATGCCGCGGGTGCTCACCCGAGCTAACATCCCGAATGTAGTGATCGATTAAACGTTCCACTGATTTGATAAGGAAAGATGTCAGACTGATCGGTCAAAGCTCTCTGCCTCCTTAAAAGTAGCGCGACCACCTTTCTAAATGAATTACAATTATTATGGAATGTATCATGGTGCAAAACTACAAGTGCTTTGAATGCTGTTGTTACGGCATTTAATTAACAAGGGACTGAAAGGTGAAGTATATTTTTCAATGTTAAGAGCCATCATAGTACTCAAGGGAGAGCAAGGCGTTGATTGAAAAAAGTTTAGAAAAGCGTGGAAAGGGTCATATTAGCAAGCTTAGAGTTTCCCGACGACCTAACCCTTTGTCTGCTACCGCAGGAGTTGGAATCTTTTGGCATTAAAAATGCGAATCACCTGAGTCTGCGGCATGCCCGGACGAGCGTAAAGTAGCTTTGTAATTTATGCTGTCGGTCCCGACAGAAAATTACCGTTGAAGGGTTTCACCATGATCCAATGAAATGGAAAATTATTCAGTACGGCGAGGTGAAGCAGGACAACACTGATGCAATGCATGTTTCTAGCAAAGAACTCGTAGCAGTGGCGAACGATTTAAAGATGAATAAGGCCCCCAGTCCGATTGGAATCCCCAAAGTATCTTTGAAAGTGACAATCCAAGCATTCTTGGACATGCTTAGGAAGGTACCTCGAAAAGTTTTGGATGCAGAACACTTTCCTTACAGCTGTACGTACCGGAGGCGATAGGACACAAGCCACAAAAATATTCACTATGGATTTTGTTCTACCTATTCCAACGCTGTTACTGTTGCACATTGGGATAGCTAGACCGAAATCCATAGTAAATATTTTTTGTTGTGTATTTCCTGTCGCTTCGTGTGCGTACAGCTTATAGATGAAAAATGTAGAAGTTAGTACTGTTGCCGAAACGAGGTAAATCTCCTTAGGATCCCTCGTCGTATTAATCAATATAGATTGGCACACTAGCGAAGCTCTTGGAGCGTATTACTCTCATAAGACGGAGGGCGATAACGGTTTATCGAAGAAGCAATTCAAATTCCGGAAAGGCAGGTCTACGGTGGATACTATTCAAATCGTGATCAATTGAAAAAAGACGTCACAGAAATGAAGGGGAAATAGGTATTGCACCGTGAATCCACAAAGCTGCAGATAGCCCACCACAAAACGCAGGCCTTACTAGTCAGCAACTGCGAATTAAATCACTGACTTGACGCGTAAGCTGAAATACCTGAGTATGATCATCGATTAACGGCTAAATTTCAATTATATCTGCGAAGCGAACAAAGATAGGACTGTGCATTTGCGCTGTACACTAAGAATCGGTTGCGAAGACTGTCGAAACAGAAGATCAAGTTCCGTAACGGAATGTAGTACCAAGGCATTCTGGGACATTACATACATCCGACTTCTCCGTTCAGGTATTTTCGCAAAGTATATGTTGATCGTGTTGTTATGAAGTAATTAAAACATTGATGGGAAAAAGTGCTGTTATAAGTTAAGTTATATTCAAACAGTTTCAATTCAACGGTTTCCACTCCATTGTACTTACCTGGCGAAAGTGGAGTTAAACTATCATCGTTTCGTGCTGGAGTGTAGGTTTTCTCGTAGTCGGGGGATTCTTTGAGCGGTGGCGTCAGAGATTCCATGCACTCCAGCAAAGAATCTTCACTCTCCGAGATGGTCTCAACGCTGGAAATCGATTTGGCCCGTTTTTTCTTACGTTTTTTGGATTTTTTGTTCTTTTTGTGCTTTTTATCTTTTTTGCTCTTCTTTCGTTTCCGACCAACCGTTTCCTCTTCCTCCTCCTCTTCTTCTTCGACGATTTCGTACTCTTCCTCCTCGTCAACCAGCTCCTCATCCATCAGCTCCGGGTCCGGTTCGACTTCCTCTGTTGGCGAAGCGGGCGGTTCTAAATGAAGATGATGATGTCGCATCGATGCCTGTTTCATAGGGGAAGTATCGGGTGATATAGAGTTTTTACGTTTCGACCGGAAAGGGTGCGAATGCGACGATTGGCTTATTGGCGACGTGGCAGTGATGCTTACCCTTCGCCCACTCTCCGTGATGGTAACGGAACCGGTCGGAGTGCCAGCTTGCGATATAGTATCGGTTAACGATGCAACTGTGGTTGGTACTATGCTCGTGACTACACTGGTTTCAGCGGCCACAATCGAAGCCGATGACGAAAGGGGAAGCGAGGAGGGTGGTACACTCACGAGCCGATCATGCTGAATTAGAGCGGAATTTTTACTGTATAATCTAACGGTCGCCGCGGCACTCTTCTCATTATTACTGATAATTCTACTGATATTACTGCTAGATTCATTCCCAGCGGGGCCGGCGAAGGGTGAGACACTGCCATCGGTTTCAATCTCGCCTGCTTCCGGTGCAGAGAAATCTTCCGAACTTACATCGGAATACTCGACGATTCCCTTGGATGATCCGTGACCTCCGCCGTTACCGGTACTACTTCGTCCACCACTATCACCACTTTTGCGGTGAGCTTTACTCCGTCTGTCATCCGAGGAGGACGGTTCTTCATCGCTAGAAGCATGCCGCCGCTTTTTGGATTTTTTGCTCTTTTTCGAACGTTTCTTCGCGTGCTTCGACCGTTTCGGACTTCGATCACGTTCCCGGTCGCGATCCATGTTCCAAAAAGTGTTCAATTCAAAGACCGAAAGTAAGGACTAGTTCGGGTAGTCGAAATATTGTTTTTTTTTAAACTAAACCCCACTTTGTAGATGTTCTCTAATTTGTTTGTACTAAACTACTTTGGTGATCAGATTACACTTCGATGAAACTGATATAATCTGTTCTGAGTGAATATGTTTACCGAATATTTGATATCAGTAATAGCTCATTATGCTACGCATATGGAGTTGTGTTTTGTTATCACTTTCACTAGTATTTGGATATCCTTCTAGGTTGTGTATTCAGTCAGTAATCATTGTTAGCCACACGATTACAAATCCGCAAATGCTACAAGGTTCTGGAATTAGGGTAAGAAAACAAGAAAGAAAAAAACATGTTTAGAAACAGATATGTAACAAGATATTATATAAAATAGGATCATTTACGCTTTGATAAATAAAATCTGTGAGTTAGTAACCAATTTAATCAGAAATTTTTCGTTGTCTCGTGGACATGGATGTGGACAAGTTTTGATACCTGTATAAGCAAAATTTAATTCATATTGAATTTCAGCCATTTCCCCATGACTTCCGAAACCTTCAGAAGTAGAGAAGTGGACGTTTTGTTGATTGCTCGAGCTGTCGCATTTTGTTTTTTTTAGTTACGTCAAATGCTGGGAAAATGTTTGTGTAGGTAGCGCTGGTCGGGCCCCAAGCATCACCCCAAAACAGCTCGAATGTTAGGTCGACGTAGAGATACAAAACCAGATAAAAGGTGCAAGGGAATAGTACGATCACTGATTAAGGCCAATTGCAGCAGACCGTGATTCCGATTGTGATTTTAAGTGTACGGTTTAGATGTTCGGGCGTATGGACGTCACGAACGCGTTAGAATGAGCGTTTATTTGTTTGCGCTGAAGACAGCGTTAATTAGATTATAGGTGCTACAGCGTTCTCTAAGTCACCGGGGCGTTTTTTTGTTTGCGGGAAGTGGGGTGCAGATGTGCGAGGATGATCGGGATTGCACCAGTCTTTATGTATCAATGCGAACGTTTGTATGATGAAGAGTTCGAACGCGTTCGCGTTTATATGTCAGGTGTGCTAGCGTGTATAACTTCGCGTGTATAAATTCGATTTTATAACGTGTGGCTATTTGTATATCCGCGTGTGTTCTTGAATGATCCCGCGAACCGCGAATCTAACTCTTGATTTTTAGTGAACGGTTAGGATGTTAGAAGAGAGAAGAGAGAGAAATAGAGAGAGATAGAGAGTTCACCCATATCACTAGAGTTCCCGGTCATGTCGCCATGAAAGGTATTATTTTGTGCACATGATCGTCATTTATTTTTCTTTTTTTAATAAACTGGGTCAACTGACAGCCCGTACTTAGGCTGCTAGGACCGAGGGCAGGGACTTCCGGATGTGACCGATTCTCTATCGTGCGAAGACTGGCGTTTGTTGGTTCGTGCTTGTGAACGCGTTTCTGTGCTAAAATCACTGGGGTGTTTCTATGATTGCGGATGGCGAGTATAGGTGTGTGGTAACTTCTATTTTTTTATTTCAATTATAGAGGTTTTAACCTTAAGGTCATTCGCCTCTTCGGGTTAGAAAAATCTCTTAGGAAAAATTTCTAACCCTATGTGCGGGGTAACTTCTATTGTATAATTGGGTTGTCATTCGAGTATTCGCGCGGGCCGCGAGCCTGATGTTAGATTTCGAGTGATTGTTCAGATGTTTGAACAGAAGGCATGGATAGGGTGCTATGGCCAAGGGTGGGGACTTTCGGACGCGGCCGATTCAGGTTTGCATGGGAAAGGGTGCTGGTATAACAAATTTACTTGATCCCAGACGTTTCTATGTATGTGAGATGGCGGACGCAGGTGTGTTCAGATAATCACTTTTGAATGTTCGCGTGTGTCGATGAAGGAAGAAAATGAGCTCTTTTGTCTCACTGGAGTTTGCAATTATGTAGCCCTGAAACTTGTAGTTTAGTGTATATAAGTTCTGTATTTGAGAGTGAGAGTTCCCGGACGAGTACGGTTATTACTGCGCGAGGGCGGGCGTTTGTATGTTGGCCCGCGGGACCGCGGTTATAAATTCGTAAGTGCTACGACGTTGCCACAATCGCTGCGACGTTTGTATGATAGCGAGATCGTGGGCGTAGGAATACGTGAATGATCGCGTTTGCGAATGGGTGTGTATTATTGCGTTTTTATATAATTGTAGTTTATCGTTTGCAATTCGCGTGTACTTTTGAGTTTCGCCAAAAAAACCAAAGAGAAAAACAACGCACTATTCAATCATTAATTGGAATTACGGCTCGTATTCTACAATATATTAAAGAAAAACAATAGATATTGTGATAATCATGCACAGAGTGGTAAAAAAAATGGAAACAAGAGGCGGGAAATGTCAAAACAAATAGCACATGAAAAAACAGACATTACTTTTCCGAACGCAATACAAACTTTCGAATAGCTGTACTTTGGTTTGGTCAGATGAAAGTAAGAAAAGCATGCAACATAAAAAAGGCCCAATAAGCCCTTTCGGTTTCCTCGATGCACCACTATCGAGGCGTATTACAATTTCTTACATCTTAAAGCAACTTTCTGTTATAGGTCAATATGAACAACTATAATTGTGCTCAACATACTATGACACTTTGAATGAAGGTTATCGAATAAACTAGTATTAATTGTTGATAATTGATGTTTTTTTCAAACTTATGCTTGTAATATTGCTTGAAGATGATTGCGTCAATCCAATCAGTCTAGGGGACTGGGAAGAGACGTAATCGGTTCCGACAACATGAAATACAAAGTTAATTTACGCTCGTCCGAACATACCGCAGACCTCAGGTGATTCACATTTCTAGTGCCAAAAGATCCTGACTTCTGCGGTAGTAGACAAAGGTTTAAGGTTCAAAGAACTTTCCGTGAGCGTCTACACGAATTGAACGCATTTATTGAACTCTATAAGAAGAAAATCAGTCGATTTATTAGATTACCAGGATTCAAATCATGCAAAATAGTTGGTGGAAAAGCAATTGACCGGGCGGAATGATGCTTTTGAAAAAGAGGCGGTGATTTTTCGTCACACCACCACACTGTCCCGGGGCACGCAACACAACTGCGCAGTGAAAAAACCACAGCCACTTTTTCAAAAGCACCATCCCGCCCGGTCAATTGCTTTTCCACCAACTATTTTGCATAATTTGAATCCTGAGATTCTAATAAATCGACTGATTTTCTTCTTTTAGAGTTCAATGAATGCTTTACAAGGATAAATCGGCGGCAAAGCTGTACACAATTTTTCCTACGCATACTACCAAGCGTTCAATTCTTAAGGTCTGGGTCAATTGGTATAGTCATTTGGCATAAGGTCATTTAGCATAGCGGACATTTGGCATAACGGTTATTTAGCATAATGGTCCTTTGGCATAAATTTGAAAATTGATCACACTTAAGGTCATTTGGCATAATGGTCATTTGGCATAATGGTCATTTGGCATAATGGTCATTTGGCATAATGGTCATTTGGCATAATGGTCATTTGGCATAATTTTGAGAATTGATCACACTGAAGGTCATTTGGCATAATGGATATTTGGCATAACGTACATTTGACATAATTTTGAGAATTGATCACACTGAAGGACATTTGGCATAACGGACATTTGGCATAATGTCGCTGCGCCAAACCTGCCTCGGCATGAACAGACCATTCACTCCCTCTTTTGCGCTTGGCCTTTGTCGCTCCAGTTAACCAATCACTAGTTAGCCGTGCCCATCGTCTGTTGCTCGGTTCGCCAGATTACCTGTAGCCTACTGGCAATCTGGATGGTAGCAGCCGAGACTGCGTTCCACTTCTCCACCGATTGACACATCCGCTGAATAAGGGTATCAGGGGTTGTGTCCCAGCCACAGACGTCAAGCATTGCTCTTCTTTCGACGTCGAACCGATGACATACGAACAGTATATGTTCGGCAGTTTCGTCTACACCTGGGCAGTCCGGGCAGACTGGGACCTCCGCGTGCCCGAACCTGTGGAGGTACTGTCGGAAACAGCCATGGCCTGACAGGAATTGTGTCAGGTGGAAGTGAACTTCCCCATGGGGTCTTCCCACCCAGCTCGATATACTAGGTATCAGCCGGTGGGTCCACCTACCTTTCGAGGAGTTGTCCCACTCACGCTGCCATCTGGCGACCGAGGTCACCCTGGTGCGCTCGCGGGCTCCCCTATTTCCACGTAGCTCAAAGCACTCCTCATCTTCCCGAATGACCAGCCCGACTGGCATCATGCTCGCTATCACGCAGGATGCATCGTGTGATACCGTGCGGTAGGCAGATATCACTCTGGGGCACATCACGCGGTAGGTGCTCTCCAGTTTTTGTAGGTAACTGGTTACCCTCAGTGCTCTCTATCATGACGGGCCGCCGTACCTGAGGATAGATACGGCAACGCCTGCCAGTAACCTACGTCTACTGGCGCACACCTTTGAGCTGTTGGACATCATTCTCGATAGAGCCGCAACAGCAGTCGACGCTCTCTTGCATGTATAGTCGACATGGCTGCCGAAGGTCAGCTTGTCGTCTATAATGACTCCGAGAGACTTCAGACTTCGCTGTGAAGTGATCGCGACTTCTCCCACATGGATAACTGAATGTTGTGCCGACTTGCGGTTGTTGACGATAACTACCTCCGTCTTATGATGGCCTCTCGCGCTCATCCATTCCTCCACCGTGCTGATCGGGTGTTCTGCGGTTAGTTCTACCTCAGGAATTGACTCCCCGTAGACCTCCAAGGTTACGTCGTCAGCAAAGCCGACGATCTTGACCCCAGGAGGGAACTTCAGTTTCAGAACCCCGTCATACATGAGGTTCCATAGCACCGGGCCTAGGATCGAGCCCAGCGGGACTCCGGCGGTAATCGGAACCCTTTTCTGACCGGCATCGGTCTCGTATAGCAGTACGCGGTTTTGGAAGTAACTTTCCAAGATCCGGTACAGACCCACCGGTAGGCTAAGCCGGTGTAACGAGAGCGCGATGGCATCCCAGCTTGCGCTGTTGAGTGCGTTCTTCACGTCAAGTTGTTGCGTGTGCGACTGTCGAGGGGGAAACGAAAACCTCGATCAGCCCCGGAAAGCTCGTAAAAGGCCACACAAAACTGAAGAAACTAAAATCCACAACATAAATTTTCATCGACACAAACTTTATTCTCCTTCCATTGCCCTGCTTTATCTGCTTTTTATTTTACTCATTACTCCTTCTGTTCTCTCTTCTCCTCTATCTACTTATTCTACCTATTCTCTTTTCTTCTTACTCACGCTTGCTGTGGGTGCACCCCTACCATGTCCGCCACGCCGTTTTTTCCCGGAGATGCATACTGCCGTTCACACCAATGGGCCGTGCCGTCATGCTCCCGCGGATAACTCATCCTCCGTGCTGGTGTGACGTATAGTCGTCGTCGAAGACTCAGAGTCGATCGATTCGTTCTGTACTGCCGTCTTTCCTCGTAGGTTGCTGACCGAACCCGCTTGCTGTCCGTACGCTCTGATTCAGACCTGAAAATAAAGGCCCTGAGGCAACATGGGAATTAGCCTCCATTTGGTCCTTCAACTTGTTGCCACCTACTTCCTTTGGAAGGCCTTTTCCGTGCGGTGCGTTCGCGCAACCTTTTGCACTTGTTGCCGACGATCTGTGTGAATCGTTTTTATGCCTGTCGATTACAAGTCGCATATTAGTTTAGTCTCGAGCGGACTGTCACTAGCTTACCGCTTGAGCAAATAGTTGATCGCTAATCCTCAGTCCTTATCAGTTTATCGGTCCTTGTTCGCCAATCTCCACCGGTTGCGTCGCCGGCGAACCGTCGTTTTGAGGTTAACTCCCCCACGTGGCAATGTCGTACTGTTCGAGCGGCTTTCTGACTTCGATGGCCCGTCACCAGTATTTCGCCAACGCTTACCGAGTCGCGCGCAATCGTTCGTTGTTGGCCTGATCTGTCCCCTTCACTGGACACGACAGCGAACCACTCCGGGTTGTCTTCCGGCCGTTTAAACTTTCCGCACTAACCTCTTTCCGAAAAAGTGCCTCTTCCGCGGTCTGCTTTTTCTGACTGACACCGTTGCTACTTCCTCACGTCAAACGAGATTTTCTTCGACGACGGGTGGTATGCGTGTGTATTGCGGTGACAGTTGCTACTGTCTGATTGATGCAGGGTTGCTTTGTTGTTGACGTGCGTGGCGACATCTGCCTCTCATTTCACAATCATTTCATTTGTTTCTGTACTGTATCTTAGGGCTTATATTTTATTACGTTACTAAACAAAATAAACGTAACACAACTCTACCGTAGCGGAAGAATTTTTCATAAATCGGTGATCGAACGATTTATGAAAAATTCACAAAATCTTAACTCATCCCTTAGGATGATGGTCAGAGACAAATCGGTCAACTAAGCTCTTGAGCATACCTCAAGTTATTCATCCTTATTCATCACCTCAATATATCTTTATCTGCAAGCCTTAGTTGCTTGCCAAATCAAATCATGACTGTCGCCTACACTGCATTATCTTAAACCTAATCCCATAGTTACATAATCACGCCAGGTTCCTCTGGCAGAATCTTCGACCTCTCAAATTGTCTCTGACCAAAGTCCTTGTCCACCTTTCTCAAAACCGATCTAACTACGGCAAAACATACAAATCGGATTCTAGTCTATTGTATTGGCTAAAATAGACTTAATCTCACATGAAACAATAAGGTGCTATGTTTACAAGGACAAAATTGGTTTGTTTTGGTTTGTGCTTATTACTGAGAAAAGAAGCATTTCTGCGACTAAATCGCCATGAGCCCGAAAATAGGGTTTTACCGCGCCCTGGTTCGCGTTGCTTTGGGTTGAAGATTTCATGACGATCCCCAGATCATTAACCCTTGGCCACGCATTCTATCTTACTGGAAACACTGAGGGGGTTTGTGTACATCAATCCAGTCGTAGATGTGTTTGTAGTGCCGATATCGTGTTTTGATTTTTGGTAGCTGATGCAACTCATAGCTCTATGATGTGCGTAGTCTTATCCCATTCTGTTTCCGCTCTCTTCTCTATCAGTACCACACCTGTGCCTGATAGTGACCGTAAGCATCGACTCCGCGCCGAACCGATTTGCAGTCGTCGATCCCCGGGTCTCCGCTCCTCCTATCCAGAAAACTATATGCTGTACTGCTGAGTTCCCTGCAACCCGCTTACAGTCTGCAGGGTACGATTTCTCCCGATTCGTGAACGGAACGCCTGCTAAGGCTTCTGCTTCCCCGAAATGCGTTTTCTCCCGATTCGCTAACGGCGCGCCTGTGGTTGGCAGGTTTCTGTCCTTGTTGCTGGAAGTCCTGTCCCGTCCCTCACGTCTCGACAGCTCCTTGCTGCGACTGCGAGTTGTCATGGGCCTTCCAAGACAGCTCCTCGAATCCAACTGACGCTGGCTGGTGTGCCATGGTGGGGAGGTAGTTTGAAAAAAGTTATTGCTCGCCACACCATGACAGGGCACGATTTATCCCGATCGGCTAACGGTGTTTTTGAGGCACAATGCTCGTGGTTAGCAGGGTGAACCTGCCGACATAGCTGGACTTTGTTCGTTTCAGTCGGCTTTGATATCCTTTGCGTGATACCTGCCTTTCTTCCCACTCAAAATGTCTTCTAACACGTACAGGTTCGTTCCAAGGATGTCCTTGACGATTGCCGGAACGAATTTCGGCTCTAGTTTGCTGCTGATCTGTTCCGCTTTCGATGAGAGTACAAATGATCGCCTCCATACCAGATCTCCGACTTTGAATACTACAGATCTCGCGCGGAGGTTGTATCGCTGCTTTGCTCGTTGGTGGCTGTTCTTGATGCGTTCAGTTATCAGCTTCTGAATTCGGCGAATGGTCGATAGCCTCATTTCCTGCGCTACCTTAGGATCCTCCGGAGTGTTCAGTTCTTGCTGCGTGTAGAGGTCTGTATGCAACAGTAGGTTCCGTCCAAAATTCGCTTCGTGTGGACTTACGCCCGTTGCTTCGTGCCTTGCTGCGTTTATTGCCGCCGTGATTGCCGGTAACTTCTCATCCCACTCTCGATGATCGCCGTCCAGCAGCGCTCGGATGCAAGTAACTACGACTCGGTTGACGCGTTCGGTGTTATTGACCTGCGGACAATAGAATGCTGTTTTCATATGGCCGATCTTGTGTCTCGCAAGCCAGGATTTGAAAACCATAGATTGAAACTGCTTTCCATTGTCGGATAATATTAGCCGTGGGCGTGAGAACTTAAGGCATACCTCTTCTTCTAAAAACGCTACCATTTTCTGCGAATCTGCTTGCCGCATTGGCTTGACGATCACGTACTTGCTGATCCAGTCTACTACTACCAATAACACCGTGTTTCCTCGCTTGGAACGTGTGAGTGGGCCGACAAAGTCAACCGATATCATCTCCCATGGAATTTTCGCCGGCTTGAGATTCCCCATTTGCGGCATCATTCTCGTTGCCGGTGCTTTGCATGCTTTGCAGGTTGCACAGTTCCTTACGTAGGCGTTTATCTCCTGCTGCATCTGCGGCCAGTAGTAGTGGGCTTGTAGTTTGTGCCATGTTTTGTAGAGACCTAAATGCGCAGCTGCTGGCTCGTCGTGGAATCTGCGGATTAGTTGCAACCGTTCTTCTTTTGGAACGACCAGTTTCCACTTGTGATGGACAGCACCAACCTCATCCTTGCAACGGCAGTTCTTGAACAGCGTGTTGTTCGCAATGCGAAAGTCTGGAAATTGATCACCTCCGTTCATTACGTTCTTCATCAGCTTTCTGTACCACGGATCCTGCACTTGATCAGCCTCGAACACTGCTTCCGAAACCGTTCTGGAGAGCGCATCTGGAACAACGTTGATGGAACCTTTTCTGTACCGGATCTCAAAATCGAAAGCATTTAGCCGCAATAGCCATCGGCTCATCAGGGCCGTTGGGTGCTTCATCGACTTCAAATAGCTGAGGGCTGCATGGTCGCAGTGAACGATGAATTTGATTCCTTCCACGTAGCCCCTAAACTTCTCGATCGCTCGAATGACTGCGAGACACTCCCGCTCGGTGACCGAGTACTTTCGCTCAGACGATGACAACTTCTGCGAGAAGTAGCTGATCGGATGTTCTTCACCGTTTATCTCCTGCGTTAATACTGCTCCGATCGCCGTATCGCTGGCATCGCATGCAATGGCAAACGGTTTGCTGTAGTCCGGCATGGCTAATACCGGGGCCGAAACTAGAGCTGCTTTTAACTTAAGGAAAGCTTCTTCAGCTGCGGGTATCCAGCGGAACTTTGTCTTCCCCGATGTCAGGTTCGTGAGTGGAGCTGCTAGCTGTGAGAATCCCGCGATAAACCGTCGGTACCAGTTGCAAACACCTAGGAAACGCTGTACTTCTTTCCGTGTAGTCGGAGCTGGAAACTGTACGATGGCCTGGATTTTTTCGTCATCTACTCGCCAACCTTGTTCATCGATTACGTAGCCGAGGTATTTCATGCTGTTCCTGCAAAACATCGACTTCTCCGATGAAATCGTGAGATTTGCCTGTTGCAGCCTGCGGGCCACTTCTTCGAGCAGGGCTATGTGCTCTTCGAAAGTTTCCGAGCAGATAATTATGTCGTCTAGGTAATGGAATACCAGTGGTTCCAGATCGGCGAAGAGGTGCGTCATGAGACGCGCCAAGGCCTGGCTGGCTGTGCACAATCCGAAAGGCACCACCTTGAACTGAAAGTGGCCTCTAGACGGAACGGTGAAAGCCGTCAGCGGCCTCGATTCGAGCTGAAGTGGCAATTGCCAGAAGGCGTCTTTCAGGTCAATCGATGAAATGTATTTGCTGCTTCGGAGATTGTTGGTGATCGCTGCAATCTGTGGGATTGGGTAGCCTTCGTTCATCATGATAGAATTGAGGTGACGGGCATCCAAGCAGACACGATACTGTCCTGTCTTCTTTTTGACGGCGACCAACGGGTTGTTCCATGGCGAAAACTGAGCCTCCTCGATGACATCTAGTGCAATCATTCGATCGATCTCCCTATTCACTTCTTGTAGAACATACGGTGACATGGGATAGTGCCGTTGCTTGCGGGGTGGTGCGTTTCCAACCTCAATGCGATGCTCGTATAATTTCGTCCTACCTAGTTTTCCTTCTTGTGCTTTCGGAAATTTTCGAATAGCTTGCTCCAACCGCTTCTTCTGTTCCGATGTAAGCTGCTTCATCTCTTGATCGTCATTTATTTTCTGTTTCTCTTTACTCTCCGCCTCAATTGCGCAACACACTGCCTTTACGCCAAACTTGTCCCAGAAATTCATTCCCAAAATGATACAGTCCGGGATTGATGGTGCCAACAACACGGGTAGAACCTCGTTGCGGTTGTTGTACACGATGGGAAGATACACAAAATTTGAGATTCTATGCTTTGTACCGTCTGCCGTTTTTATTCCGCCACTGACAGCTCCTTTCTGTAGACCGTATTTCTCTGCCAGTTCGACTCTCCCTCCTCCTAACAGAGAACAGTTTGCTCCGCTGTCAAGTAAAGCGATTAACTCTTTCCCTAACACTGATATGACGGCATGCGGACGGTTGTCGCTTCCGGGATTAATAATGATAGAATTGAGGTCTTTGAATTCAGGAATGTCGAAGGGTTGTCCAAAAGTGCGCGAAGAACTGCTCCCCTCTATAGCTGGTTCTCCGCTGGGTAGTTTGACGTGTCTGTGCGACATGTGAAACAACTGCGAAGCGAATACCCCTTTCGTCCGCAACGGTAACAGAAAAGAATTGCCTGTGGTTTGGGACAGTCCATAAACCGATGACCCTCTTCGTCACAGTTCCAGCACACGATTGATGATCGTTGGTTGTTCAGTTGCCTCTCTTCATATTGGATTTCTTTCTGCCTTTCTGGCGCTTGCTGCGACCGGTTACTTCGTTGGTTGTTACCGTTCGATTCTTCCATCGCGGTTTGAGTCCACCGCCTTGGTTGCCAGCCTTGTACTCTCGATTGAACTATCTGCTGCTGCGATTGACGCGGTTGACTGTGCATTACCTGCGACTGTTGATGCTGAACGAATGATTGATCTGCTTCTCTGCTATGCTGCTGCTCCATGCCGAGTCGGTTGAACCTATTTGCGAACCTATGCTGCGGCTCCTTATGCATTGTGAAGTTTGGCCGCACTGTTTTACTCTCCAGGTTCATTTTCAACGCGTTAACTTGCTCGACGAGTTCGTCGATGCTGTGCTGCCATTTGTCCTCAACATCTTCTTCTCCTGCTTCACTCTCGGGAAAACCTTCAACCTCCACCGAATGAACTCTGTTGACCCGGTATGGTTGCTGTTGTTGTGGTACCGGCATCGGTCTGTTTGTTGTTACAGGGGTAGCGAAGCTCGGTTCAAGTAACGCACTGTGGGGAATCGGAATCCTGCGTTGTCTGTTGTGAAGCATTCTCGTCTCATCATATCCAGTACATACTTCGACCATTTCTTCTAATGTTCGTGGCCTTGCTGCCGTTACGATAGCAGCATAGTTTTCGTTCATATTCTTTTTCACTACGAAAAACTTTTCGTCGTCCGGGATTGGAGGTTCCACGAAGCGAAAGAGCGCTGCAATGTCACGATAGTATTTCGCAAACGTCTCATCTTTCCCTTGGTATCTGAAGCTGGCTTCCAGACGAAGGATCTGTGAATAACCACTTGGCAGAAACTCTCTTCGAATTTCACGCTTGAAGTCGTTCCATGTATGCAGCAGGCGCTGTGAAGTTGCTCGTGCGTACCAATCGATTGCGTCTTCTTGAAGTAAATGCTTGATGGAGCTCAGAAGCATTGCATCGCTCATACCTTCCGACCTAGCAAAGGTTTCTACGCGGTCCAGGAAAACGTTGAGTGATGTCGTATCCTTCTCGCCTCGAAATTTGAATGGCCAATTGTGTACGGCCTTCTGCATCCTACGTTCCTCTCCCCGTTCTGGCGTTGGTCTTTCTCGACGGATTAGACGCTCCAACTCGTTTCGCATCCTGCAGAATTCTTCTCGATTCCGTTCCTCTCTGTCCTGTACCTCCCTTATCCTCTCCTCCAACCAGCGAGCTTCTGATACTGCCTCCTCCCTTGCGGGATGATATCCCCTTTCATCTCTACTTGAAATATAGGGTGGTGGTAGTGAATTATTCCACCCGTCTGAATCTGTGTGTTTTCTGTAATTCTCATCACGTACATTAAACGAACTGGTAAGCAGCGACCCCCTTCCCGGTCCTCGTGGAATGTAGGGAGGTGGTGGTGAGTTGCTACCTCGTCCTGTGTCTGCTTGCCTTCTATCATCGTCGTCGCGTGCTTCAAACGAACTGAGGGGCCGCCATCCTCTGCCTTGTCCATCCGAGAAGGACGCCATAAGAGGTTGTGGTACTGGAGTTGGTGTGGTTTCTTGACTTTGGTTACCATCCAGCGGGATCGTGCTGTCTTCTTTCCCTCCAACTGCTTCATCTACTTTGCTGATGGTCCGTCTGATTGCACCAGTCGGTCTTGATTGATTCACTGTATTTTCATCCTGCACATCATTCACTACACTCGACTTTTTAATTTTTCGCAACAACACCTCAACATGCATGGTGAGCAATGCGTGCGTGTCCCGCAGTTCACCCGTGCACCGAATTAATCTTAATCGATCACGGTAATGGTTAAGACGTGTTATGATTTGGTTCAAAGCTGCACTATCGGCTGTGTGAATGGCCGATTCAGTGCTAAGGTGCAGTTGTTGAACCTGAGATTCACACAGTTCAATGTTGGACTGTGGACTCATTACATGGTCTGAACTAGTGGGTTTAAAATCTCTCAAGGATTCTTCTTGAATAACCGCCTTGAGACGAATCACCTTCCCTCTATGTGTGGTGGGACCTAAGTTGACGACGTGACGTAGAGCCAACTCATAGGTCACTTCTTCGTCTGTTAATAATGTGTAATCCATTTCGTATAAATATGCGTAAGGGTTAAAATAAAATTATCGTAGGCCAGATAATAATATGCACAAAACCAAAATCTTAAACCAAAAAATATTTCGCTAAACGGTAGTATACTTTTGTGGATTTTCAGTTGGGCGCCAATGTTGCGTGTGCGACTGTCGAGGGGGAAACGAAAACCTCGATCAGCCCCGGAAAGCTCGTAAAAGGCCACACAAAACTGAAGAAACTAAAATCCACAACATAAATTTTCATCGACACAAACTTTATTCTCCTTCCATTGCCCTGCTTTATCTGCTTTTTATTTTACTCATTACTCCTTCTGTTCTCTCTTCTCCTCTATCTACTTATTCTACCTATTCTCTTTTCTTCTTACTCACGCTTGCTGTGGGTGCACCCCTACCATGTCCGCCACGCCGTTTTTTCCCGGAGATGCATACTGCCGTTCACACCAATGGGCCGTGCCGTCATGCTCCCGCGGATAACTCATCCTCCGTGCTGGTGTGACGTATAGTCGTCGTCGAAGACTCAGAGTCGATCGATTCGTTCTGTACTGCCGTCTTTCCTCGTAGGTTGCTGACCGAACCCGCTTGCTGTCCGTACGCTCTGATTCAGACCTGAAAATAAAGGCCCTGAGGCAACATGGGAATTAGCCTCCATTTGGTCCTTCAACTTGTTGCCACCTACTTCCTTTGGAAGGCCTTTTCCGTGCGGTGCGTTCGCGCAACCTTTTGCACTTGTTGCCGACGATCTGTGTGAATCGTTTTTATGCCTGTCGATTACAAGTCGCATATTAGTTTAGTCTCGAGCGGACTGTCACTAGCTTACCGCTTGAGCAAATAGTTGATCGCTAATCCTCAGTCCTTATCAGTTTATCGGTCCTTGTTCGCCAATCTCCACCGGTTGCGTCGCCGGCGAACCGTCGTTTTGAGGTTAACTCCCCCACGTGGCAATGTCGTACTGTTCGAGCGGCTTTCTGACTTCGATGGCCCGTCACCAGTATTTCGCCAACGCTTACCGAGTCGCGCGCAATCGTTCGTTGTTGGCCTGATCTGTCCCCTTCACTGGACACGACAGCGAACCACTCCGGGTTGTCTTCCGGCCGTTTAAACTTTCCGCACTAACCTCTTTCCGAAAAAGTGCCTCTTCCGCGGTCTGCTTTTTCTGACTGACACCGTTGCTACTTCCTCACGTCAAACGAGATTTTCTTCGACGACGGGTGGTATGCGTGTGTATTGCGGTGACAGTTGCTACTGTCTGATTGATGCAGGGTTGCTTTGTTGTTGACGTGCGTGGCGACATCTGCCTCTCATTTCACAATCATTTCATTTGTTTCTGTACTGTATCTTAGGGCTTATATTTTATTACGTTACTAAACAAAATAAACGTAACAAAGTGTCGCTAACGCACAGTATCGAATACCTCGCCTTTTCCGTTGGATCGTTATCTCGGCAGTATTTATCACTGAGTTGAGAGCGTGCACTGTGGACTTACCCTTCCGAAAGCCAAACTGGTTGCTTGACAGACCGTCCGTACCTTCCGCATACGGGGTTAGCCTGTTGAGGATGATCCTCTCAAGCAGTTTGCCAGTCGTGTCAATCAGACAGATTGGTCTGTACGCCGATGGGTCGCCTGGCGGCTTCCCGGGCTTCGGCAACAGCACCAATTTCTGCCTTTTCCATCTATCGGGGAAACGGCACTCGTCAAGGCATCTCTGCATAGCTAGCCTGAACATGTTCGGGTTCGCTATGATCGCTGCCTTGAGAGCGTTGTTTGGAACTCCATCCGGCCCTGGAGCTTTGTTCATTGCTAGGGATTTAGCCACTGCGAGTAGTTCTTCATTCGTCCCTGGAGCCACCATTTCGGCCCTGCCCGCACTGTCTCGTAGTGCAGGTGGCCAGGGGCTTGTGGCTCGAGACGGGAAGAGTACTTCGATAATCGTTGCCAACCGGTTCGGAGACCGTTCTGGGGGTGAGGAGCCCCCTTTGGTCTTGGCCATCACAATCCTGCAGGCGTCACCCTACGGATTCGCGTTGGCACTCTCACACAGGTTGTCGAAACACGCTCTCTTGCTGCTTTTAATGGCCTTGTTAAGTGCCAATTTCGCAGCTCGAAACACTTCACGGCGGTTCTCTCTTGCATCCTCGGTGCGAGCTCTTTGCATCCTACGTCTAGTTCTGAGGCAGGCTGACCGTAGAGCTGCAATCTCGGCACTCCACCAGTATACCGGGCATCTGCCGTTTCTTGGCAGTGTTTTTCTCGGCGTCGCCCGCGCGTGATAGAACAGCTACCAGCGCATGATAGAACAGCTACCAGCGCATCCCCGCTTAGACTGTCGGTGTTGGCCTCCAGTCCCAGGGCTGCGTGAAAGCTTCGCTGTCGAAGTGATTGGACTTTCACCCGCGTACCTGACAGGGATCTCCCGCCCTCGGATGCTGCACACCATAGTTGATCGTAAAGCGGATTGCTAAATGATCGCTATGGGTGTAGCCTTCGTCTACCCTCCATTCCATGCCTGGAGCCAGACTCGGGCTGGAAAATGTTACGTCAATCCACGCCTCCACTCCGCTTCTACGGAATGTATTAGCGGAGTCATTATTAGCTAGCACAGTATCGAGTTTCGCAAGCGCCTCCATTAGCGCTTGACCCCTGCTATTTGTACAGCGGCTGCCCCACTCCACTGCCCAAGCGTTAAAGTCTCCCGCTATGACTACCGGTTTCCGGCCCACTAGGTCCGACGAGAGCCTGTCGATCATCTGGTTGAACTGTTCTATTGGCCACCTTGGTGGGGCGTAGCAGCTGCAATAGAACACACCATTGACCTTGGCAATCGCCACACCCTCGGCGGAGGAGTGTATTACCTCTTGAACCGGGAACCGTCCCGTTGTACAGATTGCCACCATTCCAGACCCGTCCGACACCCAATTGCCGTTGCCGACAGGGATGTTGTACGGGTCTGATAGGTGGACGACATCTGTCCTCGACTCCGAGACCGACTGCCACAGCAGCTGTTGGGCTGCTGCACAATGGTTAAGATTTAGCTGTGTGACGTTCACGGCTTCTTCTTATTTGCCTCATCGAAGGGACACGAAGGTCCGACCATAGCATGTTTATGGGCTTGCTTCTTAGCGGTGCAGATAAGGCACTTGTACGCCTTAGTGCAACCCCGCTCCTTATGCCCCTCCTCGCCGCAGCGACGACATAATTTGCTCCTGTCTGTGTTCTTGCACTCGTAGGCTTTGTGGCCGGACTCAAGGCACCGATAGCACCTATCCACTGAAGGCGGCTGGGGTATGCTAATAGGGCATACCGACCAGCCGATCTTCAGCTTCCCTTTCTCGGTTACCTTTTTGGCATCCGCCTTCAGTAGCCTGAGGTAGGCTACTTGGGTGCCAGAGGGTCCATCTCTAAAACGCACAGAGGCCCGCTCGATTGTGACGTCGCATTGTTCCTTAACGGCTGCGACGACATCTTCTGCGGTCGTGAACTCGTTCAGATGCTTGCACTGGAGAGTCATTTCCGCCCCTAGCGACCTGACTTGGGCGCCTTCACCAAGGACCTCTTGGGCCAAGGCCTTGTATACCGCACTAGATTGTGCGCCTCGCTTCAGCACCAGAAGCATTTCTCCCGTGTTGGTGCGTCTCACGCTACGCACATCTTGCCCAAGGGCCGAAAGGCTTTCGGCCGCCTTCATCGACTTTAGGACATCGGCGTATTTGTCCTTGTCGGTTTTTAACCACAAGGCCTCGCCTCTGTTCTTGGCCTTCTTCGCGGGCCGCGGTACCTCCGGTGTCGGTGCCGGCTTCTTCTTGGTGACCAGCGTCCAGGCGTTAGCGCCCCCCTGCCCCGGTCGGGCCGGGTTGCTGGTTGCTGGTCACTCTCGCCCTCGCTTACCTCGACCAGACGGCGTTTGGCCTTAACGGTTGCACGCCGTGTGGTGTCGGTTTTTGCACCCTCTCCTGGCGACTTCCTAGGGCGCTTCGCGTTTGACGACGTCTTACGATTGCCCTTGCCCTTGCCTTTTCCCTTCGAGGGGAACTCGGCCGCCGCTTCGAGCGACGTGGCTGCTCCATAGAAGGTGAAGGCCACTGTCTGAGTGCCTGTATCGACCTTCCCGCTTCCCTCCCTCTTGGAGGCCACTGTCTGGGTTTATCTGTCGGACTTCTCCCGACATTCCACACTCTTGGCATAAGCCTGCTGTTTCTGTCTTGCGACACGAACAGTTTTTCGGAGTTCCAGGAGACTCTGTTTTAACTCCTTGCTTATGTATTGCTTTGCGCTAGTGTACTCGATTATTGAATCGAGCTGCTCCACCACTTTGCGCATCGCCGATAATGTCCCGTCCAGTGCGTTGGTAGGGCTATTTCCTACCACTACTGGGGGGTCACTGGTGCTATTAGATGCAGCACTCGTCGCTCCACTACTCTCCCCACGGGGTGGAGACCTCGCCAAACCACCTCTAGCGAAGGGGTTTGGCACCTCCGTTTGTTTACTATTTTTGTTTTTGTTCTCCATATCAGATCCCACGAGTAGCGCGAGAATAAATGTCCGCCACGCCAGAGCTCCGCATTAGCGTTGTATAGGACGCTTACTGTGGGGGTTGCCCAGAAATGTCTGTGTGTGTATGTATGTGTGTATGTATGTATGTATGTGTGTATGTATGTATGTGTGTATGTATGTATGTATGCATGTGTGTATGTGTGTGTATGTGACCAAAAATGTCACTCATTTTTCTCAGAGATGGCTGAACCGATTTTGACAAACTTAGTCTCAAATGAAAGGTGCAACGTTCCCATAGGCTGCTATTGAATTTCTAATGGATCCGACTTCCGGTTCCGGAAGTACAGGGTGATGAGTACGAACACGCAGAAAATGTCGATTTTAATAAATTCTGCAATGAATGTATAAAGGTGAAAATTTTTCCAAAATATGACCACAACTAATTCGATTTGTAGTATTAAGTCACTAACATCCATTCAAAGTCTATTTGGCCACATTGGCCACCATCATCGGTTCCGGAAGCCCCGGCGGAAGTATCTAAATTCAGAATAACAGTTACATCGGTTTCTCGGAGATGGCTAGACCGATTCGACTAAACTTGGCCTCAAATGAAAGGTATTGCGTCCCCGTAAATGGCTATTTAATTTCATCCCGATCCGACTTCCGGTTCCGGAGTTACAGGTTGTGGCGTGCGATCACATAGCAAATTGTGATTCAAACCGATACTCCGATGAAAGCAAAAAAGGTAAAAATTTCGCTAAAATGTCTCAAACAACTTAAATTTGCTGTTCTAGGTCACCGACGGCCAACCAAACTTTCGTTGACTACATTGACCACCATAGACGGTTCCGGAAGTGCCCGGGAAAAGCGGCCATCTTTCAAAATTTACGAACTCACATCAGTTTCCCGGAAATTGTTGGGCCGATTTTCACAAACTTAGTCTCAAATTATAGCTATAATATCCCCATAGATGTCTATAAAATTTCGTACGGATCGCTTATATGGGTCCGGAAATATAGACTAAATCGTCCGGTCACATATGAAATTCCCATATAAGCCGGAACTCAATTTTTTTTTCAAACGGGGGACCCCCATGAAATTTCAGAAATCGAATTCGTATTTTCGATGCCAAACATCATTGAAATGCATGAAACGTCGAGATTTTATGTTATCTCGAAAATTTTTTTCGACTTTTTGGGACTTTGCCGATTTTGCACCTTTTTTAGTTCAATATTACAGTGGCTGTTTTTTCTTTTTCAAAATTTTAGAACTCGAATAATGATTTATTTTCCTGTATATAGTTGTCATGTGATGTATAATAATAAAATGTAATATATGCATTTAAAAGCTTTTAATGAATATAAACAACGCACACATTCTCGTGATTCATGATTGAGAAAGGCACAATTGCACCGCTAGGTGGATTAAAATAGGTTTTTTGGATTTGCAGCGGTGTCTTTTGATGACTCCTTCTCGATAACAAACATTTACTCAATTTGTTGAGCTGAGTCGTTTGGTTCACAAAAGACTAAGTCCAGGCCACTGAAAAAATCCTCAAAGTTTGAGGGTTTCTGTGCGTGTCTTTTAAAATAAACGTTAAAAAATGACTTTAAATGAGTTTGTTCACCAATAGTACTAACATTGAACTTGAACCAAAATTAATTAGATTATTCCCCATTACCAATTAATAAAAAACGCTTACGACTAATGTGGCTACGCCACATCGCTTCAACTCACGTGCTGTCCGACATCGCTGTCGCTCCGTCGAATTAATATCCCCTATATTTCAGTAATACGGGCAAACGAGTGGATCACAGGTTGGCTTGCGAGGGGCCGCCGCTTCCTTGGTCTCGGTTATGCGGCATATTGTTTCTAAAGTTGTTACGTTATTGGCCCAATAAGCATACAAGTCAGCTAGATTCAGTCAGAGTTCCGAGATTCGAGAAAAAATGTACTTCAAAAATCAGATAAGAAATTACTTTTCTGCTTATCAAAATGCTCTATTATGAACTTAAGGTACTATTTGGTTCATAGAGATTAATATCTTGGATGCTTAACAGAAATTTGAATTGATTCCAGTGTACCAAAAAAGTTTTGGATTTGTCCGGTTATTCCAACCCAGGGACAACTTGACAGATAGTGCTTGTTTCATATATGTACCACCGATTTGATGGTGGCGCTAGTATGCCTTTTCTGTACGACTACCACGAACAACGACACGAAAAAGTTTCAAGAGAAAAGCGTGTTTCGTTACGTGTGTTATGAACGCCGTCAATGCGGCTAGAACAACATTTAGAAAAAGTGTATTCCAAAATGTGGATAAAGAAAACTATTATTAGAGAATAAATTTATCCCTATTATTAGAGAATAAATTTATCCCTTTAAACCGTCAGCAAAGTTACATAAATCTTATTATAAATTTAGCTGGAAGTCGTTGTTTTTAGCAACCGGCTCTCTTCCTTCCTAAAATGCTTTGGTTTTCTTGTTGTGTGAAGTTTGTAATCGGTAAATCATTGGTGCTATAAATGAAATATAAATGAAAAACATTTTGGCCAATGAAAGTAAATCACCAAGCTTAACAATTCGTGAACCTGCGACATCTTGTTTGAAGTTCATTAAGAACGTCAAGAATTCTAGTATTTTGATCGGGAGAATAAACACTATATGTAGGATTTTTGCTTTGAATAAAATTTGTGTGCTTTTATCAGAATTCTGGCAGCAAACCAGTAGTGCTCGGTTTCAGCAAGAATGCTGTCAGGCATGTACAATTTTGTTCGACTTCGGCCAGAGCTTTGTTCGACTTTTGCAATAATTCTGTCCGGAAGATGTTGTGATGGTTTTGGTATGGATCCCTTCAGAATTATTCTGGCATTTTCCTCAGCTCTACCGGAGGATTTCATGCCTTAGGAGATGTTGATTAGTTTCGGAAGATATTCGGAAATCCGAATATAAGTGGCAGGGGAGATGACCCAATAGTGGATGAACTATGCCAACACCTCAGCAATTTTAAAAGTAAACTAACTCAAATTTACTTATATATGCTATGTGTTTGCATTTATTTGAAAGATTTTTCAATTCTACATCTAAAAAAAATCCATAAATGTAAGTTAAACCTTTACTTTTAGCAAAATGTTTAAAAAAGGAAACGCTGTGTAAGACCCAATAGTTGTGATAGTGTTCCTATAGTTGGAAGTCTATGTTCCTATAGTTGTGATATTTGTTTTCGCTCATTCACATGGGTTATTTCGTACCATTTTAACGAATATAATGATTCGAACATTAAACATTATCGAATTCCAATAGTATAATACCATTAACCCTTTCATGCCCAACTTTTTTCTAGTGCATGCAGGGTTTCAAAACCAGTTTTCCTTAAAAACCGTGGGGTCAAGAAACACGAAAAGGATTTTTTCATAAAGATAGGTGCTTCCCTCGCAGTGTTAGAAGCTGCTCAATTTTTATCTTCCAATGCTCAATACAATTCTCCTAGAATATTTACAATAGTCCAATTGCGTGGAAAATGTAGCCAAAAACAATCTAAATTGATAAATTTTATAAATTTGCAATAATATTGCAACATAACGAAGATATATGAAAAATTCATTTTTCGTCGTCAACGTAAACTGTTCCTGGCAGCACTGCTCCATCGGAATCCAATCAGACTAATTGCAATAACTTCAGTTCTATATCTGGTCCTTGAAACTATTAATACTCAAATGAAAGGCAATAGTCACATTAATAACCCTTACTAGTTTTTGTGAGTAAATTTTGCCTTAATCAAAAGTTATAGCTGTTTGAAAACGTTGTTGTCCACAAACAACATGGGCATGAATGGGTTAACAATCATTGATGTATTTTCAGTTTTTTTGTTTTTAGAGTAATGTGTTCGACAGGATACCCGGGTATCTTTTCATATTTCAATCCATAAAATTCCAGCGTTCTTCTCCAAGCTGGGGATTGGTATTTAGTGACATCTTAGAACATCCCCAATCTTAGCGTTTTGGGGAATAAAATTGATGATGTGGAAAACAGGGGCCTGAGCAAGGGCTTCTAGATTTTTTTACCCCGTAACAGGCCGACAAGGACACCCGGGTACCCAAAAATTGAAATACTCATAACTGCGGCATTTTCTAACCCATTTTGACCCTATTAACTGTTTTGGATTCAGAAACCTATCTACTTTTAGACTCTGTGAAAATGAACCGGATGAATTCATCTGGTTATCGGGATTTCGGATGTTTCGGAGGAATGATCTGGTATTGGAATACCATTTGTAAATTTCAATGGGATCCTGGCAATATGGGTATCAAAATTCATTATTTGACGCCGAAACGGACATTCCTGAACAGGTTTTCGTGGGGCCGTGAGTTGCCGTTTGGATGTCAAAGTATCATATGGTCCCGTAACGATAAATAACAGATTTCTGAAACAATTGTAACAAATTTGATTTTTGTTTTTTAAAGGTTAAAGGTGTTTTTGTGTTGTTGGTTAAAAATCATAAAGAGTAAAAATAGTAAATAAGGATAATTACGAATAATCAATTTAACAACTGGCTGCTTGTGTACTTATTTCTATTTTTTCATTGAACGTAATTTTCGTAATGTATTGTCACTTTGAAGTTGTCAACCTCGTTACAACGACCCCAACCTATTGAATGGAAAAAAGATGTTACAAATTCCCGAAATATGTATGCAGAGAATAGAAAAAAAACCAAACTCTCATGTCAGTGGTAGCTGGACTGAGAGAGCAGGCGATTAAAAAGTGAACCAGAATAAAAATATGTGAACAGCAGTGGAAACAAAAATGAAAACATCTATCCATACCAGTTTGGGATGACCGGAAATGGTAGTACAACTAATGCAACAGGTAACACAACTATACCAACATTGCAGGCTGATTTGACCCAATAGTCGTGCTATACGTTTTTATGAGAACAAATAGCCAAAGCTATTTGTTTCATACTGGAAACTGCAGTTTAACTTATTTTTATGCATATGTATAAATATTCATGTTGTGTTTTGATTTTACTTAGCTTTGCAGTTATAAAAATAAAGCTATTACTATTACAACTATACCGACATGGCAGACCGTATTGGCCCAATAGTTGTAATACACGTTTTATGCGAAAAAATAGCCAAAACTATACTTTTTGATATTGAAAAGTACAGTTTAACTTAGTATTAGAATGCATATGTAAAAATATGCATGGTGGGTTATGTTTTCACTTAGTTATGGACTTAGAAAAACAACTGGCTCTACTATTACAACTATACCGACATGTTAGGTTACCCTGGCCCAATAGTTGTAATACACTTTTTTCTGCGAAAGAATAGTCAAAACAACTTTTGATATTGGAAAGCACGGTTTAACTTCTTAGTAAAAAGTATATGTAAAAATATACACAATCGGTTTAGTTTTCACTTAGTTATACGCATAGAAAAAAACTAGTCCTGCTAGCGAAATGGTTAGCGCGCTACGTCGTTATGTAGTCCGCAAAGAAAAAGCATTTTATGCAGATATTTGATACTATTACAGCACAAATTCTTGTAGTATTCTAAGTAATATTAGAAATATCAAATTTATAAACTGATGTTTTTCCCTTATATTTATTTAATTGATCAAAAACAACCAATTTTCACCACTATCACAACTATACCTGCTATCGCAACTATTGGGTCAGCTGCCCTAGTGGCTTGATTTTGAAAGTCATCTTCTTGTATTTCCGAAAATCGATTTATTTTCTTTTGGATTTTTCAAATTTCAAATGGAATCTATGGTTCTGTTTAAGTAAGGGGGAATGAGTACAGTTTCTAATGTGAAGTGTGAAATAAATTTGATGATATAAATGCTTAAATTGTTTGTTTTTTAAATATGGAAAATAGTAAATGGGATGCACCTTTTTCAAATTTTGCTCCATTCGAGCCGCCATGACATCACCAAATCACCACAAAATTTGCCTATGAATTCAATATATGGGAGCTGTCAAGTTGTTCCCGGGCTGGGTTATTCTTCTTCAATTTTCTTACCTGTTCAACCTTGTGTTCAACTCAAGGAGTAGGGACATAGTACAACAACTGCTCACACTAATGTCGTTTTCGCTTGAAGCAGAAACTAACTCAGTTTCGGACCTAACTGCTGTCAAACCGTTTGTTTGAAGCCAGTTTCCAACCTAGGTTATGCGCCACTGAACTGAAAACCGGGTTGGGTTCCAACCTGAAATATATTTCAGGTTCGCTCACACCACTGCTGTTTGGCGAGAACCCAACTCAGTTTCATTAAAAACGTTCGTTTGAAGCAACTAACCTGGGTTAGTTTCTAGGTTCTCAATCGAAAACGACATAAGATTCTACATGGTGGGTAGACCAGCCCCCTGTCAAGGACGACGTCTCTATACAGCCAGCATCACTGCTATGAAAGGCAAAACATTGATTTTGAACCGAATGATTAGAAGCTGTATTTAGTTACAAAATGTCGATTTTCTGAATGATATGATATTAAATCATCCCACAAGATGCAAAACGTCGTGTGGAATGCTTGAATATCGAGCATACACGCTCATTCAAAACTACTCAAAATTTGATTTCCACTACTCAATTTCAAAAACCGGGGCAAACTGTCAAAAAATGAGTATCGATTTGAGTAGAATTGACTAAACTCTGGAGTAACCATGAAATTATCAACTATTTGAGTGAAAAAAAAAACTTACTGGTGCACGAAGTGGAACAGCCCGCACACAAAAAATTGAAAATAGTTTCAAATGTTGATTCAACAGCAAAAGAATCAACGAGGAGACATTCGGAAAACTAAAAGGTAAGTTTTCGCTAGTGTGGTTTCTTTTTTAAAATAACATACTTTATTATTTTGCATATCCAGTAGCACGAGATCCTATTTACAGGGAAAAGAAGAAAGGACCTCGGAATAAATTTATAAGCATCGTATTAATAACTAGAGATACAGGTAAGTGGAATTTTAAATACCGATTAATGCGTTTGTTAGTATTATTAAAAATACAGATCGGTTAAATTTCAAATTTTGTCTTTGCGTAAAAAGTACTCAAAAATGACATTTTGTACCCTAACTCAAAACTGAGTAAGTGAGGAAAACTCAATTTTTGACCATGTGTACTTGTTATGGAATTGAGTGGCTGGTCACTCACTTTTGAGTTATTTTTAATGAGCGTGTAGTGCCGAACATAATTCTTTGTTTGGGGCTTTATAGCTATAACGCCCCATATATGTCGGTCGCTGTCAAACTCCATATGATGGTATAGGATTGCCAGGAGGCTGGGGTAGACGAATAATCGCGTGAAACATCAGATTTTGAGAGCCACGCTTCGTATCGAGCTCCTGTTCTCTCAGATAGCTTGCAACCCGGCATCATCATGCCTCGACTGCAGAATGCACTCGGTTCACCCGGGAGATAAACTGTCGAGTGAGCAGGATGTCTTCAACGGAACACCTTAGAATATGTAACTTTATGAGGCGTGCATGCCACGAGGATCTTCCTGAAAACATGCTACAATGTAGGCAGCAACTGCAAACGCAATTTTCCAGTAGGGGTGACCGGGGCTGGTTGGCCGAAGGGGCAAGTGTCTTTTATGAAAAGGCGATTATGCACAGTAGCGACATCTATAGTGATTTTGGTGGGGTATTAGATCACCCATGTACCGGCGTAATTTCAGGTGTTTTGGTGGTGTCGTTTGTACAGGAGCACGCTTATTCTTTTTCCGGCGCTGGTGACTAAATTTGTTTTTGTAAAGTAATATGTGTAACGCGAATCAATTTACATCCGATTTCCAAAACTTGGTACGGCTGGAAATGGTATTCAAAACCCATGGAAATGGTATAACGGTTACCAGTGTAACCTCATATTTGTTTGCGTAAATCGTGATTATTTTCGAAAATATGTATTGGGGTAGGTTGACCGAGTTTTGTGCGGGGCTGGTTGGCCGAGTTCTAAATTTGGCGTAGAGCGTGGAACCGCACCATGCCATCATCTTGGGATGAACACAAAATGGCTGGTGCAGATTGGTTTTCATCGTTCTTGAAGAGAAACAATACGTTGTCGATACGCACTCCAGAGGCTACCAGTTTGTCCCGAGCAACGAGCTTCAATCCGACAAATGTGAATTTTTTTTTTGATAATCTGAAAGTAGTCCTTGGTCGTCATAAGATTGAACCAGCTGAAATTTGGAACGTTGACCAAATTGGCGTTAGAACCACAGACTAACAGACATAACACTCAAAAACAAAGCTTCGCCCGCTGTAACGGTCATTTTAAATATATTTGTAGTTGGGACTGTGGCCACATTTGAAATTATGGCGCCACTGACATATGAACAAGCATATGGGAGATAGACCACTAGTGAAAAATTGTTCTCAAACCTGAGGGGTAACCCACCAGTAAATGAGTGATTGGGACTGTGAATAAAAGGTGGAGCTAGTGTTCTGGGAAAATTGTCGGATCGATGTTTTTTGAGGGAATTCCCTCATAGTGTTATGTCTGTTAGTCTGTGTTAGAACTGTCCAAAAGCGAAATCGTATCGTCACTCGTCGGAAAAAAAAAACAAATTGGCAGAGTTAGGTTAGCTGAAAGAGGGACTTTGGTGACATTAATAGCAGCTGTATCGGCTTCAGGTAAAGCCACTCCTCCGTTTTTCGTCTTTGCAAGAGTCCACTTCAAAGATCACTTTATCCGTGATGGTTCAAGCGGCAGTGCAGGAGCAGCACACCCAAGTGGCTGGATAACAGAAAATGTTTTCGATGATTTTGCTAAACATTTCATTCACTATGTCAGACCGAGCACATCAAGACCAGTTTTATTAGTGCTCGACAACCATGATTCCCATATGTCGATTGAGGCACTAAATTTATTCAAATGTTGTAGTTCAACTCAGGTAAAACAGTGACCATCTACGATATTCCGGGAATCGTAGCCAGTGCATTTCCACTCGCATGCACACCGAACAATATTCGAGCTGGTTTCAAAGCCTCGGGCGAGTGCCCCTTCAACCCTGAAATTTTTCCTCCTGAGGAGTTTCTGGCAGAATTTGTCAGAGATCGACCCAACGCCGAACAAAACTCGTCCATTCTATTGCCATAGAATCTGCTCTAGATGTAAGGCTCCGCAAAGACGTCAGATCTCTCCCCAAGGCGAGTGCACGATCTAATTCTTAGAAGCAACAAGGTCGTAAACGCCTATCGAGTCAAATTTTGACCAATTCCGCAACAATTGGAGTAGGAGAAAAATGAAATCAAACGTAAGCGTACGCTGGCGGAGAAAAAAAAAGTAGAAAAGCTAGTAAAACTAAAGCAGCCGAAGTCAAAAAAGGTTAAAAAGACTAAAAAGTGAAGAAAGGATTTTTTTTTACCTATATACGAAAAATGATGTTTTTTAAATTATTAAAGGTTTTCCACTGATGCATTTGACGTGTTTCACTTATTTTACCAAACTCAGCCAACCTAACCCAGCCTTGTGGTTGGTTGTCCGATTTTTATTATTGCATTTGTGTACTAATAACTTTTTCTTTGATTATTTTTCATGAATGAAAAAAATACGTGTGCTCAAAGGTTGTATCATCAAGACAGCGCAAACTGTTTTATCAAAAAGTCTAACCAGAATGAGTGCACAAATTCCGAAAGCAAAACTCGGCCAACCAGCCCCGGTCTCCCCTACCCCTCGGCACAAATTACATTGGATAGATGTATAGTGATAAAGAGCAACATACGAGAAGAATCAGCCAAGGAGCCTAATGCTTGCAGCGGATACACTTTGGAGACTCAGAGCAAGCAAAAAAAAAATGCTTCAGAATCTGTTAGCGGAGATCACAACCGACATGTGGATTTTTAGGAAGATCAACAGAGCAGCTCCTTGGCACCGGTTATAATAAACAATCGAGATAGGTTCGTGTTATAGAGGTTTGGTTTCCAGATGGAGGGAGCATGTTCATTTGTTATCAAACGAGCAAGACAACATGCATGTAAGTTGGGTAAAACCCTTATAAAAAGATGAATTAATTTATTGTTTTATAGTGCAGCTACACTTTAGGATCTATCTTGAATTGAAATTCATATTTCATCAACTAACAAGATGGTACTTTGCTCAAAAATACCTATACTCTATTTACCTTTTCTTCAAATATTGATCACACTAACAGTAGTTAGACTAAGTTGTAGCAAATTGAGAAAAGTTCTTGAATTACGACTGATTTTTTGTGGACATGAAGCCATACCTGTTTTTGGTAGTTTCGATCGCTATCAGTACACTAGATATCACTTGTTAGGTGTCGAAATATATCTTTCTTGAGAAAGCATTACCACATCAGTTGATGGACCATTTCTAACATTTTTGTTTCGCTAGGGCTGAGCTCTGCCTACTTTCACAGGTTATTATAGGAAGCAGTAGAGCCAGTCAAGAAACGTCAAAATTGCACATTCTGCCCACCAAGGAGCGCTACATCGCAGACGATCATCCGGAGATACTATAATGCTGTTACTTGTTAACACTAGCATATGCTGTAGTACAATAATACTTAAAAAATCGGTACTACTTACCTCTGGAAAACCACCGGAACATTTGCGGAACTGTTTACGTTTTGGACTGAGGTCTACACAATTAAAGCAGCACTGTTTTCTACACTGATATCACCACAAAGCTGCTTGCTACCTTCCGGAAGTTTAATTCTGTCACTATCTTTCGTGCAGGGTGTTTTCACCACGAGAAACCGGAACGGTTCCGATGTTTTTATACGTAACAACGAGTTTCCACACGCACTGCCGTAACACTTGCTTCGTTTTCGTTTAAATTTATTCCAGAGTGTTCCCGTGATGGCTCACACTCGCTGTGGCAAATGACGGTCTTGCTTCATTCCAAGCAGAAAACTTCCACTTTACAAACTACTTTTTATCCCACCGAAACGGATGCTAATGCGAAAATTCTACGCTCAATTTCAAGTTCGCGACTGGCGCTACGCATACGGGCATTTTTCGATCATTTTCGAACGAGAAAAGTTAGCGAAAATTTCATTAGAAAATTCAGAAGACTTTTTTCTTCGTTCTGCAAATGCAGAGAACGACAGACGATTACGATGGGCGAGATCGTGGTCGTCGTCGTCGTTGCTCGTGTCGTAGTGTGCAAATGAATGAGGCAGCAGCGGCCAGATCAATATGGCGCTAAGCTCGCCTTCATGCCTGCATGCACGAAAAGGATGAAAAATGAGCAGTGACAGAAGTGAATGCGCAGGTGAAGCACGAACGTCACAAGAGTGCGAGGGGTGTAAAAACGGTAAAAACCGCAAAAACGCACCACGCTTAAAATCTAGAGCACTCTAGTTAGAGTGTGGCCAAGAGGTCATGACGTATCCAAACGAACATGGAATTTGACGTATACACAAGAGAAATACGTCAAATTTCATGTTCGTTTGAATACGTCATGGTCTCTTGGCCACACTCTAACTAGAGTGCTCTATTAAAATCTATTACCTACTAGCAGAGCTGCCATTCTTACAGTTTGATCAGTATTACACAGATTTTTGAGCGCAGGTCAGACCTGATGCAAAATACACGGTTAAATAAAACAACCTGCAGAATAAGTTCTTTCAACTTACTTTTGAGTTGTGCGTCGCTTTCGCACTTATTAGTGTTGTCAAAAAAAAAGAGAGATTCGACTCAGTCGAGGTCTTCCGTGGAGGAAGGTACTTTTGAGTTGTTTGGGGTGAACTCAAAATTAGGTAAATTCAACTTAAATTTGAGTATAAAAAACCTATCAATGAGTTGTAATTTTTGCCGTGGTTAAATGGAAACTACCTTCAACACGGTTTACCTAATATTAAGTTCCCCCACGATACCACGAGATTGAGTCAAAGGAACTCAATTTTAGGTAGTTTTTCGTTTCCGTGTACAGATTTTCAATACACAGTAAAGATTTAAATAGAAATTTCCAAGTTTCAACTGATTTTCGTTTTATTAATAATCGTCATTTCTTCAGCTTGTTTTCAATTTTAAATTCAATAAATTTAAAAACTATCGACCAGGGAAATATATAGACCTAGGCAAGGGGCGTGACACTTCCAATAAATTATAAAATATTATAAATTTATAATGTTTTCGTAGAATTATAGCGACATTATAATTTTATACACTTTATAAGCAAATATTGCATTGAGGAATTTTCGAACATGTTTTCGAACTTATTCTTAGTGTGCGCTGGATTTGCTATTTTTTATTGTTTACATCTGACGGAGCATGATAAAAAAAAAGTTATGCGCAAACTGGAGCTTTTGAGGCCGTTGTTTCCGATCACTGAGCCAAGGCAGGAGCGGGAGCTACCGAATTAGGGTAAGTATTGATACCTAGATGCTTGTAAGTAGCAAACTAATTATTTTAAACTGTTGTACGAGCTAGATCTAACAGTCGAAGTAAAGATTCCATTGCCAAAGACATGTACGATGCTAGAACAATCAAACTTTTTCCCACGGCTAAAGAGACCATCAAATTTGTATACTGAAAAGGTAATATATGCGGGTTTCGCGGAATTTCTTTTGGACAACTCAATTTTTTGCTCTAGGGCTATAGCCAAAACTGGTATGTCATTGACAGGGGATGCAGGAGCTAAAAATACGCCGAGGACCTTCAAGTTATCTGCCTGTCGACCGGAACTGGATTTATTATACCGATATGCGGAGAGATCACCAAGTTGCAAGGAAAGGAAATCGCAGAATAAAACGGAAGCAAAATCAAATAGCCAGGCAATACTGATAACAGTGCTTTGTGAAAGTATTGTGTCATAAGAACTGTGCGATAGTGAAACTTAAGTTGCTTGATTTTAGCTCGTTCATCGTTATCGGAAGACCGAGAAACTCGGTGAAAATATACCTTCCGCTCACATCTCGATCGGGTGCATCCTAATTGTATAATAACATGAATCATATAACTGAAATTATTAAGATAAAATAGTGTTTGAAAGAGTCGAAAAGTTTTATTTATTGCTTAATAGTTGCTCCTTTTTATTAAGACACAGCATATCGTAATGCCCTGGAGTAGTCTAAAAATTTATTTGGATTAAAAACGTCCGGTTTATGAGCGATCACGTTTTCATCAATGTCTCGGTCCATGTATTTGAAGATTTTTTGTGTAACCTTAAACACTCCTTTTGCATCACATGCTGCATCGAACTTCAAGTGATAACGGAGAAACTGTGTTCAGGTTGTCGACTGGCAATATCGGAGGAAACCTCCAGATTGTTTTCTTTGGTCCGCGCAGTGGCGATAGCTGCTGGTCTCAATTCAGTAAATTGCTGAGACAGGCATTTACAGGTATTCCCCGCTCATTGAATCGCAATCGAGATCCGATTTTTACAAACGGTCTATTTGGTTGATGAGGGTAAATTTATAGAGGGCCCTATTCTCGCAGTCACGTCACCTAGCGACTAGAAGAAAATTTTGTTCTAGTCACTACGTGACGTGACTGTGAGAATAGGGCCCAGAATTTCATCTGAAAAGGCGCATTGTTTGTTCCCATGCATTCGTAATTACTTAGACGCCGAAGTGGCGAATCTTAGATTCCTATAGGAATGGGCAATGTCGATGCGATTTTTTCAAAATCGATTTTTTTCAGTTTGAAAAATCGATTTTTTGTATCCGATCTTTTCGGTTCGATGTTTGACAACATCGATTTTATTGATTCAATAAAATCGATTTGGTGAAATAGATTTTTCTTTCAAAGAAATGGCGACCTGTTTTTAGTTTTTACTCGAGGCAAAAATTGAGCGCGAGGTCAAAAATCTGTACTAGTCTGTGCATTATAACAGAAAACTGTGGAAATCTGTGCATTAAAAGAGAAAACTGGAAATCTGCGCAGTTTTAAAAATCTGTGCAGAACATTGAAAATCTGTGAAACAGACTAATCTGTGTACCTGGCATCCCTGATCAGCTTAGACGGGAATATTTCTCATTAGTATTACATTGTGCGAGCTTGTGATCAATTTTCGTTGTATGCTCTAAAAGTATTCAAAGTAAGTTATCCAAACGGACGAGTATTTAAGATACCAATTTGATCGGTGGAACAAGACGAATCTTTTTTCAATGATTCCAGGCAATTTTCAATTTTGAATAGCAGATATCATCATCATTCTCGTCATAAGACTCAAGGAAAAAGTGGTTGGAAAACATCCGATTTCATATCAAAGTTTCCGATCGGCACAAGTGGTGTGGTGGTTTCTTTTGTGGAACTTCATTGACAGTTTGTCCTCCACTGGCACCTTTCCTTGATCCAGGTAGTATAATTCTGCGCTCTGGGAACACCCCTCGGGATTGGACCTAAAAATAAACATCCATCAATCACGGTACCGAAAGCATGGACGAGATACTAACGGGAACTGATTTTTATGCGGAACTCTGTGTTACTGGAACAACTGCCACCGGCACAGAAGTGTTACAATTATTGTTTCCGTGTTCTTTCGGTTAGAACAGTACTCTTTCTTGCGCACTTTGTTCACAAATATTGAGTGACGATGGATCACTATCTCGCCCATTATGGTGTTCCCCATTTCCCGCAGGTTGTTGAGATCCGTCAGCATGTGAATTGGAATACCATTTTGTATAATGCACATTTCCTGTTGCAGACAGAATCCCAGCTCCAGGGTGAATGTGTTTGATCTGCGACCGTTAAAGTTTTATTTTTATCATGCGTGCTTTGAGGGAAATCGGTATGTTGTAACGTCTCGAACAGCCACTAAAGTAGCAAAGAGGCGTTAGGCTGATTTTATGTCTACAAATAACTCACCCCGGTGCAACGGCACAACGCCGTAATGAGCTGAATTGTCGTTAGTTCATATACAATAAGACGACGTACTAGTATCTCTGGTTTGAACGGTGTTTTGCTGCTGATATTGGAAATACTTTTCCTGAAGAATTTGAGCAACACAATCTGCCAGCATGTTGTTGATTTGTGGGTTCTAAACTGTAATTGTTATGGTTCTTTTTTGAGGGTTTATTGGTAGCTGCTGGATGCGAAGTTGCTTTTGATGTTGTGCTGCTGTTGAATCGGTTGAATATTGAGACTGGTTATTCGATACAGAATGTTGGATCGAGATCAGTGCACAAAATAATACTTTGTAGCATCTTGATTTGAACAATATAAGTAACGGTAGTTGGTTTATGAGCCTAGAGCAGTTGTTGCTTAACTCCAGATGGTTGTTTGCGTAGGTATAACGGTTGTACACGAAATTATAAATTTTTTGGACGTGGATTTTCTTCCCGGTCGATGAAGTGGTGAGGACATACGGCTGCAGAGTTGGCATCTTTTCGTTCAGCTGTTGTGCGGCGAAAATTTTTTACCACTTGTTTGATTAGCTATACTTGGTAATCTTTTAATAACTTCCGTCCCGCGGGAGAAACGGATTCTCGGCAAAAAATGTAAAAATATTTGAGTACTTACCATTTCTCTTTGAAGCAACACAATTTTTTCATTGTTTTTAATCACATGCGCAGCTAAGGCAACTATGGTAACGGTTGTTCGAATTTTTTTTCGAGCTTTCAACAATTCGAATACAATTATAACTTTTATAGACAATTATAAACAGATATAAGGCGATATAAAAAATATAAAATCAGGCGAAATATTTTTATAAAAGAGTGTCACGCCCTAGGACCTAGGTGCAGATCACTATAGGAATGTATAACAAATTGACATCAAATTAATAAAAATGCACTCCCACGCAGAAAAGTTTGTTTGACAACCTACTCTGATCCACTTTGCTCGACGTTTTGTTAAACGTACACGCAAAAATAAAACAACCCACAGAATTAGTTCTTATAACTTAAATTTAGGTACTTTTGAGTTGTGCGTCGCTTTCGCACTTATTAGTGTTGTCAAAAACAGAACGAGAGACTCGACTCAATCGAGGTCTTCCGTGTAGTAAGGTACTTTCGAGTTGTTTGGGGTATACTCAAAATTAGGTAAATTCAATTTAAATTGAAGTAAATTAAACTCAAGGTTGAGTTATGACACAGATAATAGACGTTTAGGCTCGATTTAAATCGTGTGTAAATACCCGCTACTGAGATTCCGAATAAATCAGACGTCTGAAACACGTTTGGCAAACGTTTGTAGATGGCGTAGTGATCGATACAATGCAGTTAGAGTGCAGCTGTCAAACACGTATAGCAAACAGTTGCGCTGATGGCAATAGTGAAACACGAATTTCCAACGTTTATCAATTTGAATATTTATACAGGTTTTTGAAGAAATTTTATTCTAGCCTAAACGTCTGTTATCTGTGGTTATGATTTTTGCCGTAGTTAAATGGAAACTACCTTCAACACGGTTTACCCAATTTTTTCCTTCCTGCACGATACCACGAGATTGAGTCAAAAGTACTCAATAGACTGGTTCAATTTTTGACTTTTAGCTCCACCACCCAAGTAACCATAAGCATTAAGCCATTGCACTATATTGGCTATACATTTGCACTAATGTTGCATTGAAACTCCATTACAGCATTAACAACGCAATAAAGCTCTATATTAGCATCAATAATGCATAACTGCACAGCCGACATATAGCATTATAGCTTGCTCTATATACGTATATAAAGCTGATATAACGCGTACATGCTTCAAGGATCTTTAAAGCATGTAAGCTTTACAAGTGCATTTAATGCCATTATAGTGCAAATAAAAAGCTGATATAATGCTATTGTAATGCTGTGGGTTTATTTGTTATGCAACCCTTCTTGAAGATTATATTCGGCATATTTCATTTCAATCGAACATATGCAATATAGTCCAGGAAGCAAACGCAGCGCACTTACCGTGAAGGACGAGGCAAGGTACCTCAGTTCGAGACTTACTAAAGGTAATTTTCGTAAACATTCATATCATGTGAGAACGAAAACCCATTAAGGATATTCAGTACAATGCATTAGAACAGAGTCAATTACGGTTTTAAACAGAATATTTGATTTTAAAATTTTTCCTTTTTGCTCATCATACCGAAAGGAAACATAAGAAATGGTTTTAAAACTATGGCGGACAATGACAACCAACTGAAGCTTTTTAATAGCATTAGTAGTGCCAATATAAGGCTTTCAAATTTGACATTTGTATGCTTTTGCTATATAATAGCATTAGTACTGCAGAAACGAGCTGTCAATCTCTGCACAGTAACAGCACTATATTTCGCCTTTTCTGGCATAATATCAGCATTATATAAGTATTTAGGGCTTCACGGCTTTTTATGACAGCTTTATATGTGGATCTAAAGCAGATATTAGGCTACGTTATAATGCTTATTGGTTACTTGGGCAGGCTCTACTGATTTGCACAATTACTAAGGACCATAAAAGGAATCAGTAGAGCCTGGTGGAGCTAAAAGTCAAAAACTGAACCAGTCTAGTACTCAATCTTAGGTAGTTTTCCGGTGGCGTGTAGGGATATATTTGTAGGCTTTTGACGTCTTACACGCAACGCAAAATACAATAGTAATTTCTATTTTGATGGAAAGAAATGCATTTAGTTTCACTAATTTTTAAAAATGCATCGCAAGTGATCTGCCCCTAGAAACTCCTTTTTAAATGTTTGAATTTAGTAAAGAATGCTTCAAACTCTTAAATGCACATCAATTATGAAAATTTCTTCTCTTTATGGAATAGAGACAAATAAGGAATTGGATTGTTTTACAAAATTTGAATTACAGGTGTTGAGAAAACATTCGTTTGTTTAATACTAAAACATACAGTCGAAATCGATATTTTGTCTAGTTCAATTTCGGGTTTAATTAACTTTCTCTTTCTTATGCATGTTTTGGGGATAGAACAACTGATTCTCTAACACGAGACCGCTGCTTTCGTTTTTTAAAAATATTGTTTAACTTCAGGGAATCGAATATCAATCCAGTCTATGTTTTTGGTTGTTTTAGACCTAGGAGCAGATCACTTGTGATGCATTTTAAAAAATCAGCGAAATAAAATGCATTTCTTTTCATCAAAAAATTAAAATTCATAATGTATTTTGCGCTACGCGCAATATATTTTGTGTTGTGTATAAGTCGTCAAACCCTACGCTAGCCTTATATTCAACAACACGTCGAACAAAGAGGATCAGCGTAGCAGGTTTGTTGAACGAACTTTTCTGCGATGGTGTGCAAAGTTGATACTAAAAATGGAAATTAAATGCATTTTTTCTAATTTGATGCAAATTTGTTATACATTCCAAGAGTGATCTGCTCCTAGTTTTATATCCTATTTTCTTTCACTGCAAACACTACATTACAGACGACCAACGCGGTTTTATACCTAATCGATCGAAAACGACCAAGCCGCTTTCGTTCGAAACATATGTACTCGATGGATTCGCTGATAGATTACAAATCGATGCTATTTACATGGATCTATCGGCGGTCTTGGACAAAATCAACCATGATATCGCAATAGCGAAGCTGGACAAACTCGGTATTCATGTGCTAGTTTCGTTCCTACCTCGATAAAAGGCAACTCCAAATCAGCATTAAGGACTGTCTATCAGCACCATTCAACATCCCACAAGGAAGCCATCTCGGTCCAGTAATATTCCTCCTCTACTTTAATGATGTCGATAGCAAATTACAAGGACCCCACATAGGGGCAGATCACTCTAGGAATGTATAACAAATTTGCATCAACTTAGAAAAAATGCATTTAATTTCCATTTTTGCATCATCTTTGCACTCCCTCGCAGAAAAGATTACTTCTAGAGAAAATTTTCAATAGGACGTAAGTAACATTGAGAGCCTCTCTTTGTTTGCTTTCTCTTTCGTTTATTACGACGTCATTACAACACTTTGCACTAATTTTTCAGTACATATCGAAAGCCGGCGATTTTTACTAGAATATTATGCAAAGAGTAGAGTAGTAAATGTTGAAATGGCCGAGTAATGAACAGAAGAGAAAGACCCCAAAGAGAATCTCTCATTGTTACTTACGTCCTATTCTAAATTTTCTCTAGACTTAACAATCGTCTTACGCTGATCCACTTTGTTAGATGTTTTGTTCTATGTAGGGCTGTTTTTTGTAGGGTTTTGACGTCTTACACGCAACGCAAAATACATTGCACGCAACGCAAAATGCATTACGAATTTCTATTTTGATGGAAAGAAATGCTTTTAATTTCGCTGATTTTTAGGCATCAAGACAGGTCTTCCTAATAGCACAGATAACAGACATGCGAGAGTAATAAAACTGTTACTGAAAACTGCGAGCTGTCAAAACACATGTATTTCAAGTGATGGAGATGGTACATTCATAGACAGACCAGTCAAACCAACCAGTCTATGACAAGAATTTAATAGAAAAATATTAAGTGCGCAGTGCTGTTAGAATCCAGTTATTAGTGCCACAAGCAATAGTGCCGGACACATTTTTCAATGCGTCGGTAACAATCCAATTCGTCAAGTAATTTTGCGCACTGCCCACTAACCTGGACTTCGCACTTTCAAAGTGCGAGTGATCAAACGGCTACTGAATACTGCGAGCTGTCGAGAAGAATTTAGAAGAATGTTAAGTGCACAGTGCGTTCGAATCCAGTTTTTAGTGCCACCTCAAAGTCCCTCTAAGCAAGGTCCTAGCATGCGTCAAAATTGTTAGTGGTAGCAAATACAAATATGTTAATTATATTAATTATATAATTTGTATTTGGTGGTAGTGAAAAGAGGCAGCCTATAAAACGTGGTATTGTTGACGTAGATGCTACCATTCGCCCTTAGAAACTGTCACACATATGAGCACAGAGTTTTCGTTTTGACGCATACTAGGACCACAGATAACAGACGTTTATGATTGATTAGAATCGTGTGTAAATACCAGCTACTGAGATTCCGAATAAATCAGACGTCTGAAACACGTTTGGCAAACGTTTGTTAGATGGCGCAGTGATCGATACAATGCAGTTAGAGTGCAGCTGTCAAACACGCATAGCAAACAATTGCGCAGATGACAATAGTGAAACAAGGATTTCCAACATTTACCAATTTGAAAGTTTACAGAGGATTTTGAAGAAATTTTGTTCTAGCCCAAACGTCTGTTATCTGTGCTAGGACCTTCCTATATAAGGACTTTGGTGCCACCTAAGACAAGACGTGACAATCGGCTTTTTATTTTTCCTTCAGCATTCTTCCCCGGTCAGCGTGGCAAGCAGAAAGTTAGCAAAAGTTGAGCAAAGCGAAATTTATTTATTTATTTACGCTTCCTGCCACATCTCTGTCAGATGTTTTGCTCGATTCGTGCTAAATTCTGCCAGGTAGGAATTGCCGGGATCTTTGCACAGTTTATGTCCGAGTCATGCCAGGGTTTAGCTCGGTTCCTGTCAAAATTTGCCAGAAAACGCGAGCGAAACCGAGTTCGCCCTAGCTCAACTAACCCGACAGGATACGCGCAGAAATCTGATAGGGCTGCCAAACCAAGACTTACAGAAATCTAGCAGAGCGGTCTCTGCCAGAAAATTTGCTCACTGGGTCTTTTCGCACATCTTCACCCTTCCGAACAGTGTTGCTATTTTTATTAATGAAAATGGAGTCTTGTTAATATATTTTATGCTGGCATTATTTTGTATCTTGAATCCACTAAATTGATGAAGGGCAGCGTTTTTCCATCCCGAATAGAATTTTACAATAGCATTTACCCTACATACAATCATAAAACAATAAATATATTTACTATGTTGAAATATTTCAATAAATATTTCAACATTGTTCCTAGCAGAGATTTCGCAGTAGATTTACAATAAAGTTTCATGTCACAATTAATTTTATTGTTCAGCAAAAAACTGATACAGTAAATTCACATTAAATTTTACTGTTTCTAGAAAAAAATGTACGAAGAAAAATCGATTTTTTAATGTTAAGGTTCAAGTTACCTTTTTTAAGCATGTGTTAGAATTGAACGCTTGGTAGTGTGGGTAGGAAAATTTGTGTTCAGCTTTGCCACCGGATTATCCATTTAAACCTTTTTAAAACTCTAAAAGAAGAATATCAGTCGATTTATTAGATCATCACGATTCAATTCATGCAAAATACCTGCTGGAAAAACCATCGGCTTAGCTAAACGGTGCTTTTGAAAAAGTGGCTGTGGTTTTTTCATTGCGCAGTTGTGGTGCGTACCCCAGCTCGGTGTGGTAGTGTGATAAAAAATCACAGCCACTTTTTCAAAAGCACCATCCAGCTAAGCCGATGGTTTTTCCAGCAGGTATTTTGCATGAATTGAATCGTGATGATCTAATAAATTGACTGATATTCTTCTTTTAGAGTTTTGAAAAGGTTTAAATGGATAATCTGGTGGCAAAGCTGAACACAATTTTTCTTACGCATACTACTAAGCCTTGAGGTAACTTGAGCCTTAAGATACATAACCACCCCCTTTTTCACTGTAAAAGTTGATTTCACATAGAAATTTACTGCAGAAATGTTAAAGTTTATTGTTTTTGATTGTAGCATACCATTAGAAGTTGCAGTAAATTATTGTAAAATTGCTGAACTGTTACAGTGAAAATCATGGTTTTGTTACTGTACATTTCTATTCGGGATGTCCTGAGTGTTTAGTAAGGTTTGATGAAGCCATTTTTTGAAAAAATTTAGATTATGGAGTGGTTCCTGTCTTATTTTTGTTAAAGTAATTCAACCACGTATACGGTAAATGCATGATAAATACTTGTTTCACTTTGCCGCACATTTTCTGTTCAATTTAGTCATTTACACTTTTTTAACGATAATAATTTTAGTTGTCAAAAGTAATGATAATCTTTCCCTATAAATATAGCAACACTGCCAAATATCATTTCGCTATCCCCGTAGTAACATTGCGTACGGTGCAAAAAGTCAATCAAGAGCTGGACAATTCTGACGTAAAGTTGGAACAAAAACGCCCCCCCCCCCCCGCTATTGTCACGTCTTGTCTTAGAGTGCCACAAGCAATACTCGGGTAAAATCTCGACAAACATATGATTACGGCAACTGTCAAAATTCTCTTTGAAAGGAAATTCCGGACAAACCGTTACTCGCCAATCACAGATGTTGGTAGTAAACAAAAGAGAAAAGTTTTCTCTTTCATTAACTGTGTTCGACCAGTAACGGTTTGTCCGGAATTTCCTTTCAAAGAGAATCTTGACAGTTGGTTTTTAAGCCGCAATAATATGTTTTTTGAGAAATATTCTGGTTGCAGTTGAAAATCGAAATATTGAACTTGCACGGAAACGAAAAACTACCTAAAATTGAGTTCCTTTGACTCAATCTCGTGGTATCGTGGGGGAACTTAAAATTAGGTAAACCGTGTTGAAGGTAGTTTCCATTTAACCACGGCAAAAATCATTGATAGGTTTTTTATACTCAAATTTAAGTTGAATTTACCTAATTTTGAGTTCACCCCAAACAACTCAAAAGTACCTTCCTCCACGGAAGACCTCGAGTGAGTCGAATTTCTCTTTTTGTTTTTGACAACACTAATAAGTGCGAAAGCGACGCACAACTCAAAAGTAAGTTAAAAGAACTTATTCTGCAGGTTGTTTTATTTAACCGTGTACGCCTTTCGGTTTTTCCCCTCTTTGCAGGCAACTAATGCGCATCTTGTATACATGTTAGAGAATCAGCTTGCGCATCACCTACACCAGTTGCGTTTTAGTTGCGTACGTTCGCAAGTTCGCTATTTCGATTTTTAACTACAACCAGAACATATTTGGCAGAGGAACGCCAGCAAAAATTACCTACTAGTAGGTAATAAAATTTAAGCGTGTATAGAATACCTCATTGCGCGAACATCACATGTGACGTTACCCGTTTGAATGTCAAATAATCTTCGTTAAATTATTATTGTTTCGTTGTTTTCTCTCATTCAAATTCTTTCACAAATTCAAACGACGCTTCTGTTTACCAATAAAATCCGGCAAAAGTTAACAAAAATCCTATTTTTCACATGAAAATGATTTATTTCTGATATTTGATTGATAGCTTGATATCGATTAGTGGTTTAACAAGCATAGTGTTCTATTCTATAACCCATTTAAAGTTTTAACAGTTCGATGACGATGCTGGATAATTTTGGTGAACGGATTGAGGTTAGTGGAACTTGTTTACGTATACTCATTTGAATTTAAATATTAAGCTTATTTTAGGACTACGAGGTATACGAACTACTGGGTAAAGGTGGTTTTGCTTGTGTATACCGTGCAAAATGTCACCGAACGGGAATTTACGTTGCGATCAAAATGGTAAGCTTTCCCGCGTCCGTTCCAGTCCGGTGCGCACCTATCCGTTACACTCTGATGTTGTTTGCAATTACAGATCAAAAAGAAGTTAATGCAGTCAGCGGGGATGGCCAATCGTGTCCGTCAGGAAGTGAGCATTCATTCGCGACTGAAGCATACTTCCATATTAGAGCTGTACACGTTTTTCGAGGATGCCAATTATGTTTATCTGGTGTTAGAACTAGCTGAGAACGGTGAGCTGCAGAGGTATTTGAGGGAAACGAAGAAAACTTTCAGCGAGCACGAAGCTGCTACGGTACTCAAGCAGGTCGTTGATGGGCTTCTGTATTTACATTCTAACCACATACTTCATCGCGATATGTCCCTGGCCAATCTGCTCTTAACGAAACAAATGAGTGTCAAAATATCTGACTTTGGTTTGGCCACGCAACTGTCGCGACCAGACGAAAAGCACATGACCCTGTGTGGGACACCTAATTACATATCACCAGAAGTAGCATCCAGAGCTTCTCATGGACTACCTGCTGATGTGTGGGGTCTTGGATGTATGCTTTACACTTTTTTAGTTGGAAAACCTCCATTCGATACAGAAGGAGTGAAGTCGACCTTGACGAAAGTAGTGATGTCTAATTACACTGTTCCGTCATACGTATCCCAAGAAGCCAGAGATTTGATTGACCAGTTGCTGAAAAAGAACCCCGCAGAAAGAATGAAGTTAGAGCAAGTTTTCAAACACCCATTCATGCGAAAGGCTGTTTCCTATGACAAAAATAACTTTGGTGGTACAATCTCCTCATCCGATAGTGGTATCATGACCATTTCAAGTAGTGGGAATCGATCAAACATCCCGTCCAACTACAGTCAGGACCGATACCAGTTGGGTCATCAAATGCCACTTCGCTATCAACCTATTGTTGAACATGAACTAAACTTCCAAGAAAGTATTTTACCCTCTAGATCGCATGCCGCGTCAAACAAACAAACGTCGGACTTTTTCTCCGGTGTCAGTAGCGACCCCCGAGCAGGTCATGCCCAAACTCATCAGCAACATAATCAAATATCGCTTCTGCAGCAGTTCAACAGCCTAGAACTAATGGAGAAATACAACATCAATAAGGCTGAAATAGACAATGTGGGGCGATCCAATTCGGCCGATAGTCTGCACATGCTGCAAGGCAAGTTCGAATTCCAACACCAACAGCAGCAGCACCATGATAAAATTTCACTTCTGGATTCGAGATCGAAATCGGCTTCTATCTCAATGCTGTATCAAATATCAACAGAAAATCAACATCAGCAGCCACCCGGTTGCAGCCCGCTAAATTATAAGGAGAACTATGGCATACCAAATGGAGCTCTAAGAAGCTGCCGCAGCTCGTTGGATCCGGCCAAATATGTAAGTTTTCTATATAAATATTCTACATTCGAAGGGCCAAAAAGAATGCGTAGCCTTTATCCTCGTTATTTAATATTTCTTTATATGATTACATACTAGTACTACTTTATCCCAATTTTCAGGACTTTCTTGATAATTTTCAATCAAGAGACAATCATAACGAATTCCAAGACGCACCGAAGAGACGAAGCCCTGTTAAGCAACCGAAAAAACTAATTGATATTCCGCCACTGAACACTGCGCGGCTTTTACCTAATAGGCACAAGACAAAAAACGCTGTACTCAGCATTCAATCGAACGGCGAGGTGGTGTTAGAATTCATCAAATACAGAGCGCGCTACAAGGAAGATCGCGTTGTGGACGTGTGTCGCATATCTTCTGATGGGCTCCGATTTATTCTGTATCATCCGGAGGGTGGTAAAGGTGTAGCGGTTAAAGATGAACCACCCGATCTGCCACCTGGTGGAGCTGATAGTATTTTCAGCTACGAAAGCTTACCGGAGAAGCACTGGAAGAAGTACATGTACGCAGCCCGGTTCGTTCAAATGGTCAAGGCAAAGACACCGAAGATTACCTACTACAGCGAGATGGCGAAATGTCAGCTGATGGAAACTCTTGAAGATTACGAAGCCAGTTTCTACAGCGGTAAGAACGATATTGCTAACTAGTAAAGGACACACTTATCAATTATAAATCTCTTTACAGGAACTAAAATTGTGAAATCTCTGCAGGAAGGAACTAAAATTCTAGACGGGAATGGAAGCACAGTGAATTTTCCCGATAATATGACTTCAGAATTGAATATGGAATATCAGCATTTTCAACAAACCCTTGAGCACTGTCTCAACATCGAACAGGCTCTTTCGGCTGTTCAGACGGGAAATACTTTCCCGCTTATCATTGGCCGACGACCGACATCGTACTCGTCCAAAGAGAGCAATTTCCTATCAAATCCATCGACCCCAAGGTCGCCTATGACCCCTCGCCAAATGTCGTTTGCGTTGTCCGTGAATTCTCATGCATCAACAGCGCCTCACAATCGGCGGTCGGTTCTGACGGCCAAAGCAGCAGTTGGTAATTTTTCTAACGTGGCCACGAAAAAGTGTACAGTTCCTGGCGTTGGAACGGCGGTGCAGCTCTCGCAGGGTGTGATCCAAGTTCAATTCTTAGACGGAGCGATGCTTTCGTTGATACCAATCGAGCAGGGAGGAGGCATAACGTTTTCTCCAAGTTCCGGTTGTCCTTTGCAGCATTACGCTACCGGGGATGATGCACTGCTGCCTGCGGCTTTGAGAGAGAAGATCGATCGGATGCCCCAGGTGCTAAGGCAGTTGAACGCGGCGCCGGTTCCGTCAATCCCGTTCAATTTTCTGGATGGAACGCCCCGGACGCCAGTGACGCGATTTCTGCGATGAAGTAAGTAAGGTAAGCAGTGCAAATATTAGCTCTCTATTACTTCGTACACAAGCGTTAAGCCATGTACTATTGTATGAAGTACAAAATTGACCACATTTCCCAGTTGAACTAAAATCTTGTAATTTATTATATATTTTTATTAATAAAATCCAAGACTTGAAGTTTTTATCATATACGATAGATAGTGTTTGGGGATTACGATGCTCTAGACTGCTATTTGCATATGCTGTATTTCTAGCCTTCCTTCATACTTGTGCTGTTTCTTAAGCAAAAGATTCTGGGTAACGAGATATCAGTTCCAACGGTCCCAATCCCTTGGGTAGAGGGAGCAGTTCAAAACCCCTGGTTAGCAGGAGCAGTCTAACTGAAAGCAAGTTGATATAACATTAAGCGATGAAATGTGTAGGACGCTTATGATTCATTCTGAGATGGGGCTTAATCTGGCAGAAGTTAACACCCTTCAACTGCATCATATTTCACATCAAGTGCTAATTATGTTCAAAGGCATTACCTAAGCGGAGTTATTCGTTTCGCGAAACAATATGCAGCACACCACGGTAACGTTAAAATCAGCATCTCCGAAAAAAATATTGAAAAAAATTCTATAGAAGTTCGCTTACATGATTTATACCCGCGCACCCCTGACATCGCGATTAAAAAGTAAATGTCAAGATACGGAGAAATGGATTCCGTTACAGCTTATACGTGGAGGAACTTCTTACTGGGGGGTGAGAATGTGTCCGATCAAACCAATCCCTTCATACGTGACCATTATATACAGATCAACCGAATGGGACGTCAGCCATCGCTGGTCACGCACACAGTGCAGTAATGAAACACTACACCACGGAAAACCTTGAGCAGAAGTAGCTACGACTTGACTTCCCCTGACGGTGGTTCATCTCAAGGTGAGATGGACGTCGAAACAAACTCGGCTCCCCGGCCCGAAGTATATCCAAGCTCGGCCACCTTCGTGATCTTCTTTCGGACCAAAGGCAAAAAGTGTTTGAATGTGTTGCAGATTTCTCGAGTTCTCACGGATCGGTATTCGGCCGTGACAGAAATATCGAAAATTCGCCCCGATAAGCTGGTGGTTGTAAATAGTTTAAATCAGGCAAATTATATTGCTGGCTACGGGCCTTTTACGAAGGAGTACAGAGTGTATATTCCAGCTAACAGGATTGAAGTCTGTGGGGTCGGTACCGATTCGAGTCTGAGTTGCGAGGACCTGCTGAAACATGGGACTAACTGTTTCAAAAACCCCATGCTTAAGCCAGTGAAGATACTGGAGTGCAAACGTTTGCATTCAGCATCAATCGCAGCTGACGGCAAGAAAATATACGTCAGGTCAGACTCTTATCGGGTGACCTTCGCCGGTTCTGCTCTACCCAACTACCTCCTCTTTGAGAAGGTTGGTCTACCTGTTCGCCTCTTTGTGCCGAGGGTCATGAACTGTACTAATTGCAAACAATTGGGACACACAGTTTCCCATTGTAGTAATAAGGCCCGTTGTGGGAAATGCGGTCGGAATCATGCGGACGATTCCTGTGGAAGGGATGTTGAAAAGTGTCTCTACTATGTGGAGGAAATCCACATGATCTCTCGGCATGTCCTGTGTACAAACGTAATCTTAAGCGCTCTCTTCAGCGACGCTCTAAGCGATCTTTTGCAGAAACGCTTAAAATTGCTATGTCACCGGCCTCTACGAACATGTATACCAAATTGTCTACTAACGAAGGCGGGAATATCTTCTGATGTGCCCAGAAGCAATAGAAAAAGGAAGACCATTTCCTCTCCCAAGCTTCGTCATAAAGTCCAGAAGGTGTCTCTTCATGGACCCCCTAAAATAACTGCTCAAGGAAGTACTGGTGCAAAACCGAAGCAACTCGCTCCCGGTCTCAGAAACTTGAGCTCAGAAAAGGAGTTCCCAGCAGTTCCAAGAACATAAAAAAATCCCAGGTGTTTCCATATCTCAGTCAGAGAAAGAAACCAGCGCTGGCTTAATAAATTTCTGGCATTGTGGACCGTATTTTTACAGCACTAAATATGTCTGACCCTCTTAAAAGCATCTTGATAAGCATTCTCCCCGCAGTAAAATCATTTTTGATGCAGTTCACTGCGAAATGGCTCCTCCTTTCAGCGATTGTATCTTTCGATGGCTAATTCATCGAACGAGGTCACCGATTTAATCATTGTTCTACAGTGGAATTGCAGAAGCATTATCCCGATAACATGAAATGCGATGCATTGGCACTATGCCAGACTTGGCTTACTTCAGAAATATTGACCTACACTTCTACGATTTTACTATTATTCGCTTGGATCGAGAAGACTCTTACGGAGGAGTACTTTTGGAGATTGTCGATAGCCGAAAAAGTAGAGTGACACAAGAGCTTCCTCCAGAGGAAGAGTGCGGGTTCCTGACTGGCTAGATTCTCGATACCGCGATTCAAGCTCAGACTAAGTGCGTACCAGACCAGAAGATCTACCGCGCCGCATCTCCTTCTGATAACGCGAACGAAACACTATTTTCGATGGTGAAGTTCTCACTGGCTCTCTTATCATGTAACAAATAAGCCACAGGGCCAGACAGAATCAAATTTAACTTGTTAAAAAATCTGCCGGATTCTGCCAACGAACGCTTGTTGAATTTATTTAATAAATTTCTTGAGGGTAATATCACAGAGAACAGACGTCCATCTTCTGCATTCAATTTGTGTAAAAATCTCTGACGTTTTTTAAAGTAGTTGGGATATCTTCACCAGGTGCGCTACGTCGTTGTTTTTAGTGGCTGAGTTCGACTGAATTGACAGCGGTTATACCCCTACCCAGTCAAAATATTTCGAAACCGGTTCGGAATACTGAGTGAATTCAGTATCAACCGATTGAGTCGGAATCGGTTGTATTCTTTGAGCCAGAGTCCATTCAGGATTTCGAATCGGTTCCGGAATGGATTGGACGGATAGTTGGGACAAGTAAGTCTGGCGGCGCTAGGGTTTTATCGTATATTAATTCAAATGTTTACACACGTTTTATTAATATATTTGTTCGATCATGGATGTCTGTTCTCTGTGGTAATATTGTCCCTCAACTGAAGGTCATCGCCATTCAAAAACCAGGAAAACCCCCCTCCGACGACAACTCGTATCGACCGATTTCAACGCTGTTCTGTATCCGAAAGTTGTTCGAAAAAAAAAGATTTTGTTTCGCCTCGGCAATTGGGTTGAAGCAAATGGCTCACACAATTTGGTTTCCGCTAAGGCAAAACGACGAACGATTGTTTTGCGTTGCTCTCAACAGAAATTCAAATGGCTTATGAGGGGTGGTCGTAGCATAGTTGGTAAATCGATTGCCTTGTACACAGCGCACCTGGGTTCGAATCCCGACCCCGCACATAGGGTTAGAAATTTTTCATAAGAGATTTTTCTAACCCGAAGAGGCGAATGACCTCATGGTTAAAATCTCTATAATCGAAATAAAAAATGGCTTATGCTAGCAAAGAGCAGATTGCACTAGTTTTCCTAGATATAAAAGGGGCTTTATATGTAGGAAAACAGGCTTTTGAGTCACGTCCAATCACTACACGCTGGACGCTCATGTCCGACGTATTGGGATCGCAAATCTGTACCTGTGGCAACGGTTATCACGATATCGAACATATTGTCTGGGCCGCTGTTCTGCCAGATCAACTATTGGATTCCCTTCGGGCCCAAGAAAGATCACCCAATGTCCCGGTACTGGCAAGCTGCGATCTCCTCTACATGTCCCTCGCATACACCTTCCTAAAAACCATCAACATTCAGATTTAACTGCCCCTATTATTTTTCTTATCATTCTCAGAAGTGCCCTCTTCCGCCTACCGTACCCCAACGATAGTTTTATGCGACTCCAAGACGACAGCAATCTCTGTCGAATGACCCAACAAACACGAGACCTACAGCACATCACACGCGCAATGTGGTGTGTTGCCGATCCGCATCTGAGCAGTGCTACGAAATCGTTTGCTGGCTCGAGTAAGACCGCCCGGCGTTCCAATACATAAAGCATCCGTCCGAATCTGTAATCCTTACCGTTGATTCCCGATGCCGGAAACTGAAAGTTGATATCTCCCCCCCCCCCCTGCCTGCCTTGTCCATCCTCTCTCCCCTGTCTCTGATACACATATGTAGGACTTCACCCCCCCCCATCCCCTCCTCCCCCTTGAATATTATCTTGACTTATGTGCCCCCCTGTCTTGAAGTTTTAGTTGATCAATATATAATCTCATTAAGAAATGTGCAACAGTGCCACAACTTCAAAATCCCCTAATTAATCCCCCCTAATCTTAATAAAATTGAACCACTCCCTCTTGTTATTTCTAGTTTGAATATGCTTGTAAAATGTTCCGCTTAGTTAATAATTAATTGCTCCAAAAATCGCCCTTCTAAAAATCCTAAGTGCACTGTGTAAAACAAAGAAAAAATTTACACTCTTAAGCTAAGATTTTCTAATGCCTGCGGTTTTTACGCATATTTTCCAATTGAAGGACTATTTACACTCTCGGTGAAAATGAACGTGAACTCGATGCGCACCAAATTGTATATTACAATACCTCATGGGTCAGTGCATAGAAATTGATGAAACTGGAACTAAACGATAGTACGTTAAGGTCGAACAGAGAAAGGGTGAAAATCGAAAACGAAAACAGCAGTTTTTTCCACACCGTGTGTTGGATTTTCATAAAAATCAATCCGCATTACTGTAACAACATTCTACACAAGCTGATTGATTTTTATGAAGATCTAACACACGATGTGGAAAAAACTGCTTTTTTCGTTTTCGATTTTTGCCCATTCTCTGTCCAACCTCAATATACTTAGCGAATACATGTACAATTATTCGATATAATTGAATCAATGCAATAATATTTATATTCCCCAATCATTTTAAATATTCCGCGGTAAAATATGTTCGCAGTGGATAATTCACTTGTTCATCGGGAGTGTAAACGCGACGATGAACGGAATTGATGCGGAGTGGTGAAAATAAATGTCATCGCTGTTCACGGTGAACGTTCGCCTTCGAATACCAGATTGCATTCTGACAAACTGTAAACTGACAGTTGACCGTGAAATCGTGGTTCACTGACGAAACTGACGACACGACGCTGTCTACCGTGAACAATGGAAGGTATTCGACACTTGTTCACTTTCATTTTCACGGAGAGTCCAAATAGTGTTTAAGGTGGTTTTTTTTACCCCCGGGTAAAAGAAACCTGGGTGTACAAAAATACAAATACAAAATCTCCCACAGCACGGGGTGATGTTGAAGTTTGTTTTCGTCGTTAAATTCGTACGGAAACTGATTATCTGGCAAGTAATTAGCAGCTGCGGACTCAAAATCAACATTTTCATCAACAAAACGATGCACTCGAAGCTGTATAAGCTGTGCAAATGTATAGGGGAATCCGAGGCTATTCGGACCTACCTAAGCGAATCGCCCTTTTAGGCGGATAGATGTGAAAAAATTGATCGGTCAAAGATCGTAATTGCTAGTTTGAAACCTCAGCTACATTCTGGTGCCATAAAAGTTCATTTGCACCCCTCCATGGCAGCGCTAGGTGACGATTGGCGAAACTCTTCGTTTTTTCATCCTTTTTCAATGTAGCGGTCGTTCGGACCAGGGATGCGAACAGTACCGGTAAACTACATTTTTTTCGGTACATTTACATTTGCACAAGCCGTACAGCCCGCTACAGCGACGAATCACTACTGCTCTTGTCAGAACGGTAGCCAAACCGAGTACACTTTCCGCACAGCTGTAAAATACATTTTTGTTTTGCTGCTGTACTCCGACTGCTCGGTGAGAGTGTGGCGTAGTAAAGTTTGCCCTCTCGCTTTGTACAGTTTTCTCTGCGCAGTCAAAGGGAGAGGCCCGCACGCGAAAGCGTTGATACCTGTCGTGGCGTAAATGAACCGCATTCATTGTCGTCGTTTGTGATTAAAAATATTGAATAGATTGAAAGGTGTCGGGCCATTAGGCCGAATGCTGCAAGGCCGAACGCCATAAGGCCGAATGGGTCATAAAGCCGAATGCCATTAGGCCGAATGGGTCATTAGGCCGAACGCCATTCGGTCGAATGGGCCATTAAGCCGAATGGGTCATTTGGCCGAATGGGTCATTAGGCCGAATGAGGCAGTAGGGCCGAATGGCTCATTAGACCGTATGCACCATTGCGCTGAATGTCATTTGATTAAAGGCATCGTTTCAGAGACTAATTGAGATGACGGGTTCACGAGTTTCGCATGGCTAAAAAGTCATGTTGTACTAGAGGGTCCCACGAAATGTCAAACAGAAAACCCGTTGATAATCGAAGGTGCTTGGCTTTTCTTTGGAGAGTGCTGTATATTTCTTAACATCGGTTGTGATGGGTTTATTTATATGTATTTTATTTAAAGACATTTTTTAAAATTTGCTGATTGCGGATACCAATACGGATTCATTAGCATTGCATGTATCATCCGGAACATTAAGATGCACAAGCCGTATGTCATAAGATCAAAAATTGAGTGTGTGTCATAACATCCGAAAAATTAAAGTTTCAACCCAAATTGTTTCCGATTTTTGCAACGTACCCCTAGTGCGTCATAAGGTCTCTCTGGCACAATGACGCATATTCGCTGTCAGTTTTAATGTTAGCAAGCGCCTCACAACATCTCGTCATAAAATTTCTTTACGAGTACAAGTGGAACCTCCCTTTGAGTACTTAATTTCCTCACGCTTCACCAATCTTTTGACGATTTTCCTAGTCCATTTAACGAGCTACTTTTTCCCAATCTCGGTGGAGTTGCATGTTTTAAAAATCTTTACGCATTTTTGCTCGTAAAAAATAACAGATGCATGTAGCAATGATCCTAGAAACGAACTTAGCAACGAACAATAAACAATTGCTACCAGCTTTACGAGCCTGATGGAAAATTCGATCATCAAATTTGTTTGTCAATGTCGCAAAAACTGAAGAGACCATTCTTTCTTCTTTACTGGCCAGTCGAAACTTGTTGGAGCACCGCATGTGGGAACATGGAAGAAGATTGACGAACTTCATTTGGACAGAAATCTGGGAGTGTGTCGGCGAATGTGTTCCTTTTTGGAGGAAGAACCGCACAGAGGAATGAATACGCTCAGAAGAATGAACGACCCCACAAAGTCGATACAATTTTTAATACCTATGCAATTAATGAATATATTATTGCTTTTGTAGCAATAATTCTCGAAATAAAATATATGATGTTAACTGCAATCAGATGGAGTCCAACGTGGTTCTATAAGTTTTAGCTAAACATTCCCTAGAAAATATAATGTCGAAGAGTTTTCCCTAGAAAATACAATTACCAAACAAAACCATTCTGATTATAATATCAATATCCGGAAATAATTTCTCAGAATGTACCGTTCACCAGAAAATCAACCCCAAAGTATATTGCTAATGATTGATATTTCAAAATAAAATCCCATTTATGAAAATCATAGGTAATAAAAGAAAATTAAAATAAAAAAGTCAGTTTGACTTAACCACTAGCCACAACTATTTTTCGGTTGTTACACTGCTCTAGCGCATGCGGCCTAGCCGCATAACCGAGACGAAGGATCCGAAGTGGCGCAAAGCCTCTGAGGATCCGCCGGACGAGGTGGCCGCCGACGCCGGCGGCCTCTCGCAAGCAAACCTGTGATCCACTCGTTTGCCCGGATTACTCAAACATAGGGGCTTTTTTTTTAGTTTAAGTCCGACGGAGCGGAGCGATGTCGGACAGCACTTGACATAAAGCGATGTGGCGTAGCCACATCAGGCGTCGCTTTCATTTATTTGTTCCATTACAGCAACGAGAAAGGTGTTGTAAATATTCTAAACATTATTATTGTAAGTTTTAAAAAATCGTAAAAAGTCACCCTTCATTGAAAGTTTTCAGTTACAACCGCAATGCATTCTCTTTGGTCCATTCGGCCTAATGACTCATTCGTCGTAATGACTCATTCGGCCTAATGACCCATTCGGCCTAATGACCCACTCGGCCTAATGACCCATTCGGCTTAATGACCCATTCGGCCTAATGACCCATTCGGCCTAATGAGCCGTTCGGTCAAATGGCCTTCGGCCTAATGACTTTCGGCCTAATGGCAGTCGGCCTAACGGTATTCGGCCGAACGACATTCGGCCTACCGGCTTTCGGCTTAATGACCCAGCACCGATTGAAAACATTAAAAAGTGTAAGAATGAGAAGCTGTACCGCTCGTATAGCGCTGGGAGTCCTGCACTAGCGAACGACAGCAGCGTCGTATGAAAAAGGAGAATGTGGGCAGAAATATTACAGCCGTAGAAAAGGTAGACGTTTTGCATCCTTGGTTCGGACCTCCCTACGGGGCAATGACCTTCATTTTTTTGAATTTTACAATGGAATTATGTTTACCTATGAAATATTTATTGGAGAAACTCCGTAAGAAGCCATAAAAAATATTGCATTACAAGAACATAATCTGGTTAGTCACAGTTGTTGATTGACGCATCGTGTATTTACTTTGCTGTGGCATGTGCAATAGTGTGCGTAGCCACAAGCCGTTGCACGATGGTTGATGGAATAGGGGGTCCGATTAACTCCGTGCGCCTATTTCGCACAAAAGTGGTGAGCGTTTTGAAAATATCTGTGTTTTCATTTCTATAAAATAGGAAACTCAAGCTTTCCATACACTTACCTGTTATTTTTTCACTTTTATTTGTGGCTTTAATCGCGGTTTTACCATTATAATGATTTTTGTTTTGAGGATGACAAAAAATGAAACATGTATTTCTTTCTTTTTTTTAACGGGCTAATAGGACTGCAGCTTAGAGCTTAGGGGATCTCGGTTCGTCCCGCGAGACAAAATTTGCAAAATCGTACGAATTAGCAACTGTCTGCCAAGTAAACACCTGTCCTCGGGAGGAGAACTAAATTTTGCGCCTGTTTGTCTCGAAGTGTGTAATGTCAAGTCAAGTATTTTGTCTAATCCAATGTATCAAGCTCCTAACGACGCGTGTTAAATCGTCAGTTATGCAATTAAAACTTCGCATTGATTCCGTTTCTGTCTTGTTCCTAATCTTCTTTTGCCCTAGGTCTGAAGCGGATCAATCGACTAATTCAGAGAGCACTGATAATCGTAATGTCCACGAATACTAAGTTCCCTGTAACTATGTATTCTGCCAGTTATTATTCCTGTTCTAGTGTGTAATTATGATTGTATGGTTTAATAAACGTAAATAATTTATGATTTTAATTGTTAGAACTAAGTCATAGAGAAGAAACATCCAGTTTCGAACAAACAATTTTAAAATGCTGGTTTTGACATTTGAACAAATCTATGCTAGACCATTACGACCACCATACTGGCCTATCCCATAATTATAACGATCACTTGGATATCAATTCAGTAACACTCACGTACCAAATGGAACGACGACAGAACCACCACTGGTGGCAACCTCTCAATTACATTTGGATGTGACCCCTACTAAATGTTTACGTTTGAGGTGGATGTCTGTTCTCTGTGCCGAAATTGATGTTGCTTCTCAATTTTGCATGACCCAGGGGGAACTTGACCTTGGTCCCACTGCTCTGTCATCGATGTTACGTGATATTCGTAATGGAATGTTTTTTGTTTGGGGTCCATTCATAAACAATGTCTCGCAGAAAATTTGTATTTTGTTTGCATTTTGTATGTTTATTTGCAAAGACAACCTGCTAGCGTAAGCTTTATATCAGGTTAAGGAAATGTTACTTGTAGAGAGATACATTTAGGATGTGAAATAAATCAGACAAATTTAATACTAACTAAAATATTATTAATAAAATTGGTTTTATTAACCCCTCTCCACTAGTACGTCTCAAATTTTTAGTTTTTCTCACGGTAATTTATGGCTTTTCCCGAACTGTCAACACGCGACATCATTTATGAACGGGCCTTGGTAATATCTTTAAAGCAGACAATCCAATGAAAAATAGGATTGATAGGATTTTTGTGCGTTTTTAGCACCTTGTGTCACATATTTATGCTTGTTATACATACTAAGAATACCAAATCATTTGATGTGATGGCCGTAAGATTAGAGAAGCAACCACCCCTTTCCCCCCAAAAAACATAACATGTATTTCCTTTCTAAAAAACGAAAGAATTAGATTTAGTTCTCAGAATAATATTTTAAAATAGCGGTTCCATAAATATGTACGACAGTCATGAAGTCTGACGATTTTCTGAGAAATCGAGGAGGTCTGAATTACCCCTCGGTTCGATGAAGTTTCAACATTATTTTGGCAATCTGTAAGTACATCTGGGGGTGCTACTACCATGACAATAAGATACATTTAGTCAAAAAAGATTATCAATCTACCCATCTGTCCGCAATTTCGCCTAATCGAAAAGTATCGGGCAACTATCATAAGGCTCGAAGTTGAAAAAAGGCCAGTGTCGTGTTTTCGACGTGGGTGTGATTAATTAATTTAATACTACTCGCATTGAGATGACACTGTCACAGCCACTAACCAACTAACTGGCATGGATGATATATTACTCTCAGGCATTATCATTTTTCGATTCTCTGTGCAATTCCGGCCAGTCCCAATCAATAACCAGTGGTGGTCGCACAAGCTAAATAAATTTAAATTGAAGTGAAAGAAATGATTTAGTTTTATTCTGGTGGATCAGAGTCAGCACGATTGATCAAAATGGCTGTTGTATAGGAGAATGGAGGATAATGAACCAGGGGATGGCAGAATTCTTCGAACCAGTATCCAACAACATTGCAGCTTCGTTCGTTTCTTTCTAATTCATAAGTAACAAGTATCATCTAATTTGAACCAAAAAGTTCAGTCTCTAAAATGTCTTTTATTCAAATTTTTCCGGTATATGGACGAATACTATCCTAAAAATAAACTTTATTTTATCTTATTTTACAACAGTTTTACGTTATTTTTTTATAAAGTGTCTACATTTTCCACAAAGTTGATAATAGTAGTATGAACAAATGTGAACAAAAAAAAACAGAAATGAAAAATGCATTTATGAAGCGATGAACTTGTAGTTCGTAAAGTGTTGGCAGATGCGAGAGAAAAACATTAAAGCATTTTCACATCTAATGGACATTGGAAAAATAGTTTCAGTTGACAAGCGCGATAATTGGTTAATCAAGCGGTCACACATGGAATAATAGAATAACATGGTAATGATCGCCTATGGAAAGATATGACGGTTAAGGTGTAACAAATACTGTTGAAATACTTGAGTGGGATGTTTGTAAACTACGTTTATCAATGAAAATTATTGGATCGATTGTTTTGATGATATATGCAATTATAGACAATGACGTATATGATTGTGAGATGTTTTGTATTAGATTGTACATATTTATATTAAAGCCTAGGAATGTTAGTATATAGTGACGTCTGAATCAAAGCTGTAAATATGCACAGATAATGTTAAATAGTACGAGTTAAGAAACATTTTCAATGTGCTTTTGGCATTCGCCTTAGACCGACTGGAAAAGATCGATTCCTAGTGGAACTTAATGAGTCGCTCTATTTAGAGGAATAGTATTGTAATGTTGTCGAAAATGCCTGGGTTAGGATGTTTTGCGGATGGGGCGCTCTATATAAATAGCTTCTGTTCTACTGTTCTTGTGTAATGTGAACTAAATATGAACTTTTCTGACTATCTCTCATTGTTTCTACGATATCACACGGTGTTTAAGGTTGGGCAACTTGGTAGTTTATTTCACTCTTACTATTGCATGCATGGATTGTGTTCTTGTATAGTAGCTGCTCGGAATTATTTCTTCTGTTTTTCGAAAGATCAATTTTGCGCTTGGCCTATGATATATGGACCAATTTTTGTTAATTTAGACAAACAGTCTTTTCTGCATTATGGCGGAACGCTTTTGTGATTTGTATAGCTACTCACTAATACAGAATTAGACTGAATGACTTGTCAGGTGGGTTGAACTGCGGCTACAATTAATTTTTTTTATTGATAATTCATCTTGACTTGAAAATACCATAAGCATCTTAAAGTAGCTTTCACACAACTGTTGGTTACGAGAGTTTCGCCTTTCAACTAAAATTAATACTGCTTCTGATCGTACTGCTATATTCGTTCCGAAGAAATAATCTAGCGCATTTTAAAACTCTAGAGAAATTGTCATGAGAAGACAGATGAATGTTCCAGACCAAGAAATTGTCGAATTATCTTGATAATACGAATCACTCAAAGAATAATAATTCCTAGAGCTGCTATCTGCTTTTTGATGATGCCATTCGATTTTTTTTTCGTTTGTATGGAGATATGTTTAGTACAAAAAAATGCTGATGTATTTTGAATCCATTCTAGCTTACTATTAACTAACATCGTATGCGGTTCAAAAGTTTTCTTTTCTCTAGGGCCGTTTGTGCTGATACTGGAATTTACCCATTGTGATGATCGGTTACGGCCAGTTTTATTGTCAGCCTTATTTTCCAATTATAGCATTTGTTGCGCTTCTTCGCTTGGCTTATCCTTTTGCCATTCTCATATTTATGCTCTTAAATCGGCTACGGCTAAATATTCGGTTTATTGTCAGCCTTATTTTTCTAGCATTTTTGTGCCTGGCTTATTTTTTATGCTCTTAAATTGTTCATTTAAGTTTAATGTAATACATTACAGGGTGATGATTATTAACACGTTAATTGTATCCAGGAGTACTTATATTGAGCAGAGTAGACATGAACGAAGTGGGTAATGGAATGACATAAATTGGACGGACAAGCATATACCGGTAAGTAAGAATACAATCTCTAACTTAAACTGAGAAACAATAGTCAAAACAACTAAATTTGGAAACGCTGCGTAAATTATGACAAACAAAAGCTCTTAGAGAACTATACACCTACCGGATCGTGTACTAATTAAACTTAAACATAAGCTGCTCGTAGAGCAACACCAGCTGCCGATCATCATCAGGTGCAGTGCTCAATATAAATCTCCTGGGCTGTATCCTAAAACCGATCCTTCGACGAAGCCGTATACTCCATCTCGGTTAGGTTCTGGATCTCCTGCAGCTCCTGGAACTTTTCGTGGTCTCGAATGTGGGCGTAATTTGCAGCCAAACACATCAAATAGTGCACCAAGCTAAGAATGATCAGCATACAGCTAACCGTTGCCAAGATGAACATGATTTCACACTTTTCGACGCCGTCCTTGCAGAAAGCCTTCACCTTGCTCTGTTCGCAAATGTTCATATCTTCTTGCTTCACTCCAGCTGGGAACATAAAGTCTGAAATAGAGCAAAAAACAATTAGAATCAATTGTTGGTTTCTTCGAAACGAGCATGACTCACAGAACTGGGTCAAATCAATACAGTTACGGTGTGATTGCACATTCGGATTCTCGCACATGTTCCAGAACACGGTGAATACGAATGTTACAATTCCCAGAAAGCAGAAAATTAAAATCCACACAATTTTCAGCGCGTACGTAATTCCCATGAACACTGCACACGAGATACGTCCCCCAACCCGGGAGCCCCAAGCTCGGTAGACTTTATACCGAGTTGCTCCGGTAGCGAGGAATCCGACGAACAGTATCATTAGTCCGAGGGCACCCATCGATGCGCCAATCACGACAAAGATCATTTGAACTGCTTCAATCCTGAGAACAAATATTATCGGTATTACTGCCTTGCTGCTAGATATAATATAATTCCGACGTACCACACAAGTCGCAGATGAAAGACCTGATCAAGCATGATAATTGCCAGCGAGGTACCGCGGTACATAGTACCACAGAAGATGCCCACGCCAATAAGGCACATGACCGTTGCGATCAGCGTGGCGTACGGTATTCGGGTCATACATGATCGGCAGCAGTCTCCTGGAAAGAAAGGAACTGGTTGTTTAATAAGAAAGACACAATTTGTTTATCCCAATGTTGTGGACATCACAGAAAGCGACATTATGCTGAAATATAATCGATATAGTGCGACATGGTGAGATGGCTGTCCGATTACGGATTGATGAGATTAATCCATGAAGGACCACATTTATGCTAGTTAGTTTAGTAGGTTTTTTTATTTGTCCAATATGCAGACATGTATATTAGTTTCTTTTTTTATATAACTAAGTTTATTTAGGCCAATATGCGGTAGCTTAACGAGACCGATAATTAATTTTTTAAAGGTGCATCGCACGTGTTAGTGGGGGAAGAGAAAGCTGTATTTAGGGGTGGCTTGCTCCCATCTTATGTTAGTAATGGAAAAAGGTAGGAAGTGGGATACATATTGTAAAATTTTGTAAAATTGACATTCTCGTTGGCTGGTTGATGATTGTGGGGGATATGCACACTTTATTGTAGTGGTTTCCATCCTGTATTGGCACTCCGATGCTGTCATGATATTCTTGTGACGTGTGTCATGATGTTCTGGATGGACGGTTATCAAGAAAGGTATGCATCGTAGACTCATGAAGCAATGCCATATTGTAGATACAGCGAGAGGTTGACGAGGTTCTACTGTGAATGAGAGGGGAAAATGTATTAAACTTGAACATCAATAGTTTTCAAAAAGATGTAGATAAGAAAAATGTAGGGGTCGTCACGGCTTGCCAGGACGCCCCGGACTGGCACAAAGGGTGATCTACCTCGGGCCCGAGGGGAATTTATTAGTTGGGACCTGGCAACACGGTACTCTGCGCACAGCCAAACAACATGCTCAATGTCGTGATAGCCGTTCTCACGAACACAATGATTACTGTTAGCAAGCCGTATACGACGGAGATGCGCATCAAACGTGTAATGGTTGGACATGAGCCTTGATATCGTACGAATAAAGTCCCGGTTCACATCCAAGCCTTTAAACCAAGCATTCGTTGATACCTTCGGGATAATGGAATGTAGCCACCGTCCGAGATGCCCATTGCTCCATGAAGCTTGCCAAATTTCGAGCGTCCTCTGACGAGAGATACTGAAAATTCATTGAAGCAAATTGGTCTTTCGTAAGTGTCGGTTTCTAATGCGCCCACCTTGGCTAAAGAGTCCGCCTTCTCATTGTCCGCAATAGAACAATGTGACGGGACCCAAACCAAGGTAATCTGGTAAGATTTTTCAGATAAAGCACTCAGATATTCCCGTATTTTCCCCAGGAAATACGGTGAGTGCTTTCCAGGCTTCGCCGCACGGATGGCTTCAATGGAGCTGAGACTATCCGAAACGATGAAGTAATGGTCTGAGGGCAGGGTGTCAATGATCCCGAGGGTATACTGAATAGCAGCTAATTCTGCGACGTAAATTGAAGCAGGATCATTGAGTTTGAACGAGGTAGCAAGATTTTGGTTGAAGATGCCGAAGCCTGTGGACCCGTCGAGAATTGATCCGTCAGTGTAGAACATTTTTCCGCAGTCGACTTGATGGTGTTTATTATAGAAAATATTTGGGACCACTTGTGGGCGAATGTGATCCGGGATTCCACAAATCTCGTCCTTCATGGATGTGTCGAAAGTTTGATCAGAAGTATCTAAGAGATGAGCACGGTTAACATTATACGAAGATGAATTGATGTTCTGTGCCATATAATCGAAGTACAAGGACATGAATCGGGTTTGAGAATTAAGCTCGACAAGCCTTTCGCAATTTGCAATCACCAATGGGTTCAGAATATCGCATCGAATGAGCAATCGATATGAGATGTCCCAGAATCGATTTTTCAGCGGAAGAACGTCCGCCAGCACTTCGAGACTCATCGTATGGGTCGAGTGCATGCAACCCAAGGCAATACGCAAGCAACGATACTGGATTCGCTCCAGTTTGATGAAGTGTTTGTTCGCAGCGGAGCGAAAGCAGAAACATCCGTACTCCATAACTAATAGTATCGTTGTTTGGTACAGCCTGATCAGGTCTCCTGGATGGGCACCCCACCATGTTCCGGTTATTGTACAGAGAAAGTTGATCCTTTGTTGGCATTTCTGTTTCAGATACCTAATATGACAGGTACCTTTAGAGTCGAAGCTGTAGTTGCGCTGGTTCACGCTTCCTAGAAAATACAACTAGCTCAGTTTTCTCCGTGGAGAACTCGATACCCAGCTGGAGAGCCCAAGTAGACAAATTGTCCAAGGTATTTTGCAGTAGTCCTTGCAAGTCGACGGCCTTGGGACCTGTAATAGAGACCACACCGTCATCTGCAAGCTGCCTTAGCGTGCAGGAATTGACAAGACATTCGTCAATGTCATTCACGTAAAAATTGTAGAGAAGAGGGCTTAGACATGAGCCCTGGGGAAGGCCCATGTAGCTAAATCGTGATGTGGACAAATCGCCATGCGAGGAATGCATTTGTTTTTCAGACCACAGGTTTAGCAAAAAGTTATTTAAAATTGGTGAAAGACCATGCTGGTGCAACTAATAATGTTGATGGAAACTGAATCGAAAGCCCCCTTAATATCCAAGAATACTGATGCCATCTGCTCTTTGTTAGCATATGCCATTTGAATTTCTGTTGAGAGCAACGCAAGGCAATCGTTAGTCCCTTTTCCTTTGCGGAAGCCATATTGTGTATCTGACAGTAAGCCATTTGTTTCGACCCAATTGTCGAGGCGAAACAAGATCATTTTTCGAATAACTTCCGGATACAGGACAGCATTGCAATCGGACGATACGAATTGTGGTCGGGGGCTAATTTTCCTGGTTTTTGGATGGCGATGACCCTCACCTGTCTCCAGTCATGTGGGACAATGTTACCCTCAAGAAACCTATTAAATAAATTCAACAAGCGTCTTTTGGCAGAGTCTGGCAGATTCTTCAACAAGTTGATTTTGATTGTCTGGGCTTTATTGTTACATGATCTTGGTGAAATCAAATATACAACGGTTTGAATATTCCACGATCTCGTTATTACTGTTTCGGTTTCGCATGCGTCGGGCCGTGCCCCAAAGAGTGCTCATCGATGTTTCTCTTGTTAACCCGTCGACAAACCGGCGCCAGTAACTGCGTTTCTTAGTTTTCATTAAATTTTTCATTCGCTTTTCTAATATCGCGTACACTTGATAACTGGCAACTAACCCGTCGTTCTAGAAGGCTTTATACGCGGCAGCCTTCTCCGCGTACACGTCTGAGCACTCTTTGTCCCACCACGGGTTGGGAGAACGTTTTTGGATGTTCACGTCGGGTACTCGTTCCGTCTGAGTTTGAATCGCGGTATCAAGAATCGAGTTGGACAAAAACTTATACTCTTCCTCCGGGGGAAGTACCTGTGTCAAATGGATCGTTTTTGATATCTCAGCAACGTAGTTCTTCCAATCAATGTTTCGTGTGAGGTCATAGGGAACAATGATTGGTGCCGATGGTCTTGAACCAGTGGGGATTGCAATTACAATTGGTAGGTGGTCACTACCGTGGGGATCAGATATTACCTTCCACTTGCAATCTAACCGTAGTGATGTCGAGCATAAAGATATGTCCAGTGCACTGGCTTGCGCAGGTGGTCTACGAATCCGTGTCATTTCCCCTGTGTTCAGAATTGTCATATTGAAGTTGTCGATCCAAGCGGATAATGTTAAAATCGTGGAAGTTGAGGTTTATATTAGAAGTGAGCCATGTTTCACATAGGGAAAATGCATCACAATTATTGTAATTTAGCAAGTGTTTTAATGAATCAATTTTGGGGATAATACTTCTGCAGTTCCACTGTAAAACAGTGATCAGATCCGTGACTCCGTCTAATAAGTTAACCATCGAAGGATACGATCGCTGCAAGGAGGGGCCATTGTTCAGTCAACTGTTTTGAAAATGTTCTTACTGTTGGTAGAATAGCAACCAGCAAGCTTTTCAGACGATCGGTAATGTTGAAAGCTGTGAATATCCAGTCCACAATGTCAGAAAATTTAACGAATCCCGTTTTAGGTTGAGTTTCTGACTGTAAAATGGGAGCACTTGGGATTTTTGGTGCCCCGGGGAGTGCTGGGAACTCCTGGTTGTATCTCAATTTCCTAAAACCGGGAGGCATTATCTTCGAATTTATACCATCACTTCCATTTGATGAATTATTTTTATTTTGTACCCTTGTTTGGGACAACCTAGGTCCCTTACGAGGATGTGTAACCATATCATGTTTTTCTCGTCGCTCAGCGGACGGTATGGTGTCGCGCGACAATTATGGTGTTGCATCGTAATCGAATCGATTATTTACCACTAAGTGTGACTCTCTCTTTCGCCCAAACAGTCAAAACGGACAATATTGTTTTTTTTTTGTGATAGCACGCCCCACCAAATGGTGGTATCGGATGACATGGAAATGCTATCTCAAGTCTCTTGCAAACTGAGCTTCAATTGGAGCAGTTCGAAAATTAGCGAGTGAAAATTATAATATCCCTCAAGTGCCATCACCACATGTGCGAGTAAGATAATTAGGAATTTCAAAACGCTCTCGTGCAGTAATAAAGTTCGTTGCAAGAAAACAAAGATCTGTAGGCATTGTAAAGTTGAAGCAGGAGAAAAACCTTCAAACGAAGGTTTTTTCGTTGCAGATTCTAAAGGCTGTAAGTGCTTTGTAAGTGTAAATCAAACTGATATGCGTGAAGTGCCATCATTGTGGCAGTCCGTAGGGGGAACCAAGCCAACTTCCATGAGCAATTGGACGCGATCTCTACGTCTCGAGCACACCAGTTTTGATCGGTGCTAAATTGCGTGCACATACCGGTCAACCATCGTGGACCACCGCTAAGATCTCCGACGTAAACGATCGTTTTTTCGCGTATGCTGCAGTCCGTAGGGGCACCCTCGTTACCTGCCCTGAGCCATGGGACGCAACCGTTAACGTTCGCAAGGTCACCTTTGTGAATCGGCCGTGCTCACCGGCGAGATCGGTCCGTAGGGGCCCACACTACCAGCCCTGAGACAAAGGACGATCATACGGCGGTTGTTCTCAGCATTCTCCCACGTGTTTTGGAACCGCGTGGATCACCTAGAAGCGAAGCTCACATCCTGATCACCGTTCAGTGCCTGATTATTCTAAAGCTGTAATTCCAGTATAACCGTGAACCGGAAAAGCCCGGTCAGATCATTACGTCCGCCGGCCGTTTGCCTGCATGTCAGTGACACCTCAGCGACGATCCAGACCACCGCTCGCCAACTCGTTCGCACGAACCACGGAGCTCGCAATAATATGTGGAAGCGAGAGTATAGACAGGTCAGATCTTTAAATTTCTTCTAAAATTATTAAAAATATATATATGAACATTGTTCTGCACCAAAATATTTTTACAATTACCACGCACAAAATAAAGCAAAAATGTTTGATCAAGGTCAGTGAGTTTTATGACCAGATAGGATGAAGCGAAGTTTGTACGGAATCCCTTGAGTTTCGGTCCGTCGGTTTAGTTTTCAGTTTTTTTGGATTTCGTTTTCTTTAGCAGTATAGTTCGGTTGGGTTTGAGCCAACGAGAGTGTTTTGAGTCCGCAAAACCCGCCCTGAAAGACTAGCCGGTAAAACAGAACATGCATCTTCGCATTAATTCGTGCAAGCGGATTAATGGCGCTTAAGCGAAGTTTCTCAGCATATAGGCTGGGATTGGCAACCCCGTGATTGCGTTGCCATTTTTGTTTTCGTGTGTTCCGTATCGTCTGCGACGACAGTCACGCGGTTGCAAAAGGTCGCGTTACAGATGTTCAGGTGAGTTTTGATCAGGTCTTTTCCTAGAGTTTCCAAGCAGAGCCAAATAATGCCCCACGCAAGGGTCGTTAGAGGCGTTATCGTCAGTTGGCAAGAGAGCGAATGAGTTTTCGGAGATAAGTGGAACAGCTCTCTTAAACATTTCTGCGTAAGAGCGTCTGGAGCGATCTTTGGCAAATCGCTTCAGTTTATCCGCGCGAAGGCTGTGAGACATTGGGGGAAATTGGGGGATGTGGATCGTCCATAACATCATTTGTCTCCGAATTAGATACACGTTCCTCTCCCCCATAAGATTCGTCTTTGGAGGGTGATCCTTCTGTTTATTCCATTTTGTTGCGGGAGCAACACGCTCGGCCGTACTATTCAACTTATTTAAAAAAAAGAATCAAAAACGATAAAAGGAATAAAAAATATAAAATATCGATAAGAAAAGTAAAAAACGAAACACTTCACCAGCTGGTGATGAGCTGGTAGGTGAATTGATCCTTCGTTTCTTTTATCCGTCGCCCGCGTGACCTTCAAACAGTAGAGAGCTGGTATAGCTCGTCTAAACAAAGCCGTCTTTCAGGTAAGAAAACTGTTTAGAACCGCTCTACACTGCACTGCCTGACACAATTCAACGTTTATAATGCTTATACTCCAGCCCTTGCTGGGACAAACACCTTCACCGATATCGCCTAACTCAAGGTAATGTTACAACAACAAACTCGATTGTATCGAAAGAGCGTTCGGTTACGAATGATGGCTTTCATGTTGTTGAGGTTTTAATATGGGTCGGATTGGTATGAATTCCTACTTACCATTTCCTTAGCTACTCTTACTAGAAAATCAGCAGTCAAACATGATGAAGTCAGTGTGCAATCCGCCAAAATCATCGCAACAACGCAGACGAGCATGAGGGTTTTTTGAGGGGAAGTAACGGAGGAAGCCCATGCAAAGCTTATGGGACTTCTGTGATGCCAGTTTACATTCATAATTGCTAGTTTTACTGTTTTTGTCTCCGCAAGTCTGCGTATAAAGTGGCTGTAGTTTAGGGCAACAAACCGACAAAATTACTATTTCTCTACCACTATCGCGAGAAAACGCTTGAATCAACCAAAACGGAGAAAAAGTCGCGAAAACTAGTCGCAATCGGCAACTTTCCCACATGTTCGCACCAAGGTTCTGCACCATGTAGGTGTAGTCGGATCCTGATCGGGATTGTGTTAGGGGAGACGGGATAAAAAGCGCCATTCATCTTTAATTTCGAATCGAATTATAAAATTTTAATCCACTTAATTTTGGGTTTGTAGTTAAACCTGGGATGGTTCGTTTGATTCCAACGGGAAACCTTTTTTTGAATTATGCGATCGACATACTTTGGTTCTTTTTGAACCTTTCTTTTTTTCTTTTGAAAATTTGGGTAGAAGTAGTATAAAGTGTATTGTTTACACATTATTTTTTATCGCTGCTAATTTCTCGAAAATTGGGAGAAGTAGGCAAGCTCTCGTCTGGAGTAGAAAGTTTTTTTCGCTGTCAGTTTTCTGAGTTCCCGGTGAGATTTTTCCATGTTATTTTGATTATATTGTTTTCAGGAGAGCTGCGTATGCATTGGTAATTTTATTAGTATTGATATAACTAACAATATATGTTTATGTACATTCGATTCGCCTTTTGTTATTTCCGTCATCTATGAAAACTGTTTCGGTTCCGAGCGTTTTCAATAAGTAGATGAACGGACTATTATCAAAAAAAAAAACGCTTGTAAGGACGTAGCCAAGTGTGTGGAAATAAGGGGGTCTACGTCGTTGTAGATCGTGGTGACAACTGATACGACAATAGATACGCTCAATTCTGCAACTCCACCCTACGATTTGCGCAGATGTTCATGCTATGCTCATTTCTCGAAAATTAGAAAAATGGCGTCACCCGAAAAGCAACACCGCGAATTAATTTTGCGCAAGCACCTGAAAAATCCTCAACTCTCTCTTCGGGCCATCGAAAAACAACTAGGAATCGTGCAATCAACGGTGAGCCGTGTGATTAAACGTTACTACCAAACTCTGAGCATAGAACGGAAGGAGAAATCCACTCAGAATGGATGTTCTATTAGTGATCAGGATTACAAGCGTGTAGTGAAAGCGTTTAAGCGGTATCCCAATACTTCGGTCAGGGATTTGGCCAAAAAGTTGAATCTGTCCAAGTTCAGAGAGCCAAGGACCGGAACTGGAGTGACTGCATACGTACATAGTACAGAAGGCTCCAAATCGTGACGAACGGCAACATACAGTGAGAAAGTCACGGACCCGGAAACTGCATACCTATATGCTGACGAAGCCTCATTGTCTCATCATGGATGATGAGACTTACGTTAAGGCGGACTTTTGGCGGTTTCCGGGGCTACTGTTGTTCGCCGCTCAGATTTGACAAGCGATCTGCTCATGTGGCAAATGAAGTGCGCCGTTCACGACTACCGGGACAGTAAACAGGGAGATCTACCTAAAGGAGTGTCTACAGAAGCGCCTGCTTCCTCTGTTGAAGCAACACGAGGTCCCTACGATCTTCTGGTCGGATCTAGCTTCGTTCCACTATTCAAATGTTGTCCTGGAGTGGTGCGAAACCAACGGGGTCACCTTCGTACCCAAGGACATGAACCTCTCCAACGCACCAGAACTAAGGGCCATCGAAAAATAACGGGCAATTATGAAGCGTGCAGTACGGAAGCATCCCAAGAAGGTCAAATTTGAGGAAGACATGAAGAAAAAGTGGGTTTCCGTACAGAAGCTGCAGCCAGATGTTGTACAGAACCTAACGAGTGGATTAAGCGTAATGTGCGAACGTACGGTTATGGCATTGAAGTTGAATGAAATAAATAAGCCGAAAATTTACCAATGGGTTATATTTCATTGCTTGAGGGTTCGATTGCTAGTCAACTAGGCTACTTTCTACAGTGTTTTTTGCGTGATGCAATTCGACAAAATGATAAGGAATTGCTCCGGCCTTTTGCCCAGTACTTCTGCACTTAGCAGTTGCATTGAAGCAGGGGTTTTATCCTGCGAAGCTCTCGTAGCCCTAATCCGTAAAACCGTAAGTATTTTTTAGAAAAAGCAGAAGGTAACTATGATCCTACGACGACAGCCACCCAAAAAATATTCAAGCTGTTTCCCAACTCCACACCATTTGGGATCGGCAATTGGACCCCGAAGGACCACTAATCGATTGGTCAATTAAAAGAACGGTAAAAGCAGGAGATCCGTTTCATAAAGTTAGTACGATCTTCAACGAAGCTCTGAACACAAAATATAAAAATCATGCGGTGAACTATACCGATGGGTCACAGTGTGACAGTTCAGTAGGAATTGGCATCTTCAGTTCCAACGAAGACATATTCTACAAACTACCCAGTATCTGTTTTTTCAACTGAAGCAATATAGCTATCAACACGGCTATAACGCGTCAAACGACAAACCGACAGTGATCTTCACCGACTCTGCCGGTGTGTTCTCTGCCTTGGAACAAGGGTCCTCAAAACAGCCATGGAACCAAGCGATAGGGAGCGCAAGCAATGAAAGTATAAATTTCTGTTGGATTCCGGGTCATTGTGGGATTAAAGGTAACCAAGTAGCAGATCGCCCCGCAGCGCTCGACCAGAGAAGTATAATGTTTACCAACGACGTTCCGAACGAACGTACATTAAACACGACATCATAAAACTACTGCGAAATGAAATAGAGGACAAATGGAAGACCTAACGGACTCTATTCCTACGGAACATAAAGGGAAACTTAGAGCGATGGCGTGATCGCAAATCAAGGAGAGAATGTTTTATTTTTTATGGGCGCACGATGTTGACTCATAAAATGTTATATGAGGGAGGAAACCGGACCGACTGTCAACCCTGCAACGTACCACTCACAGTAGAACACTTCATCATCAAATGTCTTGAATATAATGACTTAAGAGAAGTATACCATATTCAAGATGTATAGAGCAACGCCCAGCTGTACAAACAAATTTGATGAAAATAAGTAACAATATGCTATAAATTAAAATCCAGGAGTGATGGTTGAATTCACTATTTAAAATCACTCCTTAACAAACCAAACAAAAAATCAATCAAATTTATACAACATTCTAGAAGAGGTGAACCAGCTTAAAGATATAAATAAAAAAATATTGAGACTGTCCAACGCCGGTTTATTCGCTTTGCACTGCGATATCTCCCATTGTTGATTGTCAAACAAATACACTTAGACACTCTCAGTATCCGCCCTACTGCGACTACCTTTCAGGATAACCAACGACGGTCACCACTGCGCTGTAACCGGTCGTCAGCGTATTGTCAACAGTGTTGCTACGGCATTTCGACTTCGATTGGAAGAGGAATACTATTAAAGCTAAGTTTTTATCAATCCTTAAATGTAACTAGTCTATGTAAACACCATTGTGACCAAGGGGCCTGTTGGTGTACGTACAAATAAACAAATAGATCATGACAAAGCCCGGAAATGAACGGCTCACCACAGAATAGGGTGCTTGCAGAGCGTATATGTATTGGTGAACCGTTGGGCAGACAAAAATGACAGCTGCATATAATGCATACGGATCGGCGGGATTATTTTGTTTTAAATAACGAATTCATTTTATTTAGAGCAAATAAGTCAATATGTAATTCTATATACGATGCACCAATATACATTATTTGCGTACCATGATATTTTCAATCGTATGAGCCAGTTAAGGACATGCTGAATAGAGTCACAAGGTGGCAGCTAAAATGGCTGCCGTCATTTCTGCTTCTTCTTTTTATTTCATCGTCAAAATCAAAACATTGCATTGGCGCGCAAGACAAAATCGTTTGTAACTTAAATGTCTTATCTCAGATTGCTTAGAAATTGTATCACTGTATGTAACCATGTTAGCTCATGCAGGTGAATAGGTTCTCTTTACGGAATTTTGATTCGTTTGGGAAATTTGAACCTTTTTATTTTTCAAAACAAATGAAACGCGTGGTGCAAAAATCAGTCTTCTGATTGCTGACCTATCCTATTGGTATAGTACGTTCTTGCCGCACACAGATGCTGCACGTAACCCGAACATAGCCGAACATAACCGAACCTTTCTTGTAATTTTGGCATCGCCTTAAGCGGATTAAATAAATAAAATATTTTAATAAGTTATTCTCCATGCCCATGGAAACGTAACGAATATTCCAAACGATTCGTGCCAAAAAATGCATCTTATTTTAAGGACATTATACATGCGAGCCACAACATAGCTGCTGCGCCACACATACCCCTCTCCCCTGCCTAACCATGTATCTGACATGAGCAAATATAAAAATACGTTTTTCAACACACTAACCTTGCTGGTGTGCCACGAAACTGCTACTTAAGGAAGCTAGAATATTTTCCTATACAATCAATCCGAGTTTTTAACGGAATGCCATCTGTAGCTCCTATTTTGTGCGAAAATATCGCCTCTCTTCACTTGGGGTTTCTTTTCGAAACACTCGTTTTCATTGCACTTTTTCAAATGCACTTTTTCACACACCACTGCAAAAACACTCGCGAAACTTTAATCGTTTACTAACAAAACTTTAAATTTTCTGCCAATGTGCAGATGACCAAAGGAAAATGTTCGGAAACTCTCATTTGTGCGTTTGAATTTTCACTTCAGATTTCAGTTTTTCCTAATGTAAACAAGCGAGTCGGTGCCTAGCAACGTGGCTTCCGCATGTCTTCACCTTAAAATTGTGAAATATCTTGTATGTCGAGAAAGTTCGTGTATACAAGAAAGCTTCAAGAATGGTTTTAATCCCTATACAAACTAATCTTAGGTTTTAGAAGTGTTAAATTTGGATTTCTTATCATAGATAGTGGGGTAAATTATTGCTCCATTTCAATATTTATAAAACTTAATTGTGTAATATTTTAAGGATTATTTTCATGGGTAAACCTAAATTGTATTTGAAGCCTGGATGTAGGTAGATCCCACAGGAATAACCCAACATTGGATTTAGTGAAGTATGTTTAAATGTCAGTTCGGTCTACTTCAGTTCATTTAGAATTGTGAATTGCCGTATAATTGACAAGAGCTGCTACTCTCCACTGGTTCTGGATAATTATTTTTTCATTCATGTAACTATAAACTCTGGACAATTATCCCCCTGTGGAAAGCGAAAAAATTCTTCAACCACGGTTGTCCACGCGGCCACCATAAACTACGCACGTTCTAAGCAGGGGCTTATATGTAAAATGTTCAAATAATCATTTTTACATATAGTTATAGAATCGTAATTTATTATTATGAAACTGGGTGGATTTATTATTAAAAAGAATCTTATTTTAATTTAACTTGTATCTTAGTCCATCGAATACAAACATGTAATGTGTGCCCAACAGATACTTTGACTGTGTGTGTAGCAAGAGCCCTATAACCCAGTGAAATGAGGACAGCGTGTTATCAACAGCAGCAGATCAATAGATTCGTGCATTGCCAAGACAGCAGAAGGTGTTTGTAGGTCATAATGGTCGGCACAAGGGGTTCACCTTTCAACAGGCTACAATTTTCGCAGGTGAGCAGGTCAGTTATACCACAAAGGTTGAACATCGAACTAACGACTGTGGATGAACAATACAATACAAATGATTGACCCAATAGAAGTTCAAGAGCACAATTTCTTGCGAAATAATACCTGTGGTCCTGGAAGAATTAAGCAAAATTCACACTGATCTGGTTAAGTGCCATGCACGGACACCAACATTCTTATATGCATACTGTTGCCATTTGGCAACATACCGAATTTTATGATATAAACTATAAAGCCTCAACAAGATGTAGATCGTATCCATTCAGAAAAATGAGTACCAAAGAAAAATAAAATTCATGCATTTAAGGGTTAATATGTTAACAATTATCCTGCATGGTGCCTGTGCCGGATTTAAGAAGTGTTGCTTTATTTGGTGGGCGGCTTACAGGAAATTACCGCAGAAAGAATCCAACAGTCCTACGAGCCTGTAGGCAGTTATCCTTTGATAACTGCCCTCGATGGAAACAAAAAACACACATACACATGGGCGACTGGGTCAAGTAAATTCACACGTGGAACCTATCATTTCGGTGATTGCCTCGGTTTAAGGAAGCCAGTCCATAAATAAGCTAGGCAAGTCTCGCGAAGCTGAAAACCACACAGAGAATATCGGATCAAATGAACTAGGCTAGTAAATCCCAAAACAAATAAAGAATCGAAAAATTCCTTGCGTCAAACCTACCATCAACACGAGAGCAATTTGCTTTCTCGTAACGATAACTATCTGAACTTGATCAGAGATCAGAGCACTCTAATTTTGACCTTCAAATATAAAGAGTGTACAATTTTTATTTTTTATCGAAATAAAGTAGCAGTTTATCTGAAATTTTATATTACTGATAAGATATGTGATGCAGTGCAGCAGTGCATTAATCGAACAAACTGGTACTATCTTAAATTCTAATTGTAATATTGCTCTTTGCACTGAAATAAATTATTAAACACAAGAGTAGATCGTGATTAGTGACACTAGGTTGTTGATTCTTTGCATCTATTTCAACACTCGATTTGTAACAAGATGATACTCGAACGAAACAAATAATGACGCATTTTGTGCGAAGCATGATTAAAAGTTAAATCCAGGTATAGCTATAGATACGAAACGAAAGAAGATATTTATGCGATGCTATCAGCTCGATGACTAATGTGCCCAACATTTTACAAACATATATGAATTTTAGCAATGTGAAAACTCAAACCTTTCGACCTGCGGCCGTGTATTGTGTTATCAGAGTACCGATCCACCGATAAGTTAGACCGATAAGCGAGGCTCCTCCGACTGATACTGTGCTGCTGCGGCTGTGGATATTGTCCGGCTTCTCGATTCCCGTGGGGACCATTCTGATTGTTCAAGGTGTTATAGGCCCGGGTTAGTGTTCCGTCATCATCGAAGTTCGTCTCGAGCAGAAAATCGTCGCGAATTTGTTGCGAAGGCACTCGGTTTCGTGATCCCATTGTTGGGTCGTCGTAGCTACGGACGCTGACAGAAGCTTGTTGCTTCTTCGATAAATATTCACTCACTGTTTGCACTGTTGCGTGGTCGTTGTGTTATTCCAGAATTCCATCAAGTGCGCCACACCAAGACCGTTGTAAGCGAATACGGCGGTGTGTTGTTTCTCGTCGTAGTTTTCGTGATCAGACAGTAATATACGCGGATGGTGACGAACGAAGTCGAAGAGAAAACGAACACGAGAAAGCGTATCAATCGGCGCTTATTTGGTATACATACTCATAAGTTTAACCTAGATTTAGAGATCCAGTAGCTATAAAAACTTTAATCACTTTTTCTTCTTTCTTTGGTCTTTTAGGTTTTTGTCGATTTTTAGTTGGTGCAGTGTCATGCCTTGGTTATCATCCTTAAGTGATACGACAATCTTTCACTAATTACAAAAAAGTAGAGGCACAATTGTCACTCATGCTTATCCATTATAAGACAATTCTGGATTGTAACGTGATAATTAACTATAACACAATGTCTGCACTTTTACTGTCACTATGACTGCTTCAATTAACCGAATTTTGCGGTTAATGCAAATTGTAGCGATTATAATATATCATTTGGGGTTACTACATACACAATCTCATGTGTGTTTGCATGGTGCTTTCATTCAATTAAAATTCCTTCATATCCATAAGAGATAGTTTAATTCTGCTAGTGATCTACGTGTATGAATGGGACGGAGAACAATCTATACATTACGTTGCACACTACTTCGCGAGCGGAGACCCCACCTTAATCGATCGACTGTTGGAGCAAGACTAGATAATAGAATAGCTAACTCGATTTTGCCTGTTATCTTATCAACGATTTTTTGTCACTTATGGCTGATAACGATATTATACATACCCATTTTCAGTTTCGTTGTTTGTCAATATAAAATTCCGCTCGTTTCAGTCAAGTGAAATTTTAAATGCCTTCCGAGTTTCCAATTGGCAGGCGCTCCTGAGTAACAATCACCAATTTCACAGCGAAGTGAAGCCAATCCAAGAAATATTTTAATCAAAAGCAAGAAACACAGGTCAATCTACAATCTGGTATTACGTTTCGTCAGAAACACATTGAGAACGGAAGAGAAATTAAAGATTTTTCTTTATAAACAAACGAAAACCTATCGCCATCACTATTTTTCACTGCGTTTAATCTTTTTTTTGGGTTGACGTTTCGGATTGTTTAGTACAACTTTAGTACGCCTCAGAGGGATTCGATATGCAACTTCTGTAGACGGATTCTGCAATAAATTGAAGCTGCAACCCGTTTAATCATGAATATAAAATTCCCGAGGTTGTCGTCACGCTTGAAGCTATTTTGCGTAACGTCGTTTGTCATAAAGTCGTTTGGAATAATATCCATTTGGCACTAGAAATAATTTGATAGGGGATCATTTCACACAATAGACATTTGGGATAAAACGTACGGGATATTGAATGTTTTAAGGTCGTTTGGCATAATGGCCTTTTGGCACAAAAGTCGTTTGGCATAACGGCCGTTTGGCACAAGGGTCATTTGGCATAAAGTAGGAAGACACTCGTTCAAATTTTTATGGTGGTTTGATACACTGAAATAAGTACGATTCCAAGAACTGGCTCATGTTTGAAAGAAAGAATCAACTTCAGTGAGAGGAATAATATTGCTGTGTTGGATAGATTATATAAAAAATTAAAGCAAACATAGAATTTGTACATTTCTCGACAAACATATGATTACGGCTTAAAAGCCAACTGTCAAAATTCTTTTTGAAAGGAAATTTCGGACAAACTGTTACTCACCAATCGCAGATGTTCGTAGTAAGCAAAATAGAAAAATTTTCTCTTTCATTAACTGTTGCGAACTGTGTTTTACCAGTAGCGGTTTGTCCGGAATTTCATTTCAAAGAGAATTTTGACAGTTGGCTTTTAAGCTGTAATCATATGTTTGCCGAAATTTTAACGACATTTAATTCGCTAGAGATTACTGAGTAAGGAAAGTTAGTTTTGGAGCCATAGTACTCAAGTGAGAGCAAGTTTGTGGAGTATACAGATCGGAAAACTAGAAGTGGCAGGTTCATTAGAACAGGCCTAATACGAGGGGCAAGCACTAAATCTTCAATACGACGCAGTGCTAAAAGTCCAACTTAATTAGCTACTTTAAGTACCGTTAAGCACCAGAAAGTACATGAAGCACCGCCAATATTTAAAAAGTACATGGCAAATTGACTGTAATTTATTTGGGTCATTAAATGAGAAAAAAATCTTTTTTTATTACACACATCGATAAAGCTGATTTTCGTGATTACAACAATTTCCAACTCAGGAAACGTGAAAATAAAATTTACTGCACTCGTTCGACTGTTCCTCTACAGTGAGAACGGTACTGGTGTCACTTGGGTCCTACACGCTCATTCATAGCAACTCAAATTTGAGTGGCTGGCCACTCTATTTCATAAAAACTGCACGTAGTCAAAAAATGAGTTTGTCTCATTTACTCAGTTTTGAGTTTGGGATGCAAATGTCAAATTTGAGTACATTTTACTCAAAAATCAAATGTGAAAAATAATCATTTATTATTTTTCTTATTATTACAAAGAATGATAACGATACTTCAATTATCATTTACCTGTACCTCCAGGCGCTAGCGATGTCCGGATATATAATCCGACGACGTTTTGGACATCTCTTTCATGCCAATCGGCACTTCGTAGTAATGGCTTAAACTATAAAAACAAGAAAGAAATTTAGATTTGAATAAAAACAAAACTCAGAGAAACCTACCTTTTAGTTTCCTGAATGTTCCGCGTAGACTCTACAGCTACTAGTTCCGAGGCATGATCTTTTATAATGGTTTTAATCGGCGTTAAACTCCACGCTCTTTTACTTGAGAATAACTTTTTTTTTCACCCGAAGCTTTAAAAATTTAATGGTTACTCACCAGTTGAGTTAATTCTACTCAAACTGAAACTCATTTTTTGACAGACTGCTTCTATTTTTGAAATTGAGTGCTCTGAACTCAAATTTTGAGTAGTTTTGAATGAGCGTGTATTTATTTAACTGGGGAAGCGAGCGGCTCCTTGGCGATTAGCTTCCTATATCCAGCGACTCTACACCACAAAACACTAAGCACACGGACCACGGGCCGGCACTTTCGACGGGAATCTACCGTCGCACACGCGCACTGAACGTTTGTCACGGTAGCGGGAAACTTTCCCGAAAAAAAAAAACACAAGTTTCTAAACGACTTTTCGTTTCCGTGGTTCGTCACTATCTACGATGGCCACTTTCTGCACTCCACCACTCAAAAAAAATGTAAAAGTTATGCTTATTGATTTTACACATAGATTTTTGCAATTAGCGGAGGCAGATAGACACTATTTGCTGGCACATAAACCTAATGTGTGTATTTACAAAACATATTAATCTTATATTCACATTTCATAACCATAAGGCGCATAAAACCCGATTCTATAACAATACGCACATATAACTTATGTGTGCGCATACATAGTTTATACAGTTGACACATAGAAGGTATGTTTGCGCGTGATAACATCTAAGACAAGACGTGACAATCGGCTTCTTATTTTTCCTTCGACATTCTTTTTTGTATATTTTCACCCTGCCGAAATCTTCTGAACAGCGTTGCTATTTTTATTAATGAAAATGGAGTCTTGTTAATTTATTTTATACCGACAATATTTTATATCTTGAATCCACTATATTGATGAAGGGAACCGATTTTCTATGTCATGGGTATTTAGTAAGGTTTGATGAAGTCATTTTCTGAATAATTTTAGATTCTAGTGTGGTTTCTGTCGTATTTTTGTTAAAGTTAATTAACCACGTATACGGTAAATGCATGATAATCATTTGTTTCGCTTTGACGCATAATTTTAGTTCAATTTAGTCATTTTTACTTTTTAACGATAATAATTTTATTTGTCAAAAGTAATGACAATCTTTACCTATAAATATAGCAACACTGCCAAACATCATTTCGATATCCCTGCAGTAACATTGCGTACGGTGCAAAAAGTCAGAATCAACCAATCAGGAGCTGGACCATTCTGACGTAAAATTGAAACAAAAACGCCCCCCCCCCCCTGTTGGGCGTTTTTGTCTTAGGATAACATTAGCATTTCTAATTCATATGGCTTTTAAGTGGTTTGAAGCAAATAGAATTAACGTTTGGTTTTTTTCAATGACCAAAACAAGCACCAAAAAACACAACGCCGCATAGCTGTCATCACCATGGCACAGCATAGTCAGCCCACTTTTGCAGCGAGAGGAGAGCGGTTACTTAACTAAACCCTATGCTATTCATTTACAATTACACATCAAAAATTACTACATCCATCTACACGAACATAACCGTTCACAAACGCGAAAATGAACAAAATTTTACAATTAAATGTGAACGCTACATCACAGCGGCGCGCTGAGCATAATGTTACGTAAACAAATACACTTTACGGAGAGAGTACGCAAAAATAGGTATATTTCTACCCAGTCCTAAATTGCTACTCTGGCGGGTTACAAGCCTAAATGTCGGTTATCTGTAATACAACAAAAAATCTGTAATTTTAATCTGCAATGATATGACAATCTGCTAGTTTTTTTTATATCTGGTCAAGGAAATTGTGGGGAATCAGCGAAAAAGAAATATTTTTCTGTTTGTATTAATCATTCCGTTTACGATTGTTACAATTTTTTAACCAAACTACTATTTATGCAATATGAAATTTAATTCGTGAGATACAGTATCTTTTTGAGTATCTTGGTTTTCAAACGTTTGTTCTTTTGTCGCCTTACTTTTATTTGCTGCCTAAATTCAAAAGAATCAAAAATCAGCAAATAGTTCATATCTAGGGGCAGATCACTTGTAATGCATTTTTAAAAATCAGCGAAATTAAATACATCTCTATCCATCAAAATAGAAATTCATAATGTATTTTGCGTTGCGTATGAGACATCAAAACCCTAGAAAAAACTAGCCCCACATTCAAGAAAAAATTGAATTAAACGACGTTCAGCGACGTTTATTCCTCTGGATAAAGACTCGACACGTCTATCGTTTGTTTACCATTTTCTGTCAGTGTCATTCCAATCGAGCACGAGACCTGTCAATGACCCTGCGGTTTTCTTCGGATTGAGGGCTTTTGATAGGTATCGTGCTCGATTGGAATGAGACTTACAGATAAATAATAAGGATAAGATAGAGATGGCGAGTCTTTATCCAGAGGAATTCGGCGTCTTTAAGGCTAGTTTACAGTTCGGAAAACGTGTCACGGGATTTGGGTCCTTGTGTATTTTAAATGGAGCTCGGGATTTCAAATCCCGTGACGGGAATTGAGTCTACACAAAAATGACAGTTTTCCTGAAGTGTAAACCCAACCGCGGGAAACATCACGGGATTTTAAAACTCTCCACACAGAAATCCGGCCGGGAACAATTCAACATAAATTATTTCCGACGGGGAAAATAGTATTTTTAGAAGGTTTGCAATTTGCTGCAAGTTGGATACTGTTTGTATTTTTAAGAAGCAGCAGAGTTTTTGGTTTGACAGTTTGGAGAGATCTCGGCGGGAAATTTTCCCTGATCAAATCCCGACACAAATCCTGCGCGAAATCCCGTGATCCATTTCCCGAACTGTAAACTAGCCTTTACTTTGAACATAGTGGAGAAGCGAAGGACGTTTGTTAAACAAACTTTTCTGCGAGGGAGCGCAAAGTTGATCCAAAAATGGAAATTAAATGCATTTTTTCTAATTTGATGCAAATTTGTTATACATTCCTTATATCGTCTTCGCTTGAAGCAGAAACTAACTCGGAGTTTCGGACCTAACTGCTGTCAAACCGTTTGTTTGAAGCTAGGTTTGAAGCCATTTTCCAACCTAGGTTATCCGCCACTGAACTGAAAACCGGGTTGGGTTCTAACCTGAAATATATTGCGGGTTCGTTCACACCACCGCTGTTTGGCAAGAACCCAACTAAGTTCTACTAAAAACGTTCGTTTAAAGCAACTAACCTGGATTACTTTCTAGGTTCTCAATCAAAAACGACATTCTGATCTGCCCCGACGATCGTCAAAAGCTAAGAGAAGAGAAGACAATCGCGTAGCCAATTTGATCCAGTCCTTAACCTCAATATTGAACCAGCTTCTGATTGGTCGTTTAGCCAGTCAAGAGCGTTCATAATATTTTCAAACGGGATGAAAAACAGTGCTGCTGAATTTACTTTGGCTACTTTTCATACACATGAACATTTCATGCAAATTGAATAAATACCCTGAATGACGATTTAAATACGTGGATTGTTGAGAGACACAAATAAACATAAATTCAATTTTTTCATTGCAGCTAGTATTGTGAATTTGAGGGTCGATTTTTGATGTGCAATTATTTTCAGCAATTGTGAAAAACATGCAAATTGAATCTGGCAACGATGGATGCTTGTTGTCTTTGGAATTACAACAGGGCCTGGTAGACAAAATTAAGAAGAGCAAGAAGCCTGTTGTCGTCTCTTCTCTTAGGTTAAAAGTGATACACACGGAAACAAAAAACTACCTAAAATTGAGTTCCTTTGACTCAATCTCGTGGTATCGTGGGGGAACTTAAAATTAGGTAAACCGTGTTGAAGGTAGTTTCCATTTAACCACGGCAAAAATTACAACTCATTGATAGGTTTTTTATACTCAAATTTAAGTTGAATTTACCTAATTTTGAGTTCACCCCAAACAACTCAAAAGTAACTTCCCCCACGGAAGATCTCTACTGAGTCGAACCTCTCGTTTTGTTTTTGACAACACTAATAAGTGCGAAAGCGACGCACAACTCAAAAGTAAGTTAAAAGAACTTTTCTGCAGGTTGTTTTATTTAACCGTGCATAATTTATGACGCACAAACCCCACATGAAATTTAGTACAAAGAAATCATATATTTCGAGTAATTCTCATTGAATGTGTAAATGTTATCTGTCATCACCGTCATCACTGACTCATTAGCAAATCAGTCGATTTGAAGAATTTGTTTTGATAGCATAATCGACGATTCCAAATATTCAAAAACTACAAACAGTTCAAAATGCATACTTGAGAAGTGCAATGGGCTACCTAAAAACAACGCCAATCCATGTGATTCACGCAGAAACAGGACAACTACTGATCGAGGACCGGATAGAATGGCTCACTTTGAGGGACGCCATAAAAAGCTCATACCATAAAAACCAACTGCAACCATTCATCGAAGAAGCATTGAGACAAGAGGAAGGAAACGGATCGTACCTAACGTCCATAGCATCAAAACATATAGACGTAATACACCAAGTACATCAGAAAGACAGAAATACGCCATATCTATGTAGAAAACAGTATACGGATAGACAAATCAGCCTTCGAATTGAGCCAAATTTAGCAGAAGACCAGCTAAGAAAAGCACAATGGAATGCCGACATATGGAAACAACAATTCCTGCAGACAAAGGAACACAAATATAAAAGATATACTGAGATCTACACTGATGCCTCAAAGACCGAGGCAGGGACCGCAATAGGGATAACGGATGGCACAGGAGAAATCTGCAAAAAGGAAAAAATCAGCGATAAATACTCAATAACAAACGCAGAACTACTCGCAATAGATAACGCAGTAAGGATAATTAAGGAACAAAACTACACCAAGGCAGTCATCTTTACGGACTCTAAAAGTGCCTGTCAAATCCTGCTAAACAGATATACAATACAAGAAAATTTCATAGCCTGGAACATAATAAAGGAATTAAAACACGAAGGAAACCCGTACATCAAAATTCAGTGGATCCCTAGCCACCAAGGAATAGAAGGGAACGAAAGAGCAGACAGGCTAGCAGTATCAACCACTCACGGAAACCAAACAGACTTTACAACGTTGGTCCTATCAGATGCCCTTGCACTGGCAAAAGAAGAAATATGGGAAAGCTGGAAAACAAAATACAAAGCTACATCTACGGAAAAAGGAATAAAACACTTCGAAATAATGGAAGAACCCGGAAAAACGATATGGTCAAGAGGACTCGCACTGACATCAGACGAAAAAAGGATACTAAACAGAATAAGAACAGGGCATACACTCACAAAAGAAAGAAGATACACATGGGGATGGGAAGACGAAGAAGAATGTGACCTCTGTGAAGAAAGAGAAGACCTGGAACACATATTGTTCATCTGCCCACGTTATAATATCGAGAGAAACGACTTTCCAGCCCTGGAGTACTGTAAACCACTGAAAACCATCCTAAAAAATAACGAGGAAATGGATATGAAACAAATAGTACAATTCCTAAAAACAACCAGGACACAGATCTAAAAATAATGCTTAATCCATAGAAAAAGCGACATTCGATAAATAAACACCAATAACGGTAAAAAACTATTAAGGAATTTAAATAAACGAAGAAAAAACAAGACAACTCTGGCAAGATGGACCGTGAACGGTCTTAGCCGTCTGTCAATTCAGACACTCCAAACAAAAAAAAAAAAAAAAATAATCGACGATTCTCATATCAGTTGCAAAATGTCTCAACTGTCGTCTAATTTCTTAAAAATAACTGTTCAAAATGGAAAAATGAACTGTTTGAAGGTAAGAACGGCGAAAGCAGAAGGTTTTAACCGAAACAAATTGTTCAATAACCCTGTTTTCTTGGAGATTTCGACCGTCGAAAGATTCATTCCGCATTGATTATGAAATATTTTTCTTCCGTTTGTCAGTTTCATGTGCAGTGTAAACACACGGCCAACATTCCACTGCAGACAATACGCGAACGGCTGGAGAGCGGTCCTAACTTTCAGGATTTTGTACAGAATCCATCCTATAATCGGGACGATTGGAGTGAGTATGAAGGAAAGTTAAAACGGGAGAAAGGTGAAAATGATCGTCTTCGATTGCCACCCTGGCTGAAGACTAAAATCCCGATGGGAAAAAACTACAGTCGCATCAAGGAGCAACTTAGGGAGCTTAAATTAGCAACCGTCTGCGAAGAGGCCAAGTGTCCTAATATTGGCGAATGTTGGGGCGGAGGAGAACATGGAACGCAAACGGCCACTATAATGGTAAGTTACTGGGCAGCGACTTGATAAGAAATCATTTTTATAGTATTGGGGTCAGTAAGGTCAAGCATGCTATAGATAAATTTGAGCTACTAAGAGGGATCACTTTTATTCGCGTATTACTTCATATTAATTTTCAGTTGATGGGCGATACGTGTACTCGGGGTTGTCGTTTTTGTAGTATCAAAACAGCACGTACCCCTCCTCCATTGGATCCAGCAGAACCTAAAAACACAGCGAGTGCAATCGCTTCTTGGGGTTTGGATTATATCGTACTTACTTCAGTTGATCGGGACGACCTGACTGATGGAGGGTCACATCACATAGCAGAAACAATTCGAGAAATTAAGAGACAAAATCCTCGCATTTTCGTCGAATGTTTGGCTCCGGATTTCCGAGGTGATTTGGAACACGTCAAAACGGTTGCTCTTTCGGGCTTGGATGTGTATGCTCATAACATCGAAACGGTTGAAGCGTTGACGCCATTTGTTAGAGATCGAAGAGCGCAGTACAGGCAGAGCTTAAAGTGTCTCCAAAGCGTAAAAGACATAAACCCAACCATGATTACTAAAACATCGATCATGTTAGGATTGGGAGAGACTGACGAGCAGGTTGAGCAAACAATGAAAGGTGAGTTTCAACACATGGAATTATCAGCCAATAATTCCGCACATTGTTTACAGATCTTCGTGCCGTGGGCGTGGACTGCCTTACGCTCGGTCAGTACATGCAGCCTACCAAGCGACACTTGAAAGTGATCGAATACGTTACACCGGAGAAATTCAAACACTGGGAGGAACGGGGCAATGAAATGGGCTTTCTATACACCGCCAGTGGTCCCTTGGTGCGAAGCTCGTACAAAGCAGGGGAGTTTTTCATCACCAGCATACTGAAAAATCGTGCCGAGCAAACTAAGAGATCTGAAACGCAAACTGATTCGAACCAGAATTGAGCCAAAAAAAACGAATCGTGTCATTTTGTAGGTGCAGTGGGTAGCAAACCTGTCAAGTGTAATTGGTGTAAAAAAATAATAAAAGTGCAATTATATGAATATTAGTATCATGATTTGTTATTATGTTCATTGTGGAACAATCAAATGCTCGCACGTGTTATAGAAATCGCTATATGATTATTTGTAAATATATATGGACATCTAGGTTGCTGTTAACATGTTTTGTTTTATCATTCTCGAAAATGCACCGTTGTGTGATTAACGTTTTCATAAAACAAAATGATCACAATCAACCATGCGGCTACATTGATAAGTCGATTGGTGGAGGTTTATCTTAAAGACTATATGTGGAATCAGGAATCAATATATTGGCTTAAATGACACGTTCCCCGGATGTAGTCGGAGTTTTGTGCCTTACCATGTGTTTTCATCATTTCCTGAGCGGAAGGAAAGGAGAAGCAGGTATGGGGAAGTAGAATTGGAAGTGTGGGAAATATAACAGCACAAAAACAAACAGTATGGTGAATTAATCTCACAAGTTGTTCAACTCGCCTGCGAGTAAGCGTAAAGCTCTTTACTACATTGGATAAGAAACTTTAGTATGTACCTGAGTTTCAGTCGTCCAAGCATGGTGTCGTTTATGTAAGGACGGTCGAAAACTCGAAATCGCAGTTGCGCTACTTGTAACCAGTGTATTTGTTTCTGTTCAAGATTTGTGGGATTGTCGTGTTTAGTTTACGTTTATTAAATCTGTGTATGTTAAGAAAGGATCTGTGAAGTGTCTAAAAGTTGAACAACGTCAGAAGGCCAGAACGCAGCCAGGAAAACTCGCCACAATTTCCGTCAACCACCACCAGGTGCCGGATTCAGCAAACAGGCGGCCATTGGGCCATTTTTTATAGGCGATAATAGAGGATTTGGGCGGAAATCATTGGCGAACCAAAGGGTCAACGCCGGTCGAGGGGATAAGGTCAATAATCGCCAAAACCGAAGGTAACTATCGAAGAGGAGGGTCAAATCAAATCAAGCCAGAAGAGTAAAAGTAAAGAGAAGTGAAACGGTGTAGGAAATTAAACGAATGAAGCGGGTAGAAAAGCAGAATTAAGAAAGTGGATAGTTAACCGGAGAATCCAGATTCCCAGGTAATTGACCGTCCTCTAAATTAACCAATGTGAAGCCTCGACCGTCCCCCAAAGCCAATCCGCCACTTTGACATCCCCAATTGTCTTCACAGGACCCCGTGGTTTTTACTTTGAAGCTGTGTGTTTTGTTGTAAAACAAAACCCTACCGTGTCCGACCGTCAAATACTTACAGAATCAACGGAGTAAAGCAGGGGAGTACGGTGTTGGAGTGGCAGCGACAACGACTGGACTGGAAAAGGGGCCCCGAAGAAAATCGAAGAATAGACAAGTGCTATGGTACGAAATAGACAGTAAGAAAGTGGGAGAGAACGAATAAAAGTGTCGACAAGAAGGGAAATAAAAAGTTGTGATTGCTTGAAGATACAGATCAGGTGTTTTCTTGACCGCGATTAGTCACTAGCGTATGCCGACCCTGAGGCGTTGAGAAAGGGAGTCACACATTTGCTGGGTAGTAGCGATACGCAAGTTACATACTGCTGGACAGTTGCATATTAGATGATATGAGGTTCCGTAGTCGGATTCACAAAGATCACATGAAAAAGACTCAGCGCGCTGAGTAGTTGCTATGTGATAATTGAGTTTGCAGTGGCCGGTTAAAGCCCTGCTCAGCATGCCGCAGTGGAGCTTCGAAAAATGTAGGAGATTTTTCGAAATCACTGGGCACGATTGTTCTACAAATGCCTTTGTTTGGCGACTCGTTTGTAGATTTCTCCAATAATTACGGTGCTCGGACGAAGCCCAGGAACGCATTTTTCCCTTATCCAACTTGTCGAAATTGGCAGGGCGGGTTCAGGACCAACGAAGTCAATCACTGAACCTGCCCTGGCCAATTCGTCAGCCCATTCATTTCCAGTAATACCAAAATGTCAGGACACCCAGACAAGATAGATAGTGTTGACAATGCTTAGTTCTTCGATTTGGGTTCGGCACGCGATCACTACCTTGGACCGTGATTTGTCCGAGCTAAGGGTCTTGATTGCAGCCTGACTATCGGAGAAGAAGTTTATGACTTTGCCGTACAAACTCAGTTGAAGGGCCGATTGTACCCCGCACATAATCGCAAAGATTTCTGCTTGGAATACAGTACAGTATCTACCTAGTTAGTGAGATTGTTCCAATCTTATTTCACGACAGAAGACACTAACACCAGCAGGTCCCTCCATCAGGGAACCGTCAGTGTAACAGACTACTTGCGTTTGTTGTTGTCTTTCCAAATAGCCAGACAACCACTCCTCTCGAGAGGGAATCTTCACATGGAATGTCCTGTAAGGAAAAGTACATGTGAGTGTAATATCGCTGGGAGCAAGAATATCTTCACCCCATGTAACCATTTCTGACTACAACCGCGTATGACTGGTAGCATGATCAACATGGTTACTGTTCCAAAGCCCAGTAACCTGCAGTGTTTCTTGTTTAAGGTGTATGTGTAATGGCTGGATATTTAGAAGTGCCTCAAGAGCAGCAGTTGGAGTTGTGCTGAAAGCACCAGTCAACGTCATGAGCGCCATTCTTTGCAGATGATTTAGCTTTGACTTGACTATCATCCTCTCTCCTCTTTGCACCACACAAGACATCCGTATGACAGTATTGGACGTACAATTGTCGTGTGAATCCAACAGATGTATTTAGGTTTGAAACCCAGGTCTTTCAAAAAGTTCGTCGAAGGCCATGCACGCTTTCTTGACCCTGAACTCAATGTGAGCAGACCAATTCAATTTGGAATCCAATATGACTCCAACGTATTTGACTTGATCTGCACACAGTAGCTCAGAATCAAAGAACTGCAAGGGACGAACCCCGGTTGTTATTCGCGAAAAGAACCATTGAAGTTTTGCTTGGGTTAACTGATAGTTTAACTTGTCGACACCACTGTTCGACAGCTCTTAATGCCTGTTGCATTAAGTCAGTTCCGATGCAAAATCCAGCAATTAGTATTTGGCAATCGTCAGCCAAGCCGTAGGTTGGAAATCCAAGCTCATTGAGTTTCTTTAACAAGCCGTCAGCTACCAAGTTCCATAACAAAGGTGACAGAACGCCGCCCTGAGGACAACCGCAAATACTCAACTTCCATATATCAGTCTGTCGCAGTGACGAGCAAAGTATGCGGTTACTAAGCATTGCGTTTATCCAACCTAAGATACAGGCAGGTATCCCATGACCGCGCGTCGCTTCCAGAATAGACTGGAAGGAAACATTGTCAAAAGCACCCTCAATATCTAGGAATACACCCATGCTAGATTGCTTGAGCGAGCTTCTCAGTGTTGTAAACAACATCGTGAAGCAGCGTGATCGTGGATTTCCCACACTGAAATGCATGTTGCATTTTGTGCAGTGGATATTCAACTAAACTAACGTTCCTGATGTGGTCGGTATTAAGCCAGATGGCTAAGTGACAAAATATTGATTTCCAGCAAAACGAGTTTGTGAGGTATAAGTAGGTCACTCTATGGATAGAGATGTGAGTCGGAAAAATGCGATGGTTACGAACGACCGCCGGACACAGCAAGCCATGCCACGAGAATAGCCCAAACCGGCATTCGTCCTCTTTCGCATTCCATCTCCCGCGGTGAACGGACGCTTCTAATCCGCAGTCAAGCAGACAGAGCGATCTCGTCGGCAGGCATTTAGATTTCCACATTGGCGATCCTGCCAGGTTTGCTGTTTCCATTTTCTAAACATAAGTACGCAACCTAGGAAAAATAGGATTTTTTTTTCTTCATCGAAACTGTGGAGATCGCTCAACAAGCAGTGAAAAGTAAGTAAAAATAAAGAAAGAAAAATTAGAAGAGCACGCCTCTGCCCATTTTCAACGCCTACTGTGACGCCACAAATACCTCTACTCGTAATCACGAAAGCTTTTCTGCGACAATAAATGCACGCATGGACTTGTGTGTAGCGCTTCCGACGCGTTTGGACAACCGTCAGATGAGGAAAATTGCTAGAGTTGACCTTGGCATGAAAGTTTTCTTTCAAAAATTTACCTACATGTTGTGCAATTTATTCCATGAGTTGTGACAACTGTCGGAAAGAGCGTTTGAATTGGAAGTTGTTCCACAAACAAATCCGCACACGTGTTACTCGAAGGTTCGCACGCGTTGTGGCAACCGTCGTAATGTATTGAGGTAGTGGGAAAATGGAAGCTTTGGTAAGATTGAAAATCCACACATGGACTTGTGTGTAGAGCTTCCGACGTGGTTGGACAACCGTCAGATGAGAAAATTGCTAGAGTTGACCTCGGCATGAATGGAAGCGGAAAATTTGCACACAGGTTGTATAAAGTTTTTTTCACGAGTCGTGACAACCGTCGAAAAGAAAGCTTGATTTGGAAGGTTTTCCATAAATTCGCGTACGTTTTACGCAAAGTTTCGCACGCGTTGTGACAACCGTCGAAAAATGCGCTTGACACGAAAGCTTTTCCACAGAAATATTCACGCACAAGTAGTTTGAAGATTCGCACGCGTTGTGGCAACCGTCGAAACACATGGACTTGTGTGTAGAGCTTCCGACGTGGTTGGACAACCGTCAGATAGAAAAATCGCTAAAGTTGACCTCAGTATGAATTGCACATAAGTTGTGTAAAATTGTTCACGAGTTGTGACAACCGTGGAAAAGAAAGTTTGGTTTGGAAACTTTCCCATAAATTCTTGTACATGGTACGCAAAGTTTCGCACGTGTTGTGGCTACCGTCGAAAAATGCGCTTTTCCACAGACATATTCACGTACAAGTAGTTTGAAGATTCGCACGCGTTGTGGCAACCGTCGAAACACATGGACTTGTGTGTAGAGCTTCCGACGTGGTTGGACAACCGTCAGATAGAAAAATTGCTAAAGTTGACCTCGGCATGAATGGTTTCCTTAGTAGAAAATTTGCACACAGGTTGGGTAAAACTTTTCACGAGTTGTGACAACCGTCGAAAAGAAAGTTTGGTTTGGAAACTTTTCCATAAATCCTCGTACATGGTGCGCGAAGTTTCGCACGCGTTGTGGCAACCGTCGAAAAATGCGCTTGACACGAAAGCTTTTCCACAGAAATATTCACGCACAAGTAGTTTGAAGATTCGCACGCGTTGTGGCAACCGTCGAAACACATGGACTTGTGTGTAGAGCTTCCGACGTGGTTGGACAACCGTCAGATAGAAAAATCGCTAAAGTTGACCTCAGTATGAATTGCACATAAGTTGTGTAAAATTGTTCACGAGTTGTGACAACCGTGGAAAAGAAAGTTTGGTTTGGAAACTTTCCCATAAATTCTTGTACATGGTACGCAAAGTTTCGCACGTGTTGTGGCTACCGTCGAAAAATGCGCTTTTCCACAGACATATTCACGTACAAGTAGTTTGAAGATTCGCACGCGTTGTGGCAACCGTCAAAACACATGGACTTGCGTGTAGAGCTTCCGACGTGGTTGGACAACCGTCAGATAGAAAAATTGCTAAAGTTGACCTCGGCATGAATGGTTTCCTTAGTAGAAAATTTGCACACAGGTTGGGTAAAATTTTTCACGAGTTGTGACAACCGTCGAAAAGAAAGTTTGGGTTGGAAACTTTTCCATAAATTCTCGTACATGGTGCGCGAAGTTACGCACGCGTTGTGGCAACCGTCGAAAAATTCGCTTGACTCGAAAGCTTTTCGGCAGATAATTCCACGCACAAGAAGTATGAAGATTCACACGCGTTGTGCAACCGCCGAAATTCGTTGAGAAAAGTGAGAAAACAGAAGCTTCTCCAAGATTTTAAATCCACACATGGACTTGTGCGTAAAACTTCGGACGTGTTTGAACAACCGTCAAATAGGAAAAATTGTTTGAGTTGACTTCGTCATGAATAGTTTTCAAAAAAAAATGCATGCAGGTTGTGCAAAACATTTTCTTAAAGGACTAATTTACACAGGAGTGCTGTGAAGATCTTCACAAGTTGTAAACGCAGTCGAAAGCAAAAAAAAAAATCGCTCCTGAATTGGTAGTTGAGGGTACCTTTCACCCGATCAGTTTACGAAACTAGCGAAAGCATCTAATTACTGTAAAACAGCTTTGTTTTTTTCGGAAATTTCAGAAATGCCAAATACTGGAAAATACGTAAGAGCTCCGATCGATACCGTCGACTCGGAGGCAGATTCGGTCGAAGACTTGTCTGCAGGCGTGTACCATGACGAACTTGAGTCATTGGAACTTGGTGCATGTGAGGCCACTGGGACAAGCAGCGATTGTAGCCCAGATTCAATGCAAATAGCGACTGAGAGCGATAACGAAGAAAGTGTTGAGTCAAATATAGAAGTAGTGAAAGATAGCGGCGGCTTTCACGAACGTTTGGTCAACATGGAAAAATTGCTGGCTGAAATGAAACGTGCAATGGATAAAGGCATGCTGAATTCTAACTCGGTCGGCATTCAACAGCGATCGACAATTGACTTAGTAGATGGAACCGAAAATGGCTGGGGATATACAAATAGCGGTGGAACGCAGAAACCGTTAGAGAGCCAGTCAGATGTTCGTTGGGAAACTCCTGCTTTTCCAAAAAATGTGCCGGCAAACAAGCTCTGGGAAGCCTGGCATCGATTCCTAGAAAATTTTGAGATCGCAGCATCACTTTCCAACATCAGCAATCCCGCTCGCCGTGCTCAAATGCTGTTCTTATCCATGGGGGAGGACCTCCAAGGAATAGTTAGAGCGGCGAAGCTTCGTCCGGATCTTCGTGACCCTCAATGTTACGCGACTATGGTGAAGAATATTGATGCTCATCTCAAGTCAATGACCGATACGGCAGCTGAGCATGAGGCATTTATGAATATGCGGCAAAGCAAGGATGAGTCAGCGGTTGCATTTCACGCTCGGTTACAAGAAAAAGTAAGGCTTTGTGGATACAGCCCGAACGATCAAGAGCGATTTGTGCGGGTACAACTTCTGAAGGGACTGACAAACAGGGAGTTGGCGAAAGCTGCTCGTACCTTCGGGCACGAAACTATCTACATTGTGCAATCGGCGACGAGAGATGAGGCGTACCACACCGAAAATGCAACATCGAGCGGTATTAGCGCCCTTGCAGTTTCACAACGGCGCAGCGTATCTGATGGCAAGTTTCGTAAACGCCAGAATAGAAACCAGGATACAGGCATACGCCAACGTTATGTACCTCACAGAGTTTAAGGGGCAAAAATCGAAAACGGAAAAAAGCAGTTTTTTCCACACCGTGTGTTGGATTTTCATAAAAATTAATCGGCAGTACTGTAACAAGATTCTGCATAAGCCGATTGATTTTTATGAAGATCTATCAAACGGTGTGGAGGAAAACTGCTTTTTTCGTTTTCAATTTTTGCCCATTCTCTGTGCAACCTTAAAGTTTGAATCGCTGCATCCCTTACATTATGATTGGAAATTAATTTTTTTCCATAATTCTTGTTTATTGTTACATATTTCAAATCTGGCAAAAGTCGAATGTAGCTGACGATATTCTTTATCCAGTGCTACCAGTGGAAACATAATCCTTTTCAAGACATGTTTAAGAATATCAAATTCCTTTTGCAGTAGCACGGGAAGTATCCCATCTTTTCCGGGTGCTTTGTATGGAGCAAAGCTGTCAACTGCCCACTTGACCGATTCAGTGGGAACCATTGTGCGTGCTAACGCCCACGAGTCCGAATCACCAGAATGAGATCTGTGAACATTGTTCAACTCCGGATCGATACAACCTGGAAAATGTGTTTATCTGAAAATCTTCCGATTTCGAGAGAATTTTATTTAACCTGCTAGGCTCGTTCAGACTAGAGACATTAGTGCATAGGTTTTGCCAGCCAGCAGACATTTCTTATATGCCCATCAGGCTGACGCCGGTTCCAAGCTCATATCCTTCTTCATTCTTTCAAGCACAGCCTTCCACCACGGGGTTCGTTTTAACAGTACGAAGTGGACAAGCTTCTTCGTAGGACGCTACTATGAATGAGTTTGTCGTATCCACGACGTCATCTAAGTCGTCTAGTTGACTAATTGTTAGAAAATATCCATGAAATTTAGTCGCCAAGTTTTCCAAAAAGAGGTTCCAGTTTGTAGATTTAGGATTACGATATGTTACCACCTTGAAGGTAACATCAAAATGGTCGAAAAATATATATTTATGATCGGATAGAGACGGTTCAGTTTCATTTGGAACCTGCCAATTTCCCAGCTCATGCGAAATTCTATAAGAGCAAAGTGTTATGTCTAACACCTCCTCCCTCCCAGACCTCGCAAAAGTTGGTCGGTTTCCCACATTCAGAATATGGAGATTTGTACCACTTATGTACTCATCAGTTCAGAGCCTCTCAGATTTCTGTCTGAGCTGCCCCAAATTATGCGATGAGCACTCGCATCACTGCCGATAATGAGCTGAAGCCCATTTCTGCTACACAATGATACAACGCTTTTGAAATCATCAGAAGGAGATGACTCGTTATGCGGTAGATATGCTGAACAATATATATATTTTTGTCTACGTTTCCGACAGTCAGTGTAACTGTGACAACACAGATATCGCGAGTTGTGAGCTTCGAAATGAGACACGCGTCCATAGCCTTATTTGCAAGAATGCAAGCACGAGGCATTTTATGTGGGTTAGTCATGCCTGCCTTGTTGTAAGCAGTGAAGGCAGTGTTAGGTAACTTTCCAAAATAGAAGTTTCCTTTATGTAAATACGGCTCTTGGACTAATGCTATGTAAGCTTTACCTTCCTGCATTAGTCGAGATACATTCATAGTTGCTGTACGTTTATGCTGGAGATTGATTTGTGCTATTCTAACCATTGTTGATTAGAGAGCTGTACATTTCATTTCCAACATAAATTGCACAACAAGTAGAGGCCACCAAGCAAGTTGGGATGTTAACGCCTATAGCGAGCCATATCAGATTTAAATGAGATACGATCATTTCATTCCTACGATTTGTGAAGAAAATAATGGTCCACTGTGTCAGAGATTCGCATAACACAGTAAGGGCAAAACCCAAAATGCTCCGTGCGCGACTAGCATATTTTAGACCCTCCAGTCATCAATTCCTCGGCACGGAACTACACCTTGACTTAGGGACTCCTACTTTCATTTGCCTCCTACGACATGGGAGCAGGGCTCATAGTGGCTCAATTCTCGGCCGGATACCACACGTCCTCTGGGTACACACTAACCCAGCCCAAACCTGTTCAGTAATTTCTTTTGACGACTTGCTCAGTAAAGTAAAGATAAATTGCGAGTCACGGCGATAGACCCTTCTACTGCTCCTGCTCTCATTATATTTTCATTGCATTTTAATAACATCTGATTTTTTAAGCTGCTACTTCGTAATTGCCCAGTATCTTTCGATTTACTTTTGATTTGGGTATTTTAGCGTATTGTAGTCTTTGGGCGCAAAATTTATCTTGATGACTGTATGCGGCTTTAGAATGTCAAATCAGACCAAAACACTGAAGAACCACAGTCTTACCTAAAAGAGGTAGTCGGCATTTTTAAGGCATTCTTTAAGGTTAGTTCCCTGCGCTGATTCATGATTTCGGTTGTGAAATAAAGCTGACTTTGTTTGTCGCAACTGCAAATTGCTTGCCAGACAAAAAATTTCTGGCCAATTCCGAATTATTGTATATTTCGGCGATTTTCAGTTAGCCTCTGGCGGTAAATATCAGACACTCTCGAAACTGTGACGTGCACTTCCTCGAATCGTTTCTAAATTTTCTATGGGATAGTTTCGAATTATTGCGAGTGAGTTGAATTTTTTTACGATTGCTATGCCAAATTTTCTAGTTATGCAAATTCTCAAATGGGAAAATTTTGGACAAGACTAAATTTTTGTGCATAAAGACACAAGACCTTACATAAAGTATGGTTTTTGTTTTTGTGTTTCGGATTCTCAACGTCAGTAACTTGCACCAACTGGGTGTCTAGTTAGACGATGTATCTAAACTAGTACCCAAACTAGCACATTTGGGAATTTGCATAGTTCTAGGCGTTTGGTTCTTAAACCAAATGACAGTTTCGGTTCATATTCCTCGTCGGCAAACAGAACCTCTGTGCTTACTATCGAGACATCACTCGGTATAAGCCAGTTGTTTAGTGTTCACGTAAGACGTGTGACTTTTTGGATTTTACCCGATCAGAATGAAATAACAAGATTATAACAGAACACAATTTTTGTAGTATATTGTGTTATATATCAGGTCTAGTTTGTAGTTAAAACAACAGAAATTTATAACAAGTTACAATGCAAGATAAAGTTTTGGAAATTTTTTGTTATGTGTTTCTGATCGGGTAGTGCCTAACTAGTGTTAATTTGGGTACTAGTTTAGATACATTGTCTAACTAGACACCCAGTTGGTGCTAGTTATTGACGAGCAGAATCAGAAACACTAAAACAACAACAAATTTTCTAGTTATGTTTATTTATAGAAAGAAAACTCATAAAATTTACCAAACTATACAAAAGAAATTTCACCAAATTTACAAAATATGAACATTACACATTAAAGTATATTTCAACTAAATTTGGCGTTTTTCGAAGAAAGATTTGTGAATTTTTTTCGTGGATAGCATCAAGAGTGAGAAACCCAACAAATCTGATGACAGTGTGCTCCCACAAGAATAAAAATAGAACATCATAAATTTTTCCCGTATGTTGTCCTTATTTCATGTGTCAACAATTGTTATACTTCAGTGATAGACTTCTAAACTAGTAATTTTCGCCCATCTATCAGTCAAGGCTGGAATCTATTAACATATCATAACATAATCTGACCAACTCCATTATTCCTGCTGCTTGGCCAAGAATCTCTTCATCCTCAAACAATGTAAGGGACCTAAGGAGGTCAAATTACTACTGTTGATTCTGGCAGTATACTACTAACTGCGTATTCAAATATACGGATGCTATTTAGAAAAACGTAACGCATATTTTTAGCCTTAAATTGCTTTCTTTCTTTTCAATTGCCATTTCAAAATGTCCCATTTTGAAGCCCTTGAAGTAAAATACGATATGCTGATTTCATCTCAGTGATGTGATGCTTTATCATATTCATTAAATGTTACTCTTAGTATTCAACCGAGAAACCCTCAAAAAGCGGTCATTTTTGAAAGCGAAAAATGAATTTTTGTGTTACCTTTTACACAAGCCTCTTGAAAATCAATCATTGGATTCAGAGCATTGTTAGAAAAGTATAGAATAATTTCTTGAAGACGGTGCACGGTGTACAAAAAACCATTTTTTTCGTTTTCGAAGATGGCCGCTTGTTGAGGTTTACTTAGTTGAACCTTAATCTGTTTACGTCTGTTCAACTATAGGGACCTTTCGTTCAATAATGCCCAAGGGCCCCGAGTAGTCTTAAGGCGTCCCTGTTTCCGAGTAGTTTTCGAAAGATTTTTCAAAACAGTTTTTCGTTATTAATTCATGTCACGCATACTCCAAAATTTAATACAACATTGCTGAACATATTGTAGACAAAATGGCGAAGAAATTGATTAAATGCATGCAGTACAAAAAAAGATATAAGCGTTCCAAACTTTACATAAGTTTTCTTCCGCAATTTTGAACAAGGGCCTCTTTATTGAAAGGTAAGTCGTGAGGCACGACAAAAATACGAAAAGTACGTTTCGCAGTACGATATGGGATGATCATCGTATGTTGTTTTTTTGCGTTTTATATAACCTTACTAACCTTAGTTTTGATATTTTTTCTTTCGCAGTAAAATAACTTTCCTTTCTATTGAGTTTTTCATGTGTAGTGGAAACAACAGCACAGCTTTTAAGCTCGCTTATACGCGATACCCTATATCTTCGGTTACTGATTGAGAATTGTTTGTTATTATCATATTGTTCTGCTACTTTTGGTATTCATACCCAACAAACATTTTGTGGTTTTTTAAACGTTTTAACAGTTGCTTTATTCAGCTCTAGCTGAACATTGGAGGTATACGTGTAATCATATATCGTTTATTCCACCCTTAAGCATCTGGGATTTGGAGAATTTATTCAGCTTGTCTGATTAAGACACATTAAAGAACAATTCTTCAGCATGTATACAGTAGAGTGGCTCGCGGTTGTATGGGGAAATTTCAAAATGATTTGAACTAGCGGGCACAGCACTTTTTGAGTTCCTTTTGTGGTCCCAAATACCTGTGCAAAATTTGGTAGCGATTAGTTGCTTCCCGGGTTTGCGCATTGCGTTCAAAGTTTGTATGGGATTTTATATGGGGAAATTAATTATTTTGCATTTACGTTAACAAAGATCGCTATTTCACTCAATATGAAAAACCAACCTTATAAAACTATAGTTCAAACCTTGGTTAACAACTTTGTCAAAGACCGTAACTAGCTACGAGTTTTAAAAAAATAGTTATAACGATTTTAAAATTTATGGTAAAATACAAATGCAGAAATTGATTACTTTTTCCAACACTGCCGGTGCACCACCGACATCGACATTAAAAACTTGAGAATATATTCATCGCAGAGACTTGGTACCTTTGAATGAAATGTTCAGAATGAATTGCTGAATATCATAGACGTAGTCAGAAAATGAAAAGAAGAAGGGGGTGGGGCATGTGTACTCCCCAGTCCCTGTTTAGATTGTTTTGTATAAGATAAAGAATCATTACGACCTTGTAAATGTCAACGACTGAACTTTCTTAATATTTTAATAGAACCAAATATAAATCATAATCAGATTGTAATCTTTGTTGTGGGAAATAACATTTACAATATTTAGAATTTACACCTACAAATTTATGAGTTGTTTTTGCTTGGGGCAAAAACTAACCCAGGTCTGGAAATCGCGTTTGGTTCTAACCTGAAGTATATTTCTGGTTCGTCAACATCACCTCTGTTTTGCGTCAACCTAACTTAACTTTTTCAAAAAACGCTTGTTTAAAATAACTATCCTGGTTTCGTTCCTAGATTCTCAAACGAAAACGTCAATAGAAACAATTCCGAGACTTCAAGGAATCTAAGGATATGCATTTTTTAAAATTCTGACTCTGAACGGCTAAGAAATAGGGTTTTAAAATATGTAAAACTTATAAAGGGCTGTACCATTTTAAATGAGATAACAGAAGAGCCCTTAAATAGTAGCACTCAAACACGTAAGATTAATTTTTAATTCGGCGGTTTAAGCCTGCGTTGGAGATGTGCTCCTTATATTATACTAAACTATCTAAACAGGGAACTGGGGAGTACACAAGCCACAACCCCTCTTGTTTTCATTTTCTGACAACGTCTACGTTATTCAGCAATTCATTCTGAACATTTCATTCAAAGGTACCAAGTCTCTGCGATGAATATTTTCTCATTTATTCAAGTTTAAAGTATCGGTGTCGTGGTGTACTGACAGTGTTGGAAGAAATAATTAATTTCTGCTTTTGGATTGAACCATTAGTTTTAAAATCGTTATAACTATTTTTTGAAAACTCGTAGCTAATTACCGTCTTCGACAAAGTTTTTAACCAAGGTTTGAATTATCGTTTTATAAAGCTGGTTTTTCATATTGAGTGAAATAGCGATCTTTATTAACGTAAATGCAAAATAATTGATTTCCCCACAAAAGGAACTCAAAAAGTGCTGTGCTGAAAAATGTCATTTTCGAGCCACTCTAGTATACAGCCTGAAGAAAGCCACAGTTCAGCTTCATCAATAAACCTTTTCGTTACCGCTATTCAGCTGAGAAAATTATCATAGAAAAATTATTAAAAAAGACATTTATTTCAAGTTACACACGCTATCAATCTCTTTGGAAGCCATATACTTTTATTAGTGTTACGTTACAATTAGAGAAAAATCGTATTACCTTGTTGGAAGTCATATCACGTACCTGGATCCGAACCAGCAACCTGTTGAATACTAAGCACTTACCTCACTGTCTGCACCAATCTTGCATACATCGAATGCTTAAGATTTCACCGATGTACCGAAAAGTCTAGGCTGCTGAATAGAGTCTGTACAAAGACTACACTAGCCTTTTATAGATTTGAGTGAATCTAGTTGGCTTGGGTTCGAATCCCAACCTACGATAATTTTTTTATGCGATAATTTTTAGAACATTCGGAAATTTAAATTAGACAATTTTACTAATTTCAATAACTAATGATTGTAGACGTGTTTATATTCAAGATGAGGACTTACGGATGTCACAAAACTTTTAGACAAGTAAAAATGAGTGTCATATGAAAGTGGTGGTAACTGAATGATGGATTGAAGCCATTTATAATTCTAAGGTGGCAATCTCTTTGATTTATTTGCCATACCATTTGGCAAATGGTCCATAGAAACAATTCTGGTGTCAAAAATTTACAGCATCGTTCGAACAATTTTTTTTTTCTTGTGTTCAATAAGTAAATAGACCATTTTGAATTAAAACGTAAATTTACGTAAACAAGGGCGCGTATGATTTGGCAAGCTTTTACATTGAAAAACTGTAAATCGTTGGTTTCACATGCTGAAAACTCAGTAGATATAAAACAACAAAATAAATTTGCTGTTGTTATTGCTTCTAAACCATAATATATGAAAACATCTCGATTGGAATATACCGAAACACTTAGAAAATATACTGTTTTCTCGCTTGAAAGATTTACGAGTACAGTTGTCGCCAATGTAATAATCATATGTTATTCCAGGGACTTTATAGTCCACAGATAGGCACTTCCTTCGAAATAGGAATGGGCGACGCAGAAACGAATTTTTCAAAATCGATGTTGTTAACTTAAAAAAATTGATTCGGTAAAATCGATTTTTGTTTTAAAATTGTCATTGAATCGAAATTTTTTTGATTTTTTTTGTTTCTTACAATCGACCTTTTTGTCTCGAAAAATCGAGAATTTTCCGAGATATCAGCATAAAACATTACTTATTACTCGACTGTGCGGGGATTTGGCTGGGTTCAACTAAGTGTTTATGTATATGCAAGTCCTTGGTATGAATTATCTTTAGGTTTACTAATGCATCGAACCAACTTGATAGATTCTTTTTGTTAGCAGACATTTTTTCAGGCCGAAATTGAAATTGCAAATTAACTGCATGAAATTGTAAAAAACACTGTATAAATGTTACTAGAGCAAACCGTTGAAACAACAAATAGAATAAGAAAAGGGTTCTAAGTGAGAAGTATTTCACTTAAAAGGAAAAAAAAATGTGCGTGTATTGGGGCTCGAACCCAGGTCGGTTACCATTCGTCATGGTTCGCTAATCGTGTCAATTTTTGGAGTAGGTACAATTACCTTTGTTAAACACATAATTCAGCTAAAAGTCAAAGGTGGTATAAGAGCAAATGTATAGGTAGAATCAACCTTTTGAAGACATGTAGTGCAGCTTAATGATTAAAGGTAATAGTATTGGTAACAGCATCATTTATTCAACTCGTAATTCAGTCTAATTAAGATGGTTGAATAAAAGCATTAATGCTGTGTTAGTAGTATAGTTCAGCCTAGTTTGAAGTGGCGAATACTGGAGATTAAATAGGCTGAATAAACTGTTAATGTTTAAATAGTTCAGCGAAAGTATTATTTAGCCTTTAATCAGCAAGTAGTCTTATAGTTCAGCTCCTAATGTTTGTTGGGATACAATTTTACCTTTTCAGTCGATTTTAAATTTATATTATATTCAAGACTAAAAACTTCTATCAGGAACCGTCCGAATATTCAAAACCGTAGATCTTCCGCCACGGATGCGTGTGTACACATCTATACAAGATGATTAGACCTTCAGATCCATACAAATTGGTCATAATGTATGAACGTGTCCTTTGTTATTAGTTTTCGTGCATCGCAAAGTTCACAGACCGCCTTTGGTGCGCATGACCACCGGATGATTCCCGAAATTGATTCAGCGAGACGGTAAAATCGAACAAGTTGTTCCCGATTCAGACGGCACTGACAAGAGGAAAAGTTCGCACACGTATCAGCTGTGTGATTGAAACTTTAATCGCAAGTCCATTTGTGGAAGTGTAATCCAGTGGTTTAGCAGTTGGTAGACCCAATAGTGGATTGTTGCAGTATACCTGTGATAAAATCGTCATATATCCAGCAATCAGTCTCACGTTAAACGTGAAGTACGTTTCTAAAAGTCAGCCGTTGTTTTTTGTTGTTGCTTTTTTAATATTTTATATCACCATTTCCTATTCATTCTTTTCATTGCTTCCATATGGACACAATTTTTACGGAAGGCAGGTCGCCGAAACGCAATGCCTGGCGCCAGAAGAATGATCCTAGGTCATGTAATGTCCGGTTTGTGCAGTAAAATGAACCGGACTAAGCAGCTGCCGGCAGATTTGATGGAAACTCCGCTGAATCGATGTCTCAACACCTTCGACATCACTCTGCTAGGTAAAAAAACGGGGGAGGTGAAAATTGTTTGATTTATTTTGCGTGTTATGTATTGACGTGTGATCAAAAGGTGAGCTACCTTCTACCTCAGCTATGATGGAGGAACGCATTTTCTTATATGCATGTACACATGATTCCCTAATAATATGACCATCTATCTGAAGTGTGAATGGTGGGATAGTAGGGGGAGAGCAGTAATATTATGTTTCTATTGCGAACAAGTGGTCGACGAGGGTGTTGATGACGACAGCCGAACCTTCTACTAGAGGGTTCGGTATGTTTAGAACATCTATATTTTTAACTGCACAAACAAATCAGCATTTTTAAGGTAAGCCTTATTCGCAGTTTGCGGTACCTACAAATAAATGATTTTAGCCGTTTTATGTTCAACAGAAACACTTCTATTAGGCCGTATCTCTGGTACTCGTAGACGCCAAAAAAATAATGAAATTTAAACGACATGTGAATCATTTCGAATGTAAACACACAAATTGAATAAAAAATTTGATTTAAAATTAAGTTAAAATCGATGCACTCAATTGGAACATCAAAATTCATATGTTTTTACACTTTAATTCGTGTGAAGTTACATGCCACTTATTTTACAACAATAATAGAATAAAAATACATAAAAATGTATTGGTATTTCGTATAATGAAATTGTAATCTTCAATCAAAGTGTAAAATTATAATAAAATCCGTTGACGAAAGCACAAGTCGTGTGTTTTGTGATGTGATTCAATTTTGCGTATGTATTTGCACTCCAAACATGTGCATCAAAATATTTGTAAAATTGCAAAATATTTTTGTCTGTGTAACATTGAATTGCTCAGATTGTATTTTGCAGCCATAGAATTGTTTCGCGTTTCCTAGATTATACTAATTATCAAAACATATTTCATAAGAAGTATATTTTAGTGACTCCATATACTGCCTATGAAATCATAATTGCAAACTGCGTATAACGTGTTCATTTTCATTTACCTTTCCATTGAGTCTTACGGACGGGACAATCTTGTTTTGATAGGCTGTCTCAGTCTTGATGAACAAAACAAGGGTTTCTTATACCACTGGACGTTTTGGTCTTTGGTGATGGTCTTTCAAAGGGAAGTCAGAATTGTATTAGAGAGCTAGTAGAGCTAATTTCTAGCTGGGCTTTGACGTCTTACAAGCAATGCAAAATATATTTTAAATTTCTATTATGATGGAAAGAAAATGTAATTAATTTCGTTGATTTCTAAAGATGCATCACAAAATTCTCGTCAAATGTTCTTTAGTACTTTTTTCTAAATGCATTATTTTTTTCTGAATTAGAGAACAAATGCGGTTTAGTAGTGACATACGTACCAATGTAAATTCGCATTTGTTCTCGAATTCAGAGAAAAATAATGCATTTAGAAAAAAGTACTAAAGAACATTTGTCGAGAAACTTGTGATGCATTTTTAGAGATGAACGAAATTAATAACATTTTCTTGTGTCGAAATTTTAAATGGATTTGATGTGCTAAGCTCAAGCTTGGTTATCTTGGTCCAACACATCTGCGAGAAAGAACCACTAGTATCACTGGGGACGGTTTGTCTACTACTGCAATGACTAGTTTTGGCAGAGTGTAAGATTCCAGTGTATGTGTGTATGTTGTGTTGGTGATGTGGCACTTTTTTTCGTTTTCTGACGAGCCAAACGTGGCCCCTGACTTATAATGTAGGAATGAGTGCTTCCCCGAACTGGCGATATCTTGGTCTGCATGTTTTAGTAGATTGGCACACATGCTGGAGTATATTTTTATACTAGACTTGTGGCCACTGAATCTAGAGCATAGAAATAATTGTTGTATTCGAATTAACAGGCTAAAGTGTATTCTACTTTACTCCGGTTATGTCTTTGACATTACCCACCCATATTTTTTACTTAAAATGTCCTGCACTATCCACTATCAAAGTCTTTTTACAAAAAACATCCTACATTGTACACGCAGAAAAATTAAGCATATTTAAATCAAAAATATGTGTTATTGAATACTATCATTTATTGTTTATTACTTCAAACAACAAACGTATTGGTCTGACAATATTTTTTATTGCAACAACAATAAATTTTTGCTTTCAATAAAAACTGTTTTTAATTTCAGTAATTTTGTTTTAATTTCAATAAAATATTTATTAAAAAATGGAACAATAACTTTTTTTATTGAAACAATAAATAAATATTATTGAATTCATTAAATAAATTTATTGTCTCCCGACCAATAATTTTCTTTATTGAATTTAATCCATATTTTTATTGAATCTACAAATCTTTTTTCTGCGTGTAGTCGTAGTAATTACAGAAATGGAAAGGGCTAAATCGCACCACTAAGAAAATTAAAACAGCTTTTTTTAACTTTGCGTGTATAGCGTCGCGTACTGTCGATAACTAGCGGATAACCCATCGTTCCGGAAAGTCATACACTGTAGCCTTCTTCGCGTATACGTCTGAGCACTCTTTGTCCCACCATGGTTGGGAAGCCGTCCGCGAGAGCTCACGCCTGGTACGCGTTCAGTCTGAGCTTGAATCGCGGTTTCGATAATTAAGACAGCAACACGGAAAAAAATCCGTTCATAAATTCATGACCAAAAGGATTGACTATTTTCTTATGTCAGGTCATTCTCGAAAGAATACCAATTTCTTGGTTCCGAATTCTAACTGGTCGAATAGCGTTTACCTGTATTAACATTTATTTTTCTTAACTCATTCACAGGAATCGGCCATATGGTTGGCGCCGGTGTCTACGTGCTAACGGGTACGGTAGCTCGTGAGATGGCTGGTCCGGGAATTGTCCTGTCCTTCATCTTGGCCGGAATAGTTTCTATGCTGGCCGCGCTATGCTACGCCGAATTCGGAACCAGAGTACCGAAGGCAGGATCAGCGTATGTTTATACGTACGTATCGGTTGGTGAGTTTTGGGCGTTCGTAATCGGATGGAACATCATATTGGAGCATATGCTTGGTGCTGCGTCGGTTGCACGTGCTTGGAGCGGGTATGTTGATTCAATGTTGGGGAATATTGTGGCCAATACGACAATGGAGATAACAGGGGAAATGCATGAACAGTTGCTGGCTAAGTATCCGGACTTTTTGGCATTCGCTGTATGTTTGAGTTATGCTATTGCGTTGGCAGCTGGCGTGAAAGCCACTGCAATGATCAACAGTGTTCTCACGATGGTAAATGTTGCCGTTATGTCATTGGTTATCGTGCTTGGATTTTGGTACGCTGATCCTGGGAATTGGGCACTACCAGATCAGGGATATCTGCCGTATGGATTCGGCGGTGTATTGGCAGGTGCTGCAACCTGCTTTTATGCATTCGTAGGATTCGATAGTATCGCGACATCCGGTGAGGAGGCCAAAAACCCTAGCGTGTCGATCCCTCTGGCCACAATTTTGTCGCTATGTATAGTTACCATCGGATATGTATTAGTGAGCGCTGCTTTGACACTTATGATACCATACAACGAAATTAATCCAGCAGCTGCGCTTCCAGATGCTTTCGGAATACGTGGTATTTCTTGGGCGAAGTATGCAATTTCTACTGGCGCTATATGTGGTATGACGACAACTCTGCTTGGCTCACTCTTCGCTCTACCAAGATGCCTGTACGCAATGGCCAGTGATGGTTTATTGTTTTCTTGTTTTGGTAAGGTTAACACTAAAACTCAGGTTCCCCTGCTAAATCTAGCAATTTCTGGACTTTTCTCTGCCTTGCTGGCTTTAATATTCGATTTGGAGAAACTCGTTGAATTTATGTCCATTGGGACCCTTCTGGCGTACACTATTGTCAGCGCTAGCGTAATCGTACTCCGTTACCGCCCAATCACCGTAGAGGAAACAGCCAATTTGGCCCCCGATACTCCAGGCACGGACGAGGAAGAGGGAGTCTCTTCTTCGTCACAATCGAGTGCTGTAGACCAGTGTTCGCCCACCAGCGAGATGCTTGAGATAGCTCTGACAGGACGGCTGCGGCCTCAGTTTCGATGGTTGGAGCCTGTATTGGGACGATGTGAACCAGGGGTAGCTTGCTCAGGTGCCGTGTTGCTGTTCTGCGTACTCAGTGTGGCGGTCTGCTTTCAGCTTCAAGCTTCTTGGGATGAGTTGTACAACGGAACCTGGTGGGCCTTGGGATTGTACGGCTTCCTATTGTTCTGTTTGGTAGCATGTGAGTATACTAGTCATTATTCTTGTAGCCAATCGAATACAACTCTGTCTCTCATTTTAAAGGTGTCGTAGTCATCAGTGCTCACCATCAAAACACCCGGGGACTTCAATTTAAGGTACCGCTGGTGCCATACATTCCAACATTGAGCATATTCTGCAACATCGAGTTAATGGTACATTTGAGTTTCCTGACGTGGCTGCGATTCTTTATCTGGCTTACGATCGGAATGTTAGTTTACTTCCTGTATGGTATCCACAACAGCAAGGAAGGCGAGTTGGGAACTTCCTATTCGATGTTGATGTCCACCCAGGAAGCGATTCGCGGCTGGGGTGCCACAAACTCGGCTGGCCTTACCGGAGGCTCATGCGTTACCGTTACGAAGATTGTGAAAGGTCGCGTTAGTCGAAAGAGTGTCGATAAGCAGGCAATCGTTGATGATGAAGATGACGATTCGTAAGTTGTGCGAAGAAAACTATACCAATGCAGGAATAAGGGAAAATCTTGAGTTACGCTTATTGGTTGCACAGTTGGTTCAAAGTATTATGCAGTATTTTCAGCGCTTAGCAATGCAATGTAGATGTAAATAACATTTACAAAGATCATAGATCGTTTCATGAGGCACAAGATCAAAGTATTCATTTATTATTCACTTACTAATTTGTGCTTCCAAAATTTGTTTTTATTAATCTTTGTGGAGATAAGAACCAATTACCAAAGCTAGAGATAGTCAAGCTATTATATACTAGACCTGTTAGAATGTATATTAGTTATAGTATACTTGAATATGTAACTAGAACAAATGATAATACCTGCGCTATCGTTAGTATGTAATTATGTTATATCCCCTATCTAGTGCTTTACAATTCTTCGATTTTTAATTTGTTGTATTGAGTAACTTTTAATAAGTGCGTTTCGGGAGAACTCTAAATGCCTGTACTTTTTCAGCACAGGAATCGAATTGGGCTAGGTTCTAAAATGTAGGTGTATGTAACTATCCCAATATTACGTAATGCAAACATATCACTCGCAACATTTCGCCATTCCTGCTCGTACTTCAATTTGATCAATTCTTTTTATATTATAATCTATGTATTTTAGTAATGTATTCGGAGCAGTGTGCTTTTTTGACAGCTTTATCCTTCAAATACCGGTAGAGGGTAGAGTAAATTTTTCGTAGTAGAATTTCGAATGTGATTGTTACGCCGAAGGAGTTCACTCATAGTTTTACGCTCAAAGTTTCTGGCCGACTTCAACTTTTTAATCGTAAAATTAAAATATAAATGGTCATATATTTTTCGACCGAACAGAAAGATGTGAATAGTAGGGTGGGGCATTGTTATATGGAAAAATGTAATCATAGCCACATCAACCGAGCACAGCACTTTTTTGGTTCCTTTTGGGGTCCCAAACAACTGTGCAAAATTTGGGGTCGATTGGTGTTGACCCGTCGTAGCGCATTGCGATTGAAATTTGTATAAAGATTAGTATGGGAAAACCTACATTTTTGCATTTTTAATTCTACAGACTACAATTCTTCCTGTAGTGTACCAACAAATAGATAGAAGTGTAGTCCAGGATATGCTGAACAACTTTGCCGAAGGATGTATGGTGTTAGAATGTCTCTAAGCCATGTTATAGCTGTTCAAAGTTCGATACATCGAATTAAATGCCAAAAATCATTTTTATTGCCAACACTGCGGGTGTACCAATGGTATTTCATATAGCATTCCAAAATAACATTATATATTTTAGTTTTACCACATTGATATGTTTGGATGAATTATTCAAAAGCCTAAGCTCAATTTCATGAGCGTAGGTAGTTGAGCAATGGGGCATAGTGAGGGGGGGGGGGGGTCTATAATATGTAGAAATTCGAACTGAAATGCTGTCGAGTTGGAATGTTCAGATGAATTATTTCAAAACAATTACACAATGTCCTACGCATAATAGTAACGACGAAATAAAACATACTGTATCCCTTTGCCTTGACTTTTATCAATAGAAGTTACGTTACAGACTGAATCAATTGATGTCGAGTTGATATGTCAGAGGATTGCATTGATTATGTTTCAGTTTAATAGGCACTATGATTGATGGGATGCTCATTTCGATGCTGTTAGATCACCTGAACCAAAAATTGTTGTAGGGATCTGGTGGATTTCATGTTGAAATCCAGAAATTAGCTTCACGCCTCGTGATCGAACAGCATAGAAATGAGCATGCTATCAAATCATAATGCGTATTAAACCGAAATATAATCCTCTGACATATCAACTCGACATCAGTTGATTCAGTCTGCAACGTAACTTCTATTGATAAAAGTCAAGGCAAAGGGATACAGTATGTTTTATTTCATCGTTACTATTATGCGTAGGACATTGTGTAATTGTTTGGAAATAATTCATCTGAACATTCCAACTCGACAACATTTCAGTTCGAATTTCTACATATTAAAGCCTCCCCCTATCCCCCCTCACTACGCCCTATTGCTCAACTACCTACGCTCACGAAATTGAGCTAAGACTTTTGAATAATTCATCCAAACATATCAATGTGGTAAAACTAAAATATATAATGTTATTTTGGAATGCTATGTGAAATACCATTGGTACACCCGCAGTGTTGGCAATAAAAATGATTTTTGGCATTTAATTCGATGTATCGAACTTTGAACAGCTATAACATGGCTTAGAGACATTCTAACACCATACATCCTTCGGCAAAGTTGTTCAGCATATCCTGGACTACACTTCTATCTATTTGTTTGCATATTAAAGGAAGAATTGTAGTCTGTAGAATTAAAAATGCAAAAATGTATGTTTTCCCATACTAATCTCCATACAAATTTCAAACGCAATGCGCTACGCCGGGTCAACACCAATCGACCCCAAATTTTGCACAGTTGTTTAGGACCCCAAAAGGAACCAAAAAAGTGCTGTGCTGAAAAAACGATCATTTTGCCCCACCCTTGTGAATAGTTGGGCTCTTTTACGCATACCACTGGCAGCCCTATTTCAACATATGGAGCTCCTAGGTTGACAGCGACATACTATTATGCTGAGTGCATATAAAGAGAGTGACGATACTGTCAAAATTGGAACAATGATTATTTGTCAGTGTCGTTCCAAACGAGTCAAATCCATGTATTTTGAGAGGTCGTTTCGACATAGATCTTTCATTAGGGCTTAAATCGCAAATGTAAACAAACAGCGTTTTCGCTATTATGACATTATGCGACAAAAATACTACAAGATTGAGGTGAAAATTAGTTAAAATGGTTTTAATTCGATTTATAATTAAAGAAAACAAAACGGCGAAACATGCATTTTCTTCGAGATTTCGACTTAGGCCCTTCTTCTCATATGGAATATAAGGCTAAACTTACATTTTTAGACAGAACCGAGGCGTATGGTTATTATTCACAAAATTATTCTTTAAATGGCAGTTCTATTATATAAATTATAAGCAATATCTACTATGATCATGTCTACTCTATAGTTATTGTACATAAACATTCGAATATTTCGATATTTTCATGAAATTGGGAGAAAAGATGCACGCGCCCTTTCATTTGCATTGGGTTTATATGCGCCCATTTGCTGAGCCCTATTGAAAAGTATACTGTCAAGCTCGCCCATTTACCCAGCCCTACCCAGCAAGACAAAGTCAGTTTAGCCCATTTACCGCGCCCTTCTGAAAATTGTGTTCACGGTTTAGCCCTTTCGTAAATAGTGGTTGCTGAAGGGCGAAATCACGACTGGAATGAAAATTGGGCGTAAGCATTTTTTTAGGTTCTACCCACTAAAAGCACATAGGAATTAAATTCTTTGTTATATTGTCATAAGGTTTAACCAAAGATGCTTCAGGGAAAACATGATCATAAAGTAATTTATACCTACAATAAAAATTACATTTAGAAAAGCATCGCCGAATATTGAAACTGATTTTTCTCCATTTGAGCACATTGCGACTCAGGCCCTAATGAAAAATCTGTGTCGGTTTGTTCGTTTGGAATATTACTGACAGATAATCATGTCAGTTGTCTTCACTCTCCTTACATACACTCTGCTATTATGTACAGGGCTTTACAGTTAGAAATCCTAAACAAACCATTATTTTCGACAACCATGTGTTCTGTCCCACCTATTTATCATTGTCTGAAATCGACAATTAATGCTGAGTTAATAGTCTGTGGTACATGCTCTTAACTTCATTTCATTTCGACACATTAGTTGTCAATTGGGGGTGAATTTTAATCGAGACAATTGTTGAGTGTGTAACCACTATACTCTAATTGCCCCCACTTTTGGTACGTCAATGCATCTTAAAACCCATTTACGTATTGGCATCATTAAAGAAAAACAACGAACACGTTTTGAATCAATTACCTTTTGTTTTTTTTCGGTAATTCGCATTTTGTTTTTGATTGTTATCTCTGAACCTGCCCAAAACCACTTCAGGTTATGGGTCCAGGTTGCGTTTCGTGTGGAGAATTCGTGTGAGAATCGGAGTGTTAATGGCATGCAGGAGGAGAGGTACGATCGTACATTGCTGCCATTGGTATTGTGCCTTGCAGGATAATCGCTCGATATGCGATTATATGAAAGCTCAATCACAGAGAACAGACATCCATGATCGACCAAAAATATTTAAAAAACGTGTGTAAACATTTGAATTAATATACGATAAACACTAGCGCCGCCACACCAACCTATCCCAACTATCCGTCAAATCCATTCCGGAATCGGTTTGAAACCCTGAATGGATTCAGTATGGAACCTTGCTTAAAGAAAACAACCGATTCCGACTCTATCGGTTGATGCATTTGAGCTGGAATTCATGCTAGAAGTCCGAACCGGTTCCGGACTAGTTTGACTGGGTAGAGGAATAACCGCTGTCAATTCTGTCGAGCTCAGCCACAAAAAACATAACGACAGCAGCGCACCTGGTTTGGATATCCCAACTACCTTCGAAATCGTTAGAGATTTTACACAAGTTGAATGCTGAAGATAGACGTCTGTTCTCTGTGGCAGCCGTCTATATAAATTCATAGGCAGCTTTTTCTTTGAAGCTTTTGAAAAGCGCAAAGCCTCCAGAAAAATAAACATTGCATGAGAAGATCCTCTACATTCATTTGCAATAGAGACTGATTATCTCACCTATAGTTCGCTTATGTTCGACTGGTTCATTGTCTAGTGGCTCCAATGAAATCGGCTTGCGGAGTAACTGCGGCTATATTTGATGCGCCTTTCAGACGCCCGCAATGTGAGATTTTATTGTAAGCGCGACAATAGAGTGTGGAGTGCGCTCAGGTGTATGCAGCACAAGTCGAAGAACTTGGTTCCGTTGGGTGGTGACACAAATGAGGTAAAAGTTGCGAAAGAGAAAAAAATGGAAAAAACACCAAGAAAGATCGCAAATGAAATTCACTGCTAGTCTCAAGGATCCACGACTCGCAGCTCGAGAATATACATGATAAGCAGCTCGGGTATTTGAGCGCCGGAGCATCGATAGCCAAATGCATTTAAAACGGGAGATGTTGCAACTGCGATTAGGAGGAAATTTGTAACAATAATTTCTCGCGTATGACAAATTGGTGCGTGAATATAGATCGACCGGTGCTGCGCTAGAGGATTTGGACGTAATTTGGTTTGTAATCTTCTAGTAACATTGGGATCTTTATACTTGGGAGTAGACGATGCCTGAAGAAAATTTATTGATCGAATTTGTCAAGTGTAGATTGCTCGATGAAGAAACCAAGCGGCGAGGTATGGAGTTGTCACCCTCGACAAGTGGAGATGCAGTTTTCCTAGGAACGAAGAAAGTGAAGAAAAAGAAAGTTCATTGCAAGAAGGAAGGATACAAACATGGATTGCCCTGACCGTAAAAAGCTAATGGACCGAAAGGAAATGCAGAAATCGAAGGCAAACGTTGCCGAAACAGAAGATGCAGATAAAGTTTGTTGTGTCGGTTTAAGTGGTGATATGCCATTTTCGGAAGAGCAGTGTACCCTATGCAAAGGACGGCGAGAAGATTATTGCTGAACACTCTGGTACACTGAAGGTAGTATCGGTTGTGAGAGACTAACAAATTGAATGTACGATCAATGATGCTTTGTTTATTCCCTAGTTGCGCGGTAATTTGTTCTCGGCATTAAAGAAGAAGATATTGTTTGAATCTGGAAAGGCGAAGATCTATCGGTATACCGAAATCGTCGCGATTGCGTCTCGCCGAGAGGAGCTATACAAACTCGGTTTTTTTCTCGTTTAAGCACAGTGTCGGTGAAGCTTTGTTGACGTGCGGTCGTATTCGGAAAAGTTTTGAATTATGGTACCGACGATTCGGTCAAGTCGAAGAACTTGGTTCCGTTGGGTGGTGACACAAATGAGGTGCAAGCTGCGACTGTGAAAAAAAAATGGAAAACGCACCAAGAAAGATCGCAAATATAAATCACTGCTAGTCTCAAGGATCGACGACTCGCAGCTCGAGTATATACACGATAAGCAATTCGAGCGTTCGAGCGCCGTAGCATCGCGAGCCGAATGCATTTAAAACGGGAGATGTTGCAACTGCGATTAGGAGGAAATTTGCAACAATTATTTCGGTCGGTCACTTAAATGAAAACAGTCTCAAGAAGTTGGTCCAGTATGAAATGGTATTGGGAATGAACATGTGTACCACAAGTGTTAATCGTGACGATTGTTTGCGATTCATGCGTTGCAGTCAAACAGACGAGAAAACAGTTCACTTCGTCTGACGACAAAGGTTCGACACGTGTACTCGAACTCGTGCATACAGACGTGTGTGGTTCTGTAATGTCAGTTGAACTGTTTGGAGTGAAATATTTTGTTACATTTACGGACGATTAGAGTCACTTCACTTTTTGAAGTTCACGAAGTCTGGGTGACTGCAAAGTTTGGGCAGAAAATTTCTTGTTTGATAACGGAGGGGAGTATAAGAACAAGCGGTTCGTGAAACTCTGTAAGCGTAAAGGCATTCAAATCAAGTGGACTGTCCCATACACCCCGCAACAGAATGCTCTAAGCGAAAGACTGAATCGGACACTCGTAGAAAAAGCCAGAACGATGTTGGAGGATTCAGGAATCCAGAAGAGTTTTTGGTGACAGGCTGTGCAAACTGCGATCTTTTTGACCAACAGAAGCCCAACGAATGCGCTTGGTACGAAGCAAACTCCGTTTGAGTTGTGCGAAAACCGGAAGTCAAATATGTTGAATGTTACGGCCAATTTCTTCACTTGGATGAAACCCGGTTTTCGGCTAATTCATCACCAGCAACCCGAAAACTAGTTTTCAGCGAAAACCGGTTTTCATCCAGTGAAGAAATTGGTCGTTAGAGTTGTAATGTTTTTGACAATATTCCGGATGAATTGAGACGAAAGCTAGATTCGAAGAGCTGGAAGGATAGTTTGCTGGGATACGGTTCTAACGGAACTTTGGAACTCCGTGTAAAATCAAATTGTGGTAGAGCGTGATGTGGATTTCGTTGAGGATAAGTGTTCCGTCGAGGGCAATGGCCAGACCTGGAATCAAACTGCTCGAGTTTTTGCAAACGATGATGAAGATGTGGACATCACTGCTAATACAGAAGATTCTGAAGAAAGTGTATCCGACGATACATTCGTAAGTTTCGTGGAACACGCGGGATCCGATACCTACTTGTCGTTCGATTTTTTTATCTATTGTTTCTTTAACTCTTAAAATTGCCGAAAATAACCAACAAAAATCAGTAGAACTTTGCGGCAATTAAAACAAAGTGACACTTATCGGCCTATGGAATGTATTCTATGGCAATCTACTTAAATTGTACTTTTTACTTCTAACAGTTTTGTTACTTATTTCTTGCTATAACCTTATTGCTTATGGCACTAATAACTGGATTCTAACCGCACTGCGTACTTACCATTATTCTTTTAAATTCTTCTCATAGCCATCTCTATAACTTGAAATAAATGGTTTTTGACAGCTCTGACAGATATCTGACGTTTAAAATACGCACGCTGAGATCTCGCATTTTTATACTATCGCCCTCCCCTTAAGCCCAGAAGCTGTTTGTTTTCCTCCCAAATCGCCGTGTAAACGATTTGTTTTCCTCCTAAATCAAACGTCAAAAGGGCACAATACCAACGCAGCTGGATATTGCGAATCTTTTCTAAAATCCACATCGTGACATATCAGCCATGCGCCGACAAGTCGTGCGCCGAATCACGCGCCTATTCACTTTGCATTAGTGCAAGCGAAAAAACGATTTGACGTTTATTTTTGTTTCGTTCACACTCATGTGTGAAACATATACCAACAAATCGACGAAATGCTAGTTTATCTCGGGATAAACAATAAGTCTATGAAATACATACTCCTATGAAAAAAAAACCCGTCCGACAAGCGTCTCTCGTTAGTCGGATTCGTGGATCAAATCAACGATTTTATCGGTCGTCGCGCCCACCGAAGTAACATCAGCAGAAATAAACAAGAAATAATTAGCTGATCAGAAACGTTTCATGGGTTGTCTAATAAACCACTTTTTCGAAGCGATCAAATTGCTGCGACTTGTTTATAAAATGGTGTGGCATTTTTGTATTTTTTCACATGTTGAATTAAGTATTTGTAGTAAAATTAGCACAATAACGAACACAATAAACACGAAAGTATCGGACTAATGTTTCTCCCTTTCCCCAGCAGCTCTGAATTAGGATGTATTCGTCGACGGTATTGACTAGCTTGCATCAATACAGATTATATAGTGAGAAATTCCTGTTTTATTTATCCAGAGTATATTATTTATAGTGATCGTTTTACAATCTTGTTTGGTCCTAGTTGAGGTACGAGCGTTCTTTTCTGCTTGCTGTTACTTATGTTATACAGTGAAGTCTCTTTCTAACCAGCTCCTTGGTTTATATTAGGGTTGAAAAATGGGGACTTCGACAAAATAGGGACATATTTTTTCTTCTCTTTATGAATTAGTCTTCTTAAGACCGTAGACTCAGAACTCTTTCTGATTATTTAGTAGTAATTTTCCTTAAGGGGAGGTTCTCATTCAAAATTTTTAGAAAAGATGATATTTCTTCTTTGCATTTTTTGAAAGGTATAAGTGTCTACTACATTCTGTTAAACGGGTTTTTCGATCCGCGCATCAAAAAATTTTCTGCAGGCCATTGTTCGAAGCGGCGTCTTGGCCTCCATGGATCGCTCTCTGGCATTTATGATTACTTGATAGTTTTTTTTTTAAGTCGGGAAAAGCCTTTTTGAGTGAAATTTCATTTTGTAATCTCTTCTCAAAAGGCATGAAAAACTATTTATCTTTTCAAAATATATAAATATAATAAATTCTTAAATTAATTTAGCTCACTCGGTTAAATAAAACCATAACAGAGCTAAGCTTCATTCTTCCTATGTATGTGAAATGTAATGCTTGATTGTGTAATTCTTTCGATTAGTGAGTCGTCTTCAAATATCTGAAAATATATAAATTTTATGAAATATCAAAGTTTAAGATTGGATCTCATAAGAAATTCGAAGAAGGTTTTAAGGGCAACAAAGTCTTTATTAGCTAATACATCTCTAACAGAATGAAGGATAGGTTTTCCTACAGAAGAGAGGACAGAAATAAAATGTTGTCTTGTTTCTGAAAACCGTGAACAATGTAAAATTATATGATCAATATCCTCATATGACTATAAACATTCACATAAATTTGAATCAATTATATTCATGCGATATAAACGACTTTTACATGAATAGTGATTTGATATTATACGAGAGAAAGTTTGTATAAAAAATCTTCCTGCATTTAATCCATAAAATCAAGGTTTACGGTTAACATTTGGTAAAATAGAATGGCACATTCGTCCCATATCACTAAGATCCCATACTTGTTGCCAAAGCATATTAACTTTATGTCGAATCAAAGAAAAGTATTCATTACCTTGAATTCCTCGATATCTTCATGGCATTATGCACATTCCCAGAATGTTTCGCGTTGCACTGTACTTGTGTGGAGGTCTGGAGAATTTATTTCACGGCTTGATCTGTAGAGCCATCGCAGACTAGTCACGAGTTATCAAACAAACACAGAAAATGGTGAAAAAGGGAAAAAATTTGGTCATAATTGTTAGTACGACTTATTGGAATCGCCATTTTTATTTTCTTGATTTTAATACATATTAACTCAAATTCGTGTTTAGAAATCCCAATTTCTTTTTTCTTGATTCTGGTTGAATTTCCGCCATATTGAATCAGCTTTTGAATTTCGAAAAACTAACTTCAGATTCGTAATCGGTGATTTCCAAAACCTATAATTCCATGTAATTGGCACCAAATATTGACATTCTACCACGAATAATTCATCGTGCTCTCGAAACAGGATTTTCAAAAACTACGTGCAATCTCATTTGAAAACGGATCCATTTAAAGATTTAATCTTTTGACCTCTCGAAAGAAAATCTTTTTCATTGGAGGAAAGACCTATAAAAGCTGCAAATTTTTTGTATTCACTATTTTAGGTGAAGCCTTAAGGTGGAAAAAAGGCTAAAAAAAACGATCTCAAAGTTTGAAATCGCCCCATTGCGTCAAATTTGGAGTATTTTATCTGTTCTTAGGACATTTCTCCAATAAATTTAGTTTACTTTAGAGCCTTATTATTAGTTTTGTGTTTCAGATTGATCCTGAGGCAGCAGGCTGTACGCAGTTTTGTAATTCCACGCGCACCTAACCTTAGACAGAACGTCACAACGGGAACCATTTTATTTTGTCGTCTTGAAAAAAATTGTTAATTAAGACGAAAATATAAGTTTTAATTCCTAAAACTGTTTCCTTCTCTGTTTTTTTTCATTGGCCCACAAAAAATCCAAATTTTACTTACTTTTTGGTCATTTGAATGAGAACCTCCCGTTAAGGGGATCTATCAAGGGAAAATTTAAAAAAAATAGATTTTTACATTTCTTATAAAAGAAATATATATAATTCGCTCAAACTTTCAAGATTTTTTCCGAGGCCCGGAGGGCCGAGTCTTATATACCAATCGACTCAGCTCGACGATTTGGGACAATGTCTGTGTGTGTGTGTGTGTCTGTGTGTGTGTGTGTGTATGTAACGGACAAATTCTCATTCGTGTTTCTCAGCAATGGCTGAACCGATCTTATCCAAACCAATTTTAAATGAAAGAACTAAAAAACAGTATGAACGCTATTAATTTGTTTTTGATTCTGATGGTTAGTTTCCAAGATATGAATGTTTGAATGCGTGAAAATGGCGTTTTTTTCAGTTTTTTTAAATTATCTGCCGAAATTGATAATATAGATTAACAATTTATATATTTTAAGACAGATTTAACGAATACCTTTCGAACAAGCTATAGATTGTAGAAATCGGACTATTATCAAAAGAGATATTTAACATTAAATTAAATTTCCCATTGCCAGAAATATGACCAAAAACATATAATCTATAATTAACGGCAAAACGGCTTATTTTAGGTCAATAGTATCTTCAGAGAATTTAATGGAGGTAATATGGCCTTTCTTTTGGAATTGTGCTTTTGCTGATTAATCCCCCTATGAGTGAGATATTTGCACAAATTTTCTTGGAAGTGATTATATCGAAATGATGTCTTCAGCAAATTTGTAGCTCTTACTTTTGCGAATAACTTTACTAAAGACTTTAAATATCTATTTTGAATACTTTAAAAGTTATGGCTTGTTGTTTGTTGATTACTCTTTCTCGCCCAGTTATTGTTCAATATAGTAATAATCCATTGAAATAAGCCAAACATTATTTCGATAAAACGAATTTTGTATTTTATTTTACTATCTACAACCGCTAGAAATAATCACCGAACACTTCCAAGTTGTCTGGAAGGAACTTGATAACTTATCAGTACAAAAATGTTCATTTGTGCGAACCTTCTGACTGCAATTTTTCTAACTTATAACCATCGGATCCATCTGAAACATATCGGAAAATGAAAAGCGAAAAAAATAACTCCAAGCAACGGCGTAGCCAAGAGGAGGTTTTGGGGTTTAACACCATACAACACCCCCCCCCCCCCCCACAACACCCAAAAAATATTGGATTGAAGCTGAAAATTTATTGATGCAGACTGATTTAATTCAATATTACAATAACAATTATTTGATCCGTAGATTGATAACCTGTTGTTGTTAACATCATTAGGACTTTTGATAAATTGTCGGAATGGGGTCCTGATATGTAACTGATCTATTGGTCTTGATTTCACAGTTGTCTAATTGCATCAATATCAAATTCCTGCCTGAAAACATTCCATTAGAAAATTCCAGAGTTCTGTAATCAATCATAATCCTCAGATTTCTTTCCAAATTGAACTCGCTTTTGTAGAGATGTACTATAATAAGGGTCTTTATTTAATAGGAAGCGAAGTTAAAATTGATTTAATGTCTATGAAACATAGAACTGCTCACCAAAAAATGCATAACTTTCAACATTTGCTAAAAATGTTTTTGCCTTTCTCATTCACTCTAAAATTCGTCAATCTAATCCCGACCCGGAGAGCCGAGTGTCATATTCCAATCGACTGAGTTCGTCGAGATCGGAAAATGTCTGTGTGTGTGTGTGTGTATGTGGAAAAAATGTGACCTCTGTTTCTCAGAGATGGCTGGACCGATTTGCACAAAGTTAGTCTCAAATGAAAGGTACAACCTTCCCATCGGCTGCTATTGAATTTTTTTATTGATTGGACTTCCGGTTCCGGAGTTACGAGTTGAAGAGTGCAATCACACAGCAAATTCCCATATAAACTGAAATGAAAAATTTTCAAAATCAAATTTGTATTTTCGATGCCAAATGACTTTAAAATGCATGAAACATTGAGATGTTTGACAAAAATTGACTTCTTTGGACTTTGGTACATTTTTGCCTTTCTCATATAGAAAGGTTATGCAATCACTCTAAAAATCGTTAATCATACCGGCCCAGAGAGAGTATGCAGTGAGGGGTTGCTACTTTAAAATTAAAACTAATTTAAAATTTCTTAACAAGTTGAAAATTTTCGGCAGGACCTGGACCTCCCGGATCTTTCTCCATGAGCCGCCGCTGGTTTCAAGCGATGTTTCAGTATCACATAGTATCTCAAGATCGTGGCTGTCGATCCATTGTATGTATGTGCAAATCGTACTGAACATGTAATATTCATTTCCACCATTGTATTGAACATAACCAGCCATGGAATCGTAGTCTGGACAAATAAGACAAGCACAATTGCACCACTAGATGGATTAAAACAGGTTTTTATTTTGGGAATGTGTCGAGTTGAGACGAAAACGTAATATGATTAATAACGAGGATAACACTTTCCGAATGTAGAGAGAAATTTATGAAAAATTACGATTTCCATTCGACTCTAGCAGGTTCTGATCGATTTTGATGAGCATTTGATTTTTGTTGTATGACCAATTGTATGTATAGGTCAAATGTTTAAAAACAGTAATTTAAGGTCAAGATAACATCATTTTGAAACCGCCAATTTCGGAGGTTTAGTATCTTCGATGAGTTTTACAAACGTTAAACAGCGCATCATTTGATAAAATAATTTTGACGGTATATCGTCCAAGAAGTATGCATGGTGAATTTTCTCAGGTTAATATTCATGACTACAATAAAGTCTCAACAAATTCGCTAAAGATACGAACCTTGTAACTATTTTCTGGAAAATAATTCTGCATAATTTTAAAACTTCAAAAATTATGGTTTCGGAATTATGCCGTTTGGACAGTAAGATCGATTTTCACCAAACCCCCACCAAACCGAATTTCTGGCTACGCCGCTGACTTCAAGTAAGTAGAAACAAAGTCGTTCTACACTCGTTCACAGAAACTTCTTCGAACGCTGAATATCTATTATAATACATTGACACCCCAATTTTATCAGCCAAATATGAATTGCCAAATATGTTTTTTTTTATTGCATCGAACTACAACAATTTTTAGGTAGCTTTCAAGGGGTTATTTTATAGACTTCTTCCAAAATTTGGCGAACCTATTCCAATTCGTATACCGTTTCGTTGCAGATAGAGAAAATACTGAAATTTTCAGCTTTTTTCCTACACAATATTACGAAAGCTTATTAAACAATTTTTCCTAATAAGTTTGTGAAAATTATAAACTATTTGAAATTTTTTAATAGTTTAATTTTTTATTTAACCGTGATTTTTTAATAAATAGTGACCGTCGCTTCACTACGTAGTCTATTTTTCATGGCTTGCGGTGAGCACGATCTCTCGAATTGCTGAAATGAAAATTATGGAATAGAAAATAATTTTTAGTGTTCTTTACAGATTTAACTCGCCGCGTAGATAGCTTTGTATTAGACCCGCTGGTGCCCTAAGACGATTTCGCTAGATTTTCGGAGCACTGTGCACCCAGTGCATTAACGCAAGTGACGGAAGGCTATCGAAAAGTTTCGTGAAAATGAAAATTCCAGTAATGATGATGATTTCCCCAAACGGTTCGTTTTCGAGAGGTTTTTATTTGTTCTTTGGCATTAGGATTAGCGATAATAATTCAAATCAAGGATACTACTGGGAAGTCACCTTTAGAAAAAGTCGATGTCGAAGTAAAATTTGGAACTATGCACGCATGCACTTCAGAGATAGCGTGACATCAGGAGCTGCGATTTCATTTCAACGCTTTTTTGTGAAAAGGGCGATACTCACAAATGTAAACATAAGGCTTTTTTCATACATGCGAATGATAAATAAATAACCCCTTTAGGAAAATTCAGTTTTCCCACCACAATTTAGATATTTTATTAACAGAGCATTAACGATAATTCTTGTCCATGGACCATTTTTCGCTTTCCCATTGATTTGGTTTGAGATTTCTAGCACTGATGTTGTCCTATGCTGATTTGAGCGATTCTCTGAGTCCTGCCACTATCCCATGTAGTATGTGTTATCAAAAACATCGCGAAACATCAAATTCTAAATGTTCTCAAACGATATAATATCCGAAGAGAGTGATAAGAGTTATAAGAAATGTCTCATCACACTGTTAGGTGGATTAAAAGCGTTTTTACATAAAGAAAGGATTTACTCGAGTTCGATTTGGTACCTCTGCTATATATATATATATATATATATATATATATATATATATATATATATATATATATATATATATATATATATATATATATATATATATATATATATATATATATATATATATATATATATATATATATATATATATATATATATATATATATATATATATATATATATATATATATATATATATATATATATATATATATATATATATATATATATATATATATATATATATATATATATATATATATATATATATATATATATATATATATATATATATATATATATATATATGAGGCTGACAAGATTCGCTCAAAAAGCTGTCAAAATCGTGGTGTAGACAAAAGCAGGGGCAGACAAAATCGGGAGCGGATAAAATCGGGTCTTCACTGTATAACTACGTGACATATATGTATTGTTGCGCGGTGCCTATATTCCCATGAATGATTCCGTCACAGTTTAGACTAGATTTATATATTTACACTATCTCAATACCTTTTCTTATAAGAATTACGAAACCACCAAACTATAGACAGTAATTCAAGTGTACCTCAAAAAATGCAACGATTAATTGCAGATTGTTTAATTTTTTTCTACAAACGTTGCATTTACAAGTGTGCGCTAATGCTCCTAACAGTACAGAACCAAATACACGATAGTAATGATACAATAATCGATAGATGCCGTTGTATTTCCAATGAAACACAAACTATTTAAGGTTATAAACAGTAATATATTAATCGTGACTGGTAGCTTTCTATGGGTATGTTTCTGTCAGCTGAGAGTCTGAAGTATATATAGCTAATAATTATTTAGATGATCGAGAATACATTATTCATATTGATTATAATAGTATAATATACACACAACTGATGATAACAATAAAATTATCAAATTTCCGTGCATGATCGTAAAAGCAAATATGAGAATACTAAAGATAAAGTAACATAGCATTAAATTATTCCCAGCAATGAAATTATGATTGAACAACGGTAACCACGATATAAAACGAACAAGGGGCACACCCAAACAATGCTGGGAAGATTCGAACAGAGACAAAGAAGTTCTTCAACATCAAAATATAATTTTGAAGCTATTCAAATTTGCCTGTGATTTTCAAAATATCTTTTGAACAACTTAGGATTAGGGCATAAACTTGAACTGCCATAATTCGCTATTAGAATTAATCGCCTACCACAGTGATTCTCAACCTGGGGTCCGCGGATCCTTAAACAGTAAGGTTTACGTGAAGTCGTTGCTGGGGGTCCGCGAAGAAAAATATATTTTCTGAGTGCATATTGAAATTCAAGTCTTGTTTCCCAACAAACTGAAAATAACATATTGATAGCATACAAAATCGATGTTTATCCGTGGGGATCTGCAGCAACTCAGGGTGATTTTTAAGGGGTCCGTGGTACGAAAAAGGTTCAGAACCGCTGGCTTTCCAGAATAAGAACTGCTGTTGATAGTAATAAACAACAGAGAATTTTTTCTCGATGATTGCTGCGAACTGTGTGGATTTTACGGAGAAGGTGAATTTTGACAGTTAACTTTCCCCTCCTAGCTCTGTGTTTATGGAGAAGTATTATTTATTGCCCTAAGCAAATGAGTAGAAGGTTCAACACAGTATAATAAGTAAACATTATCCGTGAGAATATTTAAACACATTTTATGGGATCGGCATATTATAAGAAAGGATGAAAATACTACAGCAAGAAATATGCTCCGCACCTTGCACTTTGAGTTCACCTACTTTGTCTCTGCCCGACTCAGATATAATGCAGCAAAACTGCAGATCAATTATTAGAAAATATCGTATAATATCATATAAGCGAATGCATGAATTTTTAAAAATTTAGAGCAGAATGGATGAACAGTGGTCACGTTCCAAACGCATTCAGACATACATGTTGCTATCACAAACACGCAAACTGACTAGAAATTCACTGCTATATGCATCAAGCGTAAATAAAACTCTATAATAAATTATATACTTCTGTAAAAGCTGTATTTTAATGTTCATGCACCCTTATGAGGTTGACGATGACAGTAAAGTTTACATCAGTTAGAATTCAGACGAGCAATTTATTTTAAAGCATCACCTTTATTCGTCGCGTTTTGGATGTTTTGACCATAACAGTTTTGTTTTGATTGTGAGTAAGACGAACATTAAAGAGACAAGAGCAAATATGAGTCCCATCGGCCCACTCCTGGGTCGATTCCTACCCAGGAAACCACTAAGTACTGTAATAAGCATTATATTCACTATATAACAGCTTTTCGATATAGGCTCTATACAAGCTTTACAAATCTTTACAAGCTTTATACAAGCTTTGAAAGTGTCTATAAGCTTTAAGCAAGCTTTGTTATTTAACTTTTAAGCACTACAAATATGAAGCATTAAAACATGCCGTATATGGGTATTAGACCGGCAACAATTTTGACTTTTTTTCGGAACACTGCTAATTCGAATGGTAATTGGTAATGATAATCATATGTCAAATATGAGCTTTTTCCGATAGCTCTAGTTCACCCACAAGAGGTTTCAAGTTTCAATATTAATATATATGGAAACTCGGAAATAAAAACTTAAATTCCAATAAAAAATTTCACAGTAACTCTGTGTACCTCAAAACTCACGTAGTTTATTTTATAACAAATAGCTTTGTTGAAGATCGCATATTGGTTGGAGGTTTTCCTAAAAAGTTATTTAACTTTGAAGACCAACCATTTTTTTTTAAATTTATTATTCTAAGCATGTGCGAGAAAGATAGGCAACACATTGCTTTATATGAGAATATCTTTTTACTGCAAAATCGGATCAATTTGCAGTCTTCGGCAAAGTTGATCCTTACAACTTAAGCTATATATCTGCAAATTTTGAGATGCACAAGATGATACTGGCATTTTGTACTGAATTTATTGTTTCAATTGCCTATTTTTCATATATTTTCACATACAAACTTGAAAACTCTTGTGAGTGAATTAGAGTTTTCGAAAAAAGCTCATATTTGACGAGTGGTATGTGAAGTCAATTACCGTTTTATTTAACAGATTGAAATTGTTGCCGGTCTAATGGGTATACTATATACACTGTATATTAGGGTAGCACAAGGATCTATGAAAAAAATTAAATACCGCAGAGCCAAGTTAGAAAAATTCGCTATTCTTCAACGAATTCCTACGCTAAATCTGAATCAAATCTGTTGGAGCATGTTTTAGCACAAACGATTCTAAGTTTGAATTGAGTTTACTATGAGAAAACAATGCATTTTCATTAACATCACATCACAAATATGTCGCCTGGTGCCCGTGAAAAATATATTGTATGCCACATGCTATATTTATTTATTTATTTATTCGTCAATCAATTGTAGACTACATTACACAAACATTAATTGCTTATATAATATACTCTGTACTATATACTATTCTTAAGTACTATGATGCCGCAAAGAGTAGAATAACTGAAAAACTAGATTCAGTCAAGTAGAATAACTTCTTCTGAAGACACGTCATAGCAATGGGAGGGTTATTGCAAAACTAAACTTTCGTTGCCCTGGAAGTTATGAAAATGGTGCTGTCTCTGACTACCCGGCGAATTGAACCTTCAATCAAGTGAACCTTGACGTATTTGTTGTGGTCACCAGTTATAGCGTTGGCGTAAAGCGGAAATATAGTTCAGATGGTATCATCAGAAACATGTCATAACTCTCCGAGCTCTCGATCGAAGCAGTTCGTTTTCTGGTGCTGTGCATAAAGTGAACAAGAATATATATTGTCAGTGAAGGTCAACCATTGTTTGAGGCGGTCTTTGTTCGCCGGTGCCCAGGCTGGTGAAGTGAATACCAGAATAACCGGACACGCCGCTATATAAGCTAAGTATTATTTCTCTTTCTTTCATTTCCCTTTCCCCGATCGGTCTCTACTTTTCCCTTTCCCCTGAATACAAGTTTCATCTCTCGTTTACACCACGTGCTATCCTCGTGCCTTAATGGCCGAGGGCGAAGGAACATTGGATGGGAATGATATTCCCATGGATTTACCGGATAAACCCGATATTACTCCCTCCCCTGATTCCCCCAGTCCTCCCCGTATTAAAACATACCCAGCCAGTTCAAATGGACCCTGGGTGGTGTATTTCCGGCCCTACACGAAATCGCCCAATATTCTAGAAATATCACGGGAGCTGACTGCTAACTACCCGGCCGTAGCTCAGATAACACGTGTTCGAGCTAATAAGATACGCGTTATAGTAAATGACCTCGATCAGGCAAACCAGATTGCTCGCAGCGAGCGTTTTACGAAACAATTCAGAGTGTATGTGCCTTGTAGGGCAGTGGAGATCGATGGAATAGTTGCCGAACCGGGTCTAAAGTGCGAAGACCTGTTGAAGTACAGGGTTGGCTGCTTTAAGGACCCTTCACTTCAAAAGGTGAAGATTCTGGAATGCAAGCAATTGTATTCCGCAAAAACAGAAAATGATAGGACAACTTATTCTCCGTCAGACTCGATTCGGGTGACTTTCTCCGGGTCTGCTCTTCCCAACTATGTCTTCCTGGATAGGGTTCGCTTACCCGTTCGCCTGTTTGTACCGCGGGTAATGAACTGCAGCAATTGCAAGCAACTGGGCCACACAGCCACTTATTGTGGCAATAAAAAACGGTGCGGCAAATGCGAGGGAGAACATGAGGATGACGCTTGCGGTGGAGAAACTGAGAAGTGTATTTACTGCGGGGGCCCTCCGCATGCTCTTAAGTCTGTTACAATTTAACAATTCAATATCGGTTTTTTTTGCACTACTTTTTTACACGTGCTCGGCTAGGGTCTATCCGGGAGAAAATTGCGGAAACACTTCCCATATAAATATCGACAGCGGAAATCAAAAGTACTAGAGAGCGGAAAGGGCTCATATAATATTTAAATATAATAAGAAAAATATTTAGATCACTACATTTTATTAATCTTAAGAAATAATTATAATAAAAACAACACCATAAGAAAAATATTTAGTTCATCATTTCATTTAATTTTACATGTGCTATCAAGGGTTAATAATGTTGGGAAGGAAAACAAAGGAAACAATATTGGGCACCTGATTCGCTCATTCCTCTTGAGCATGTTGTATCTACTGCCATTGGGTCAACTACGCTGCGCCGACTGGTGTGGTGTCTCCGCTAATTGACGGAACGGGCCGGTCGTGACAGACCGAACGTATGTTGCACTGAATCAGCCGTCGGTAATGTAAAATGCACAGGCCTTTCAACAGTACCGGCCTCGATAACTTTTCGATCCGATATCGCCGGTCAGGATTCTTCCACTTAGGCGAAACAACTGGCACTAACAGTTTTACCGCACACAGCGCGTACTGTCACCAACACTATCACTGTTGAAAAAATACTTGGTAACCAAAACGACCTATACCGAATTTTAAACTAGTTACTTTGTTACCAAAAAAGAGACCGAATGCTTGTCGGCTCCTGCTTATATATCCCACGAAGTCCTGGGTGGTGGATATTTCCGCTCTTCACGGTACATAGCAAGCGAGATGACTCTAGCTATCAGAGCGAGATAACAGTCTTTCGCAGGGCGCAATTGTATCGGTGGGATAATTGGGACACGCAAAGGATCGAGGGGCATTCGGTATTTTTATAGCAAATTCAAATTTTAAATAAATATTTTCAATAGGGTGATACTAATAATTATTAATTAAAAAAAATAAAAATAATTCAAAATATTATAAAAAGGTAAACAAATCAAAACGTATCTAGGGTATATGTACATATTATATATTTAAGTTATTTATTATTTACACCGTCGGTCGAGATTTATAATGTAACCGATCATGGAGGTTACAATCCTCCCAGAGCCGGTTAGAAAAAAAGTATTTTTTTTTGGTTGTGTTTAAGCTCCACCATGGGCCTGCTGCCGCTGCGATTTCAAGGTAATGTAGAACAATGATTGATCCATAGGAAGCTCTTTTCTTCCACATTATTTGAATTTAAAGCGGTGAGACTCGCCATGTTGGGGACAATATTTTGACTAAGCCATGGGCCTACTGCCGCTGCGATTCCAAGGTAATGTAGAACAATGATTGATCCATAAGGAGCTCTTTTCTACCACATTATTTGAATTCAGAGCGGTGAGACTCGCCATGTTTATAAAAAAAATCTAAAATATGTTGACTAAGCCATGGGCCTGCTGCCACTGCAATTCCAAGATAATGTAGAACAATGATTGATCCATAAGGAGCTCTTTTCTACCACATTATTTGAATTTAGAGCGGTGAGACTCGCCATGTTCAAAAGAAGTTTGATTTGGGGTATCCAATTTCAGATTATAAATCGTGGGCCTACTGCCCTTTGAATATCCATTTTAATACAGAACAATGATTTTCCCAAAGGATCTTTTCTGCTGTATTATAAGATTTTCAATTGGTGAGACTCGCCACGGAAGAGTATATTTGTGATTCAGGGTGATTTTTATTAATTGTGCTATTTTGCAATCTCAGGATCCGTAAGATAAAATAGTATTTCATACCACTCCCTCATTTGACCATAATACCAGAACTCATCCAAATTCCTGCCAAGAAAGGTGGACTAGATTGACTAGGTGAATTACTCATGGAAGGAGATTTCAAAGATATCGAGAAAACATCTCCCTTCTCCTTTTATCCGGTCGTTAGCATGTAAACTAAAACCAAAAGTTTCTAAGTATTATTAAAACCCACTTGTTCTTTTTTTTCGCTCATTCTTACATTCGTCCGCTTTCAATCATATCACATTCACATCTTACATTCAGGCATTTCATTCACATCAATCACTTATCTCTCATGCTTCACATCACGCATTCTTTCCTCAGACATTCATTCCTTAACTAAAAATCTATCTCTATTCTAGGGCGCCCTAATATTATGCCTATTCTATAGGCTTTCTCAATTATGATCATTTTAGTTTGTCGACGAACTGATCGAATTTAGATTAATAATAAATTTCCATAGTCGATCAGGTTTGACCCACTGTGCTCCGTGTTCCCTCACATATAACATCGAATGCACCGGATTGCCTTTCTTTTTCATAGAACCCACTTTTGTGCCACCCGTTAGGTCAACTCCTGAACGGAGGAGAATGTCAGACGTCAAAACGATAATGACAGCAGAGAATCAACAAATACAAAACATTATGTTGAAGAATGGATGACCGAAAGTAGGTTTGCTTATTTTAGGTGAGGAAATGTTTTTTTAAGGTGTTTTGGTGGCTAATTTGGACCTCTTTTTTTTAGATTATGTTACCGGGGAAATCGTCGGGGGTTCATTGCTTCAGGTGAGTATATATTTTACAATTAAAAAGCTCTTTTTTTTCAGTTTCCCACCCCGATACAAGGATACAGCCTAACCAAATAAAGAATGAAATTAAGACCTAGTGTTTTTTTTACCCCGGCTTTAAATGAATGGCCGGCCAAACCCCCAGATCTTTCCCTGATAGGTCTTCCAGTCGGTATGAGTTGGATCCGACTTTCGCAGATATTTTGCACGGTAGGTATTGTCGGCCGTACTTCGCGTTGTAGTGCTCGATCGCGCTAGACAGTTTAGTGTTTCTTCTGAAAACGAGTTGACCTTGGCAGAAGGATTTGGAAAACCGTTTGTGTCGGAGGTTATAATGCCTTCGCGCGGTCTCGTGTGCTTTGGCCAGGTTTTTGATGACCAAATCGTAGATTTTTGTAAACATTTGTTTACGCTTTGATTCCCTTTCCTCCTCTGAGCAATTTTTCCCGTGACGAAATAGGCGATGGTCGGCCCCCCTTTCCGAAAGTTCGTGGCCGTGTGTCACAAAATACGGAGTAAACCCAGTAGCAGAGTGAATGCTGGTGTTTAAGATTAATTCTATTTCAGGTAGTTTTGTATCCCATAGGCGCTGATCATCTTGAACGTATGTCCGAATGGCAGCGTTTATCGTTCGATTCACCCTCTCGACCGGGTTTGCTTGAGAATGATACTTGGAGTTCAGCCAGTGTGTTATTCCGAAACGATCCACCAAGTTCTTAAATTCCTTAGAGATAAAAGGACTTCCATTATCGGAAATTACTATCTCTGGGACGGAATTTCGAAAGAACCAGTGGTCGCGAAGAATCGCACACATGGCTGAGCTCTCAAGCTTTCGTAAGGGATGTATCATAACCCACTTAGAAAAATAGTCGGTTATAACTAACATATGTTGATTACCTTTGCGACTGCGTGGCAAAGGACCGACAAAATCTAAAGATATTATTTGCCACGGTCGAGAGGCCTCCCTAAATTTACCCATTTCGGGCGCCACCGGTACGGAGGCTGGTTTAACTTCTTTGCAGGTTTGACAATTTTGAATGTAAGACCGAATGTTTGTGGCCATTTGGGGCCAGTAGTATCGCTTTTGAATTCTAGAGCGGGTTTTTTCAAAGCCTGGGTGGAATACATCATCATGATTCTCCCTGATGATTTGAGTGACCTCATCCAGTTCGGGAATTAGTTTCCACTCAAAGCGACTGTCGTAGGGTTCGCCTTTTGATGTCACAAACTTGTAGAGTTGACCGTTGTCAACTTTAAAATCTATGTAGTCGTCTGGTTTAAGTTGTATTTTTGCTATTAATGAATTGCGCCACGATGCGGCAGGGGAAGGCTGGATCGCAGCAGTGCTTCGGGACAAGGCATCTGGAACGATATGGTCTTTACCTTTCCGGTGTGCCACCGTCATGTCGTACTGCTGCAGAACCAAACTCCACCTACTGCATCGGGACCCAACTTTCCATTTAGTGTTGAGAATGTGTGTTAAAGCTGACGAATCAGTGACTAATGTAAAATGATAGCCTTCAATATAGCCCCGAAATGCGTCTATTGCTAGAAGAGCGGCTAGTGCCTCCTTCTCAGCGGCATGATAATTTTTCTGAGGAGTAGTGAGCTTGTGAGAGAAGTAAGATATAACTTTCTCCCCCTCTTCGTGTTTTTGGGTGAGAATCCCAGCGACAGCTACGTCACTGGCATCAGTTTGGATTGAAAAAGGTAAGTTGAAATTTGGACTGCCGAGAATAGGAGTGGAGATCAGTAATTCTTTGACGTCACAAAATGCTTTCTCGGCATGATCGTTCCATATAATCTTTTTTGTTTTAGTTTTCAAAAGGTCTGTCAGTGCAGAGGTAATGCCACTGAATCCTGGTATAAATCGACGGTAATAGTTCGCCATTCCTAGAAATCTCCTCAGTTTGGTTACGGTATCCGGTCTTGCGTATTCGACAATTGGCCTGATTTTGTCAGGGTTAGTACGCAGACCTTTCGTACCAAGGAGATAACCTAGGAATGGGATTTCAGAGACTCCGAACTGGGACTTTTCTATGTTAATGCTTAGATTTGCTTGCCTCAGGCGCTTGGCAATTTCGCGCAGTAAGCGCACGTGTTGCTCAAATGTCTCCGTTACCACGACAATATCATCGAGGTATACGAAGACATTTGGCTCTAAAATGCCGTGGCCAAGAACCTGGTCCATCAGTCTGGCAAGCGTGGCGGGACTGTTAACTAAACCAAATGGCATTCGGGTGTATTGGAATAGACCCTTTCCTTGCACACTGAATGCCGTAAATTTTCTGGAGTGTGGGTCGAGAGGTATTTGAAGGAAAGCTTCCGATAGGTCGATAGTAGATAAATATCTCGCTTTCGGAAGCTGCCCCAATATGCGACAAGGGTGTGGTAAAGGATATGCATCACGAATAGTGCGCTCGTTTATTTTGCGTGCGTCCAAGCAAAGTCGGACTTTGTTCGGTTTGATAACGGGTACGCAGTTTAAAGACCATTCAGAATTGCTGCGTTCAATTATGCCTGCTTTAAGCAGCCGCTGTAATTCTCCCGCGACTAGCCCTTGAGTTCGAGGAGACATTACGTAGGGGAACTGTCTAATCGGAGGTTTTCGCTTCCACTCATCTTGGATTTCGATGCGGTGAACAGCTAGGGGAGTCAATGTAAGTGGTTCGCCCTGTTTTGCCGATAAGAATAAGGTTTTTATCTCTGCAATACAAATTTCTTCCTCGGCATTGAGAACTGTTGATGGGGGCGTATGGTTACTGATAGCCGACTCGTCATCGGCTTCCACTGAGAGACATTCGTGAATCTGGGGTTGAATATTGAATTTTTTCCAAAAGTCCATGCCACAAATACAGTTTATGGCAAGGTTGGGGACTACCAGCGTAGGAATAACTTTCATCATCCCGTTAAAACAGAATGGGAGATATAATTGTCCCAAAATATCAAGCTGCTCTCCGCTCGCCGTGCGTAGTAAAATAGCGTTTTGTAGGGGTGATACTTTGGGAGACTTTAATTGTGTATATACCGATTTATTAATTATGGTTAAATTGCTGCCACTATCTAATAATGCGCGAACCTTATTACCGTACAAACTCACGGTGGTACACGGTCGGTTATCGTTGGGATAAGGGTATGAAATGGAGAATGTTGATGGAGTAGTTTCATAAACATTTTCTGGAGCAATTTGGAAATTAGACAAAAATGTGGATTGGAATTTATACGCAATTACTGGCTTTGCGGACGGCGATTTTCGCTCGCAGCCATGCCGTTTTTTATGCAGAAAGGACAGTTATTAGAAGGGTATCCGCGAAAACCACAGTTTTCACACAACACACCTCTCGGTAGTCTGCAGGTTTGGATTTTGTGACCCCATTTACCACAATTGAAACAATTGTTGGAGGGTGGTGGACAATGGCCATCTATTAGGGCCTCGAGGGTAAGTAAAGACCTGTTAGAATTCCTAGCGGCATTGGCATTGAGAGATTGAGTGTGAGATTCATTGCGTTGGGACGCGTGGTTTAATGACTGATTGGTAATAGGTTTGGGTGCGTTACGCGAACTCGATTGCTGTTGTGAAGGCTGAGATTGCTGCCTGTCTTTTCTCGTTTGTTTGGTGGAGTTGGAATTTTCTAGCGAGGCTAGTGATTTTTCGTTTCCAAAAACTTTATTATAGGCTGAAAAATTTAACGCGTCCACCTTTTGGCCTGCCGCTACTAAGGTTGCCAAGTCTGCGATGGGAATAAAATTTATTTGTTTTTTGTAATCAATTCTAATATTCTGCAATAGAATTTGAACTTTCTCGTAGTCAGGCAATTGTGTGCTCATTGTACGGAATAATCTTTCCATTTCGTGGTAAAATTCAAGGAAAGTTTCATTTCTTTGTTGTCTACGTTGGTAGACTTTCATTTTAATAAGTGCGTCTAAGTCTGGATGCATAAATGATCGTCGTAATTCTAGCACCAAATGTTGCCAGTTTAAAAGGCGACCGGTACTACGCATAGTCATGTACCATTTGAGTGCTGGACCTGAGAATAAGTGCACCGCCGACTCAAATAACTCGGTTTCGGAAACGTGTTCCGCCACAGATAATGCTTGTATAATTTCTAAGAATTCGTTAAGTTTAAGTCCCTGATCATCGCCATCATATTTAGAAATGGGCCATTTTGACACCGGTAACCTTTGCTGAGAGTGATTACTCGGAGGAGTGGGAATAAACTTTGTCGTAGAATGATTGTAAGGTTGCCTATGGTTATTAATTACTTCTTGCCAATTATTGCTACCGTGATTACATGCCCGAGGATCGGTTGGAACTGGGTTGTGATTGCTTGACTGTTGCCAGTATTGGTACGGGTTCGCATAAACGAAGAATGGGTTATTGTTATCGAGGGTTGGATGAAAAGTGGCATTTCTAGCTGTGTTGGATGATGTACCGGCTTGGTCAAGACACGCGTTATTATTTGCTTTTGATTTCAAAATGGAGGGTTGCTTTTTTGAGGGCCCTGGTGAGGCTGTATTACGCGGGCACTGCATACTTGCCAATTCGTTTTCTAATTGCTCGATTCGACCTTGGAGAGAATTTATCATTTCAATATCTACCGATTTACGTTTCTTTTTTCGATCTTGCGATTCATCAGGTGACGAAGAATTTTCGGACTCATCGCCAGCTGGTGTATCATCATCGAGTAAATCTCCATGATCACTGTCTGCGTTCCCGTCGCGTTCCAGTTCAGGGTGAAATTCTGATTTAATTGTATTTACGATTTGAAAAAATAATGTTTTAAGTGTATTTTCTAGTTCCGAAGTCTTATTTGTTTGGTTAAGGAGCTGATAACTACGGTGAGCGTAGTGTGACAATCGTGTTTTACACCGGCTCATTATGGTGCTATCGTTTCGTTTTAGCCTACCACAAATTTCAGCACATTTTTGCTGACATAAAAGAATTTCTTCTTCAATGTCAACTGACAGTTGAGCATCGTATAACCTATTTTCTTCTTTTTCAATTTTTAGGTGGTCCCGTAAGCTACGTTTTCTTCGGGAAAACGTGGGATCCTCGCGAATTACGATGGATCTAACTGTAGTTTCAAAAACTATTTCATCTTGTTCTAAGTGATCTATCCTCATTTCGTAGTACCACGTTTTCATCCATTCCACTGCTTGATCAAAATTTAGATTAACCTCTGCCATTTTCAAAACGAAAAAAAAGAACAATTGGTTTCGAAACAAAGCGTTCAAATGAGAACAAAAGAACTAGGTAACGATCACTCAATCCCCGGAAATTAATCTCACCCGTCAGTCTAAATGAAAAAGGCTGAATTCTGGTAAATGGTCAAACAAAAGAGACGGTAAAATTTATCACTAAAGTAATTATCATCACCCGGAAAGATTTTTTTGCACTTTATATAAATCACTTGAATCACAAATATAATCATATAAATATAACCTGCAAATGGTAAAAATATTTCAAACAATTTTATATTGGTTGCAATTCCTCCCGGAGCCTGGTAAAAAAGGGTTGCAATTTTGTTTAAAATTGAAAACCTTTTTATAATTATTTAGCGTTGGGCGCCATTTGTTACAATTTAACAATTCAATATCGGTTTTTTTTGCACTACTTTTTTACACGTGCTCGGCTAGGGTCTATCCGGGAGAAAATTGCGGAAACACTTCCCATATAAATATCGACAGCGGAAATCAAAAGTACTAGAGAGCGGAAAGGGCTCATATAATATTTAAATATAATAAGAAAAATATTTAGATCACTACATTTTATTAATCTTAAGAAATAATTATAATAAAAACAACACCATAAGAAAAATATTTAGTTCATCATTTCATTTAATTTTACATGTGCTATCAAGGGTTAATAATGTTGGGAAGGAAAACAAAGGAAACAATATTGGGCACCTGATTCGCTCATTCCTCTTGAGCATGTTGTATCTACTGCCATTGGGTCAACTACGCTGCGCCGACTGGTGTGGTGTCTCCGCTAATTGACGGAACGGGCCGGTCGTGACAGACCGAACGTATGTTGCACTGAATCAGCCGTCGGTAATGTAAAATGCACAGGCCTTTCAACAGTACCGGCCTCGATAACTTTTCGATCCGATATCGCCGGTCAGGATTCTTCCACTTAGGCGAAACAACTGGCACTAACAGTTTTACCGCACACAGCGCGTACTGTCACCAACACTATCACTGTTGAAAAAATACTTGGTAACCAAAACGACCTATACCGAATTTTAAACTAGTTACTTTGTTACCAAAAAAGAGACCGAATGCTTGTCGGCTCCTGCTTATATATCCCACGAAGTCCTGGGTGGTGGATATTTCCGCTCTTCACGGTACATAGCAAGCGAGATGACTCTAGCTATCAGAGCGAGATAACAGTCTTTCGCAGGGCGCAATTGTATCGGTGGGATAATTGGGACACGCAAAGGATCGAGGGGCATTCGGTATTTTTATAGCAAATTCAAATTTTAAATAAATATTTTCAATAGGGTGATACTAATAATTATTAATTAAAAAAAATAAAAATAATTCAAAATATTATAAAAAGGTAAACAAATCAAAACGTATCTAGGGTATATGTACATATTATATATTTAAGTTATTTATTATTTACACCGTCGGTCGAGATTTATAATGTAACCGATCATGGAGGTTACAAGTCATGCCCGGCGTACAAGCAGCGCGGGGATAAAATTAAGCGCTCCCTTAAGGATCGCTCGAGGCACTCTTATGCAGAAATGCTAAAGAATGCTTCGCCATCTGTCCCTTCCGAAAATTCCTTTCCTCTTTTGGCTGGCGTTGAGCAAGAATCTGACGACCCACAAGAGGGAACATCATTGGTTAACCCAGGGGAATCCAGGAAGAGGAGAAATCTAGCCTCCCCTAAATTGCCTCGTAAGGGTGCCAAGGTGTCGTCCCCTCAGAGTGCGCCAACTACAATCAATAAATCCAACGGAAGTGATTCACTACAGCCGAAGCAATTTGCTCCAGGACTTGGAAATATTAATTCTAACAAGGAGTACCCACCACTTCCAGGGACACCAAAAACCCCAAGTGTCCCCTTTTTTCAAACAGATACTCAGTCCAGTAGCGGACTAATGAAATTTTCTGACATAGTGGACTTAATTTTCACAGCTTTCAATGTTACTGATCCTCTTAAAAGCCTTCTGATACGTTTTCTTCCTATAGTGCAAACATTTTTGAAGCAGTTGACTACTAAATGGCCCCTCCTTGCAGCGATCGTATCCTTCGATGGCTAAGTCATCGAACGAGGTCACCGATTCGATCACTGTTCTACAGTGGAACAGCAGAAGTATCCTCCCGAAAATCGATTCCTTTAAATTTTTACTAAATAGTTTAAAATGTGATGCTTTCGCATTATGTGAAACTTGGTTAACTTCCGATATAAATCTCAACTTCCACGATTTTAATATAATTCGTCTGGATCGAGAAAACCCCTATGGAGGAGTACTTTTGGGGATCAAAAAGTGCTATTCTTTCAACCGAATTAACCTCCCTTCAACACCAGGCATTGAAATTGTCGCTTGTCAAGTTTTAATCAAAGGTAAAGACCTTTGCATTGCTTCCATCTACATTCCTCCTAGAGCCTCGGTAGGGCACCGAACGCTTTGTAATATCACGGAATCCTTACCGGCACCGCGGCTAGTTCTGGGAGACTTTAACTCGCACGGTACGGTATGGGGTTGTCTTCATGATGATAATAGATCAACATTAATCCAAGATCTTTGCGACAATTTCAACATGACCATCTTAAACACGGGAGAAATGACGCGGATTCCTACACCACCAGCACGCGCAAGCACGTTGGATTTATCGCTTTGCTCGACATCGCTACAGTTAGATTGCATGTGGAAGGTGATCCCTGATCCCCACGGTAGCGATCATTTGCCTATCGTGATTTCAATTGCTAACGGTTCAAGACCATCGAAAACAATCAATGCCTCGTATGAGCTCACACGGAACATTGATTGGAAGAGTTACGCGACCGCGATATCCGTTAAAATCGAATCCACTCAAGAACTTCCTCCGGAGGAAGAGTACAGGTTTTTGGCTGGCTTGATTCTCGACAGTGCGAATCAAGCTCAGACTAAACCAGTATCCAGCGCGAATACCCATGGACGGTCTTCCACACTGTGGTGGGATAAAGAGTGCTCAGAGCTGTACGCGGAGAAGTCCACTGCATATAAGGCCTTCCGGGAAGACGGGTTACCCGCTAGCTATCAACAGTACGCGTCGTTAGAAAAGCGAATGAAGAGTCTAATGAAAGCCAAAAAACGCAGTTATTGGCGCCGGTTCGTCGACGGGTTAACGAGAGAAACAGCGATGAGCACTATTTGGGGTACGGCTCGACGTATGCGTAACCGTAATAGTACCAACGAGAACGTGGAATATTCGAACCGTTGGATATTCGCTTTCGCCAAGAAGATCTGTCCGGACTCTGTCCCGGTACAGAAAACGTGCCGCGCCGCGTCTCCTCCCGATACCGCGAACGAAACACCGTTTTCGATGGTGGAGTTTTCACTTGCTCTCTTATCATGCAACAATAACGCCCCAGGGTTAGACAGAATCAAATTCAACTTGCTGAAGAATCTGCCTGACACTGCAAAAAGGCGCTTGCTGAACTTATTTAACAAGTTTCTTGAGGGTAACATTGTCCCTCATGACTGGAGGCAAGTGAAGGTCATCGCCATTCAAAAACCAGGAAAACCAGCCTCCGACCACAACTCGTATCGGCCGATTGCAATGCTGTCCTGTATTCGGAAGTTGTTCGAGAAAATGATCTTGTTTCGCCTCGACAATTGGGTTGAAGCAAATGGCTTACTGTCAGATACACAATTTGGCTTCCGCAAAGGCAAAGGGACGAACGATTGCCTTGCGTTGCTTTCTACAGAAATCCAAATGGCCTATGCTAACAAAGAGCAGATGGCATCAGTCTTCTTGGATATTAAGGGGGCTTTTGACTCAGTTTCTATCAACATTCTGTCAGAGAAGCTGCACCAGCATGGTCTTTCACCAATTTTAAATAACTTTTTGCTAAACCTGTTGTCTGAAAAGCACATGCACTTTTCGCATGGCGATTTAACAACATCGCGATTTAGCTACATGGGTCTTCCCCAGGGCTCATGTCTAAGTCCCCTGCTCTACAATTTTTACGTGAATGACATTGACGATTGTCTTGCCAATTCATGCACGCTAAGGCAACTTGCAGGCGACGGGGTGGTCTCTGTTACAGGGCCCAAAGCTGCCGACTTGCAAGGACCATTACAAAATACCTTGGACAATTTGTCTGCTTGGGCTCTTCAGCTGGGTATTGAGTTTTCCACGGAGAAAACTGAGTTGGTTGTTTTTTCTAGGAAGCGTGAGCCGGCGCAACTCCAGCTTTTATTAATGGGTGCAACGATCAACCAGGTTTTCACATTTAAATATCTCGGGGTCTAGTTCGACTCTAAAGGTACCTGGGGATGTTACATTAGGTATCTGAAACAGAAATGCCAACAAAGGATCAATTTTCTCCGAACAATAACTGGAACATGGTGGGGTGCTCACCCAGGAGACCTGATCAGGTTGTACAAAACAACGATATTGTCGGTGATGGAGTGCGGGTGTTTCTGTTTCCGCTCCGCTGCGAACATACACTTCATCAAACTGGAGAGAATCCAGTATCGTTGCTTGCGCATTGCCTTGGGTTGCATGCATTCGACCCATACGATGAGTCTCGAAGTGCTGGCGGGCGTTCTTCCGCTAAAAAATCGATTTTGGGAACTCTCATATCGATTGCTCATCCGATGCGACATTCTGAACACGTTGTTGATTGAAAACTTCGAGAGGCTCGTCGAGCTTAATTCTCAAACCCGATTTATGTCCTTGTACTTCGACTACATGGCACAGAGCATTAATCCTTCTACGTATACTCCCAACCGTGTTCGTTTCCTAGATACTTCTGATTCTACTGTATTCTTCGACACATCCATGAAGGAAGAGATTCGTGGAATCCCGGACCATATACGCCCTAAAGTGATCCCCAATATATTTTATAATAAATTCCGAGAAGTCGACTGTGACAAAATGTTCTACACTGACGGATCAAATCTCGATGGGTCCACTGGCTTCGGTATCTTCAACAATACTATCACCGCTTCATTCAAGCTCAATGATCCCGCTTCAGTTTACGTCGCAGAGTTAGCTGCAATTCAGTACACCCTTGGGATCATCGACACTCTGCCCACAGATCACTACTTCATCATTTCGGACAGCCTCAGCTCTATCGAGGCTCTTCGTGCGATGAAGCCTAAAAAGCAATTCCCGTATTTTCTGGGGAAGATACGGGAGTCCTTGTGTACGTTATCTGAAAAATCTTATCAGATTACCTTTGTTTGGGTCCCCTCTCATTGTTCTATCCCGGGCAATGAAAAGGCCGACTCATTAGCAAAGGTGGGCGCATTAAATGGTGACATATACGGAAGACCAATCTGCTTCAACGAATTTTTTAGTATTTGTCGTCAGAGGACACTCAACAGTTGGCAAACCTCGTGGAGCAATGGTGAACTTGGAAGATGGCTACATTCGATTATCCCAAAGGTATCAACGAAGCCTTGGTTCAGGGGGATGGATGTGGGTCGGGATTTTATTCGTGTAATGTCCCGACTTATGTCCAACCACTACACCTTAGATGCACATTTGCGGCGTATTGGGCTTGCGGAGAGTAGTCTGTGCGCTTGTGACGAGGGCTATCATGACATCGAGCACGTTGTCTGGGTATGCGCCGGGTATTTGGACGCCAGGTCTCAGTTAAAGGATTCCCTTCGGGCCCGAGGTAGACCACCCAATGTCCCAGTCCGAGATATGCTGGCAAATCGTGATTTCCCCTATATGTCCCTTATTTATACTTTCATAAAAACAATAAATATCCCAATTTAGCCCCTCTCTTTTTATTTCTCGTTTTTAGAAGTTTCCTCTTGCCAAGTGGAACCGATAAGCTTCAGACTGCCACTATGTAACCGCCGTCGCCCTTATCACTACGGAATCGGAAGCGAGAGCGACTCGAGGTCCGAAGGATTCCCTTTGAAGGATTCCCCGCGGGTCCGAAGAATACCATCCGCCAATCCGACCTACTAGACTGAGGCGCAAATTTGTTTCGCTGATCTCCCGTTTGCCCGAAAGTTGCAAGTTTTGCTCTTCTCTACCGGTCACCATCTACGCCTTCTCTCCCCTGTCCTTGATACAACTACTTCTACACCGATTTTGGAAATGACCAAGCATAAGTATCCGATAAAAAATCAAATTTGTATTCCGTATTCCTAGTTTTAAGATAGTTGTAATTTCTACTCTTTGTTAAAACTATTGTCCCCCATCTTGTAAATAGAATTGTATCCCTAGTTTTAAAACATCTGTGAAATTTTTCATAAATATTTGTTCCCCCTTTTGTGTACCAAACTATATTGTTAGTTTTAAGATAACTGTAAATATTTCCTAAAAAACTATTACTATTGAATTCTTGTTTTAAAATTTTTCATAAAAAAAATCTTTTGCCCCCTCTCTTATATATAGAATTTTTTTTTCTAGTCTTAAGATAGCTGTAATTTTTTTCTCTTTTATAAAAAAAATATTTCAACATTGTAACCTCCTAGTTTTAAGATATTCAAAATGTAAAAACAAAAGAATTCGGCACCGCCAAGCTAACGCATTTGTGCCTATCAAATAAACGAAATGAATAAAAAAAAATCAAAAAACATGTGATCTAAAGAACTTGGGATCGAATTGTAACAGAATTATATATTATATAAATTAAAATAGAAACCAGACTGAAGCGGGAAAGATTTCCGTTATTTTGAATGCTCAACTGATTTTCATCATATCCTTATGGAGCTGGAACTGAAACTGCTATAGAGTGCCCCGTGAACTAAAGGTAGATTAACCCTAGAACGTTGCACTGGGGTACAAATGTACCCCACGCCTTCTTTGGAGCCGTGCGAAGACGAGAATTCGGCATTTATCGACCTGAGACCCTAACCATCAGTGGCGCAAATTTTCATTTTCAAATGCCAACTTTCAGTTCAATCAAACCCAACCGTGATTCAAATTCGAAGCCTCCCTCAATCATTCACTTTCAAGTTGGCGGGGTTTTCATAACTGAATCGTACGTCTTCATTTCAAATTGATGCTTTTTCATTCACCAACCAAAGCTGTCATCTGCTCTGTAGAGGCCATTTTAGGTTAAATGTTGACATGTTTTGCGTTTTCAAGCTTACATGAACAGTAAGAAGAATGTTCAGAGTAGTTTTGTTTGAAAAACCTAGTTAATACCCCAGTAGAAAAATATTCACAGCGTCAATGAAATCGAAAATGAATGGAAAATGATTGAGCAGATCAGCTGTTTGAATGAATGATGTAAACCACAGCTGCGAATTGGACATAGTATGACATGATTTGAGATTTGTTCCTCCTTCAAGTTCAAAACAACCTGTTGAAAATTTGCAGCTCTGCTTATGGTTAGCAATTTAGAGTTCCTAGTAAGAGTAGGATAAGGTTGTATGGCCAGTTTGCTTATGGCTTTTGTGAAAGCAGGTGTCAAAGTTGACGTGGGGTACATTTGTACCCCAGTGTACAGTTGCCGTTAGCGTTTCGTCAGGTTTCGTTTTGTCAGTGCAAATGTGACTCGTGCCAATACCAGTTTAAATACTGGTTGTTTCACTACGTAAGTAACAATTGTATTATATAATCGTTCTTAATCATTTATTCAATTAATTTAATTTAATTTTGAAATAGAAAAAAAATCGTTCTCATTTTTGCTGATTTTTATTGTTTTATCGTTTATTTTTTATATTTTTTTTCAAAACAATGCTGCGCAAGTATAGTTTGCGCACAGTAACTGCTGTAACAGTACCGTTGCGTGTTAAAAATCTATTGCTGGTCAGAAATATTTTTTCATTTCAATTTCCACCCCATTTCGTGGTATTTTCCAAAACCCCATTTTCAAACTTTCACTCTTCCAAATAATCGTACTTTTTCAAAAATATCAAAATTCCGTTTTATACCGTTTCTAAACCATTCTTTCAACTTTTAGAATCATTTGATTTTTTTCAAATCGGTTGAAAGTTCGCAAAGTTACAGCATTTTTTGTAAAAAAAAAATCAAAACCGCAATTCTTTCAATTTTGTTTTGTTCAAACCAGTTTATGTATCATTGATTCAATAAATTCTGTTCTTTCACTTACGCAGCTGTTTTCGCAATTAAAAAACGAAGAAAATGATGTATTATACATTTCTTTTTCTTGCATTTTTACCTGCGAAAATTGCGATCAAACGCGTGGTGTACATTTGTACCCCAGTCAGAGCTGCAAATTTTCAACAGGTTGTTTTGAACTTGAAGGAGGAACAAATCTCAAATCATGTCCTACTATGTTCAATTCGCAGCTGTTGGTTTATGCTGATTTCGTTTTTAGATCAGAGTTGCTCTAGGTTCGCTCGGAGCTGTCACTTTTGTATGGAAACTGTAAACATTAGAGCGAACCTAGGGCGACTCGATTCTAAAACCGAAAACAGCATTACATCATTCATTCAAACAGCTGATCTGCTCAATCATTTTCCATTCATTTTCAATTTCATTGACACTGTGAATATCTTTCTACTGGGGTATTGACTAGGTTTTTCGAGCAAAACTACTCTGAACATTCTTCTTACTGTTCATGTAAGCTTGAAAACGCAAAACATGTCAACATTTAACCTAAAATGGCCTCTACAGAGCAGATGACAGCTTTGGTTGGTGAATGACAAAGCATCAATTTGAAATGAAGACGTACGATTCAGTTATGAAAACCCCGCCAACTTGAAAGTGAATGATTGAGGGAGGCTTCGAATTTGAATCACGGTTGGGTTTGATTGAACTGAAAGTTGGCATTTGAAAATGAAAATTTGCGCCACTGACCCCAGTGCAACGTTCTAGAGTTCTGCATGCAATTCCGCGTGAAAATCCTCGTGAAATTCCACGTGCAATGTCGTGTGAAATTCCTTGTGAAATTCTGCGTGAAATTTCGCGTGAAATATCGCGCGAAATTCCGAATGAAAATCCGCAGAAAATTCCGCGTGCAATCTCGCGTGAAAATCTGCGTGAAATTTCACGTGCAATGTCGTGTGAAATTCTGTGTAAAATTCCATGTAAAATTCCGCGTGAAATTTCGTGTGAAATTCCGTGCGTAATTCCACGTAAAATTTAAAGTGAAATGTTTGAAATTCCGCGAGAAATCTCGCGTGAAATTATGCGCTAAATTGTTTGTAAAATTCCTCGCGAAGTTCCTTCTGAAATTTCACGCGACATTCCTTTTGAAATTTTGTGTGGAATTCCGCGTGCAATTCAGCGTGAAATTGTGCGCCAAGTTCGCCCTGAAATTCCACGCGAAATTCCACGTGAACTTCCGCATAAAATTGCGCCGGGAATCCTGCGCGAAATTCCACGTGAAATTATGTGGGAAATCCCGCAGGAAATTTCATGTGAATTATCGTGTGAAATTCTGTGTGAAATATCGCGTCAAATTTGTGTGAAATTCTACGCGACACGCGAAATTCGGTGTGAAATTCCGCGTGAAATTCTGCGTGGAATTCCGCATGAAATTGTTGGTGGAATTCAGCGCGAAATTCCTGTGAAATTCCACCTGGAATTCTATGCAAAATTGCGCTTGAAATTCCACCTGGAATTCTTTGCAAAATTCCGCGTGAAATTCCGCACAATTTTTTTTTCTAAAATTCCGCGGAAAATTCCTTCTGAAATTTCGCGTGAAATTCCGCTCGAAATTCCTTCTGAAATTCCGCGCGAAATCCTACATGAATTTCAGCGCGAAACTCCTTGCGAAATTGCGCATAAATCTAGACCTTTTATTCAAAACGACATATCTACAATGAGCGACTTTCTTTGTTTACTTTCTGTTAATAATTCGGTCGCTTTAACATTTATCCCTCAACTCTTTGCATCACATGCTAGTCAAAACCACCGTCTTTCGATCTGTACTGTAAAATAAGTGAAAAGTGCTATAGTGACGCCGTACAAAACGAGAGAGAAAGTAAACAAAGAGAGTCACTCATTGCAGATGTCTTTTTGAAAAAACGCTCAAGAAATATCCACGTGAATACCGCGAAACTCTTCGCGAAATTCCACGTGAAATAGACCTTTCTCGTCCGACCTAACCCCCTTTTTTCTTATTTTTATTCAAAAGACTACACATTTTTAAGAATATTGCCGTTGAAATGAGACTATTTGGAGCTATCGTGATTTTTTAATGATTTTTTTAAATTTGAAAAATGCAAGAATGTTGAGTATTTTTTTCACCTTTGCAAGAATGGTGGGACTCAAAATGTGTGTTTGGGCAACACTGTTTTGTATATTTTTGCTTGAGTTCCTGGCAACGCGGCAAATGAAGTGGTGAGTCGCGGTACAAAGTTCATTGATTATGTAAACAAACTAAAGTGAACCTCTCGGTGGAGAACATTGCATGATAATGTTTAACCTCACTTTTTTGACAGTTCAGAGAGATTGTTTACATAGTCTTGGAATTTTTGTTGATTCGATCATAGTATGAGAAACTTGGTTTGGTTCGCTGCCAAATGTTAACACTTTCCAAACAAGGTCGCTCAGCTGTAATTTTGATTTTTGGTTCATTGAAGAAGTAAGGAATTTCTAGCCAAACATTTGAAAAAGGCCTACTGCCAAATGCAAACAAATCGAATTTTCATGTTCTCTATTAAAATCCTGGGACAAAACCTGTGGATAGATGTTTTCTTTTTCATTTTTTCTGTTCATTTGATCTCTTGTCTTGCATATCCACTCTTTCTTCCTCACATATTTTAAATGGACTGGCTACATTTGACAGTTCCCCTCACTGCATTTGACGGTTCCCTTTGGCTGCATTTGACAGCTCCCCCTGGCTGCAATTGACATTAGGTTTTTTCGTATCCACACGTCACGTCCCAGTTAAAAACTATCTATCTGACCATGTGCATAAACATAACGCAACAATGGATTATGAAGAATTTTGATAATGATTTTATAACAAATTATAAAAGGGCCCGGCTGATATAAAAGTCCTAACTAGCAATACACATATTATAAAATGATTATAAAGGATTATTGTAACTGATTCCAAAAGGATTATAAAGGTAGTGAAATACGTACACAATGAATTAAGGGGAGTGTCTGATGTAAACAATTTGCGCAATCAAACTAAATAAAACAGTATTAAATTTTTAAATAGAATTATAATGAATTCGACCAAAACTTCTTTTACTTTTTTCTCAAGGTATACGTTTGGCAGTGACCCTTTTCAAATGTTTGGGTAGAATTTAGATTATTTTATCGTTGTTGCGATCAATTTCATTTGGTTTGTTTTGTTCACAATGTTAGTCGCAGAGCATTTTGGTGATCTATGGCAATTGATGACCTTTACACCCCATACTAGGTCCGCTCCTGTTGCAGTTGTTTCGCCCCGTCCGGCACCGAGTCAACCGATGTCCAGCCTGCACCGCACTCGTCTGTCGCTATGCCAATGGCAGGTACTTGGATTGAAGGCTAAAATGTCAGCTACGGCTGGTGGTGTTGCTGCAATCGGTTTGCCTTCGGCCACGTTGGACATTCGGCTAACGGGAATATTCAGCGATTCCAATTCGAAGGAAGCAGCGCCAGTAGCAGACTGCTTCGGTTCAACAATACGCTCCGGTATCGGGCGAAGCTAACACTCCGGCAGGACGAAGGTTTCAATGAGGGGCTCAGGCATAAGTAGCAGAGTCCTTGCACTTACTGCTTGTCGAGTGAACAATTCCGACGAAACCACTGCCGCTCTCGCCAAGTTTGATCACCGTGATTAGTGCGACGTCAGCGGTATAGTGCCAGGAATAGTCGAGGAGAGTGCCAGGACTGACTTGCCGAGAGCTACAAGATTAAATAGCAGAGCGTTTTTAAAGTGACCGTAGTATAACGTAGAGGCTTTAGGCAGATGATTTATTCAGCAGAATAAGATAGCAAAATTACCAAAAACATAAGACCTGGCTGCCGAAGTGAATCCACACACATCGTCACCTACAGAGGCAAGCAATATTGGAACGCAGCGAAATTCCTCACAATGAATTGATCTCGTTAGATGAAATTCCAGGAAGTACAATTTTCATAGAATAATTTAATCGACCGAAATTGTAGTCCTCAGTCGAGAGAGAGAGACTGATAGAGTAGCAGCAGCTAGGAATTTTCTTTCGAAAGCTAGCAGCTGTTTCGCGTATCCTGCGCTAAGTAGAGAGCGTTAAGACAGATCTGACCAACGGTTCCGTCCGGTACCACCATAACACACGGCCCCGGCGACACATATATTCACAACATACTAATTACTTATCTTTCAGAAAAAGTAAATAAATTGACTATGAAATCTATCATTCGCTGCCTAGTTATTTCGTGCCAATTTGAACAAGACAGCAGTTGCAGATAGCTTTATTGCGGTGCCAAAATTAATGCAACTCGGGATATAATATAAATTTACATATAATTTCTCCTCCCTGATATTCTACCAGAATATATAATGCTCTGCATTATTATTACTCCAATCAAATCCTTCTTACTCCTTGTCGTCAGTGCCGAGCGCTATTTTACATATTCCGGCTAAATCAACGACAATGCGATAATCGACGAAACTTTTACTGTAATGGAACTTGAAACCGAATAATAAATTATTGTTCTATACGCTGGTAGGCATTCTGACCAATGGAAACGTTCTTCGATATGAGCATTGAACGATCAAAATCATTTCAACAACTTATCATCGACCGAATTCGTTACCTATAAAGTTCAGGTAAACTTCACCACCTAAAAATGAATAATCAATCGGATCATCTTGTTAGGAATTAACCCACGAGCAAACAAACAAATGTGTACAAATAGGATAAGGATCCATCATCCAGAAAGCAATCGTTTTATAGCCCAATGCTTGATCTTTCGATTCAGCATATGCCACCGGGTTTTACGTCCAGCGCCGATTGGTCAATGTATGAACCAGGTTACCATTGTTCCAATCCTCATCCCTCTTGAGTTGATATTCTTTCAAAGAGCATCGAAAGTATTCAAGTAATGTAAATTTTAAAAGTCCGTGTAAACAAATCTTAGGTAAACAAGCACACCGAACTGTCAGAAAAGTGAGGTTATACATTTTCACACAATGCTATATTTTTGACAGGTATATGAATGAATCATTTCAGCATCAGTGATGCCAGGTCTATTTAAACAATAGCCTGCAGTAAAAATATAAAAGTCTGCAGATTGCTACAAAAATCTTCAATAAATGCGACGTAGAAATGTAGTATGTATATAATTTAAATGATCAAAAATGTTGAAGGTTGGTGTATAAATTGGCTGGCATAGGCTTTGTTCTGCTAAATATTTGTAATCTGCAAAAGATCTGCAGTGAAAACGCAAAATCTACAGATTTACTAATATATATGCAGATCTGGCATCCTTTTAGTATTCCCCACAGGAAATTCATCCAAATGGTGAAAAAATACAGGGAAACAAGGCAAGATAGGTATTCAGAATATGGGGTTAAATGAGCAGCTTGCACTATTTTTGATTTTTTCAATAGTTAGAGGTACCAAATCATCGCGGCAATAGGAAGTAACGAATTGGGGATAAAAAAGGAAGCATCCTATCATATAAAAATTTTTGACGAGAAAGGTCTATACCGTGCGAAATTTATCGTGAAATTCCGCACGACATACCGCGTGAAATTCAGTGGGGACTTTTGCGTGAAATCCGCGTGAAATTCCGCACGTTCCGTGTGAAATTCTGCGTGAAGTTCCGCACGAAATTCCATCTGAAAATCAGCGCGTATTGCGTGAAATTCCGCGCAAAATGTCATGTGAAATTCCGCGCGATTTCACGCGGAATATCGCGTGGAATTTCACGTGGAACTTCGCGTGAAATTTCCCATGGAGTTTCATATGGAATTTTACATAGAATTTCGGGCGGAATTTCACGAAGAATTTCACTACGAATTTCGCGCGGAATTCAACATGGAATTTCGCGCGAAGTTTCATGCTGGATTTCGAGCGGAATTTCATACGGAATTTAACGCGAAATTCCACGCGGAGTTTGACGCTAAACATTGCTCGGAATTTCTCGCAAAGCTTCGAGTGGAATCTAGCGCAGAATTCCACGCGCAATTTCGTGCAAAATTTCGCGCTGAATTTCACATAGAATTGTAGACGCAATTTCACGCGCAATGTCGCGGTATTTATTTTATGCGGAATTTTGACACGGAATTTCACGTGAATTTTCACTCGGAATTTCACGCGGAATTGGACGTGGAGCTTCACGCGGAATTTCATTCACATAATATAAGAATTTTAGCAATAATTTGTTAGTGGTTATTGCAGTACAAAAATAGCAGGTGCTACACAATAAAAAAAATAATGCACTTTTCAAGTATTTATTCATAAAGATGCCCTCAAAATTTGAAAGCATTTGATAAAGAATTGTAGCCGCTATCGGTCCTCCATACTTGTGCACGCATAAAAAAGATTTGTAGGTTCAATATAATTTTAAATTCAATAAATTAAATTATTGGTCGGGAGACAATAAAATTATTTATTGAATTCAATAAAATTTATTTATTGTTTTAATAAAACAAAATTATCGTTCCGTTTTTCAATAATTATTTTATTGAAATTAAAAGAAAATTATTGATACTAAAAATGTATTTATTGAAAGCAAAAATTTGTTGTTGTTCTAATAAAAAAATATTTTCAAACCAATAAGTTTGTTTGTTAAAGTGATAAACAATAAATGATTGGATTCAATAACACATATTTTTGGTTTAAATATGCTATATTTTTCTGCGTGTGAAATGGTGTGTGAAGGAAAATACATTTACTGTAAATCAGTAAACAATCGGTTTGAGATTGTTTCTGACCACAAGACCTATTTTATTCTTATTCTGGAGGGCTTTACAAATGTTTTGGTGTGATATAAAACAAATCGATTTTTTAAAGGTTGCATGGTGCCCTTACCCCTTGATAAAGATGAATATTCTGACAGATGAATTTTTTTTTACTCAAATTCAACTTTCCGACTTGTAAAGTAAACTATTTTCTATGACATAGAACATTGTACATTGTACTGTGTGTACTTATTTTGTTCTCCAATCAAAAGGATTACGAATTATTAGGTTGAACGTTTCACACCTACTATCACATTTTGTACCACTATTATGCTCTCTTTATTTGATGCTGAATGACAAGTTTCTTTAAACAACTTCTCGTTGTCGACTATTTTCTGAGTTTACTTTTGGTTCCGTCTGAAGACTGCCCAATGCCCCAATGTTTTCTGATTGGGTGGAATTCTGGCAAGTTTGGAGGGTTTTTATCGACCATAATTGACATCACTAGCAATCAACTGAAACTCTATACAAAACAATTTAAATATTTTTTTCAGAAGTTCCGAAAGCTACGATTGGTATTCTAAAAAAAAAATAAAGTCAAAATTCAGTTCTCAGCCCATTGCATTGTATATTCCCATAACGCGAGCATGTATTGGTTAGACAGTTGTATTCGGATGAAAAATTGAAACGAAACAGTTACTGAAAACAAACTCAACCAGTGTTGGAGAGAGTACACCCATTCAAAACAAACAAACGTCAATAATACTAGTATTATCTTTTGCATTCGTAAAAATTTGCGATTATTACACGTTTTCTGAAATAGTGAAAAAGTATGATTGCCGGTGGTCACGGTGATCCGAACCCAAACAGCTCGTGGATGGATTCACGCGGGCTGTGGCTGGCGTACGTGTTGGGTATTATCATATTTCACATAATTACCCTGGCGGTGCCATTTATTGATATTCCTTATGCCTGGACGATCACGAACATTACCCACAATTTGGTAAGGTTACTATGATTTTTACCTGATCACAAATCTATCATTTGTTTCCTTATTGTACCATTAGATTAGATTTAAAAATTCTCCATGAATATTACATTTGTTTTTCTTCTGCGCGTTTATAGGCCCATCTGTATTTTTTACATTCGATTAAGGGTGCCCCTTGGATGAGTATAGATACGGGTGATTCTCGTAAATACACGCACTGGGAACAGATTAATCATGGAGAACAATTTACGACAACCAGGAAATTTTTAACCGCCGCACCAATCATACTGTAAGTACTAGAAGAGTCACTTGCTGATTCTGAATAACGCATTTATTTTTTAGATTTCTGCTCACCTGTCTTTATACAAGGAATGATATTGATCATTTCGTGGCAAATTTCATATCGCTGATGGTGGTACTGATTCCAAAATTACCCCAGCTTCATGGCGTGCGACTGTTTGGAATTAATAAGTACTGAATTGAACGAATACTTAATGCTTAATGGCACCATTGAATTCAGATTCTCCGTATCGACTCCGTTTTTATACCGACATAAGAAACTAATGTAAGCAGTACATATTTCTTCGTAATCAAACAGTACTGCATCACCTGGTTGCGGTGAATTGAAATAGCACTCGTTTTATTTTCAAATTCAGTTGGTCGACGATTTAGTAGCTAGAAGCAACAGGTGCGTTGTGTGCACACAGGGATAGCGTATTGTTTAACTTTTATACGAAAATAAATAAAAATCTCATTGGGATCTCCTGATTAAAAAATATCAATATGGCGATCAATGTAGGAAAACAGGTTGATCGCTGGAAACTGACCAATTATCATCACTAGTTCTGTATATGGAACTGTAGCGAATTTATGCGATTATTATTCACCTTATCTTGGCAGTAAAAAACCGTTTGTTGAAGTTTGGTTTTACTCGTGATACTCTGTTCTTATGAAACACAAAATAACATTTTAGTTTTTCAAAAGATATTTTTCCAAGAAACAATTATATATTTAGCATGTAAAATTTGACTATTATCTATAAATCCGAATCCTAATTCGAAATAAAAATGACTTGTTTTGTAGTACTGTAGACGATTTAGTCTTTTGAAACATACCTTTCTACATTAGTTTACACATCGCAGTAATTTTAGTGTGTAATTAATGTCATTCAAAAGGAAAACAGTCATACATAACCGAGGCAGCCCGATCTACCATGAGCAGGTATAAAATCACAGTCACTCACAAAACTACATAACTCGTTTTCCGAATTTCTTTGTTTTCATTCCTTCACAATGCTACATAGAATCAAGCGCACTCACTTCCATCATAGCAACATATTCACATGGCATCACAGTCTTTGCCACCCATTCAATCAAGGTTTGGGGGCCAAAATATGCGTGAGTTACCACCCATTATGCTTTGTTCGCAAATTGTGGGTTACCATCACGTTGCCTTACTCACTCCACTGCAGTCTACCGGCCACGCTCTGATCGCTCTCCGAAAATGGAGTAGGTATGCAAAGAAAAATATGTCCACGCATGCATAACAATGGCATTGAGACGGCGGGACTAGGTCAATGACCTTTACCACTTTCTGGTACGCACAATCCAGTACGTATAGTTGTCTCGATTAGCCAAACAAGTTTTACGGTGAGATTATCTTTGAAACTGCACCAGCACAGTTTGGGGGTTGTAATCGAGTAAGAGAGAGCTTACATAATTACGTTAATATTATATTTTAGCCTCAAGGGGCGCCATCATTGAAAACACCGTTGAAGGAATCTTCCTGAAAATCAATCAGCAGTCTACTCTAACATTGTCTCGAATACCTACGTTGCTTGATTTTCAAAAAGATTGAGTAAAGGATGACGAAAAAATCTGCCTTTTCCGTTTAAAGATGGCCGATTTTCGAGGCCTTCTCAGTGGAACGTTAAGGTTAACGATAAAGGTGACATGAAGTAAGAGGGTATAATACCCCCTTCTATTACAATTAAGGACCCCAGAATTATTGGAAATGCAAATATTGCTGATTACAGTACTACAGGGTGATCCTCATGAAGTTTTTTTAAGCCAACAACAAAAAATAAAATTAATTAAATCGTGAAATCTTTATTATCACTCGAAAGAACATTCTTTGTCGTTTATTGTTTGCAAACATTTCTTTTTAAATGTTAACCATAGCAGCGCTTGAGGTGATCCGTTCGAGTGGTTCAATTTTTGAGTTCGAGCGTTTCAGCAGTGCTTTTGAAAAAGTGGCTGTGATTTTTTGTCACACTACCACACCGTGCTGGGTTATGCAACACAGCTGCGCAATGAAAAAACCCACAGCCACTTTTTCAAAAGCACCATTAAGCTAAACCGATGGTTTTTCTAGCAGCTACATTGTATCATTTGAATCGTGATGATCTAATAAATCGACTGATATTCTTCTTTTAGAGTTTTGAAAAGGTTTAAATGGATAATCCGGTAGCAAAGCTGAACATAATTTTTCCTACCCATACTATCAAGCGTTCAATTCTAACACATGCTCAAAAAGGTAACTTGAGCCTTAAAATCTGACTGACTTGCTTACTGACAACCGGAAACAACAAGTGCTACTTCGATGATGTCGCTTTCCTGGCAGCTCCTGCTATCAAGGTCGACCCGGTCAAACCATTCGGAATTTGATTTGGAATCCTGAATGGAGTCATTATGGATTCCAAATCAAATGCAACAACCGATTCTGAGTCGGAATCGGTTGTTGCATTTGATTTGGAATCCATAATGGCTCCATTCAGAAATCCGAACCGGTTCCGGAATGAGTTTAACTGGGGAGCCTCTTGGTAGGCAGCGGTGGAAAACCGCCAGTGTTCCCAGTCGTACCATCTCCCCCTCTTATAAGATGTGATATGGAGAGAACTACTGAGGCGCTCTTCAAGTCCGCGAGAATGGCGTGGTAGACCAACCATCGATTCTGCTTTTGAAATTGACTCGATTATGTTGAACGGCGTGACGGTCGATAATGAAGAAGATGTTGATGCTTCTGGACTGGAGGATGAAGATGATTCTGACTCTGGTGGCGATTCACGTTACGGTGTGGACGACGCTTCCAGAGGGTGGATTTATCGAGCGACATCTGCGTGGACGTTGTGCTTACCGATACTGACGGTGAAGAAGGTTGCACTTGTGGTGACTACGGCAGATTCCACGCCTTCATAAGGACGTCCAAGGGCAACGGGTTGCTAGTTTGCCTTGGATATCGCCCGACGGATGGTGTTAGACCGGCACGGCGGCGCAAGTCCATCTCCAGCTGTTTCGCACGTGCACCTGAACGAAGACAGGATCAGCTCGGTTGAAGAACTTACTTGTTATCGGCTGGCTCGGTAGTTGGAGCACACACTGCGGCCGGGTGCAGCGAGACAAGTTCGGAGTTTGCGACCGAACATTATCTCCAACGGTGACTTCCCCTTCGGTGCCAAATGGTTTGGTGTACTTCGGTAAGTGAGAAGGAAAGTGTCCAAAGCTGCATTTATTGTATCTCTCCCCTCTGATCTTCTTAATGGCCCGCTTGAAGGTGTCCACGAATCGCTCCGTTTGGCCGTTGAATTGTGGATGGTATAATGCAGTCGTCACGTGCTGAATGCCGTTCACCACGTGAGTAGCGATCGTGGCGGTGACGGAGATTGTGCGCATTTGAACAACCTTGGGTCACTTTGAGGAAGAATCTACCACGATGAGAAAGTGATCGCCTTCGATTGGACCCGCAAGATCGATATGTACTCGCTGCCATAGACCAGACGATTTTGGCCACGGCACAGAAGAAGAGTGTGGGGGTGACTTTGCTACTGAGGCACAGTGCTGGCAAGCCTTAGTCTAGCTCACGATGTCGTCATCAAGGAACGGCCAGTATACGTAGCTTCGGGCGATGACCTTCATCAGCGGGATATCGGAATGGCCATGATGTAGTTGATCCATACACCGTTTCTGGTACTGCGACAGCAAAAATGAGCCTGTACGCAAACAGAAGACACCCTTTTACTATATGCAGAGTGAATCTCGCCTAGCGTGGGACCGCTTTATCTCCGGTTTGAGGGTTTTCGTTTCAGGCCAACCATCCTTGACGTACCGACAGATGTGGCGAAGAAGTGAATTAGCTTGGATGCCCTGCTCGACGGCTCTGAAACTTAGGGATAGAACATCAGTTGTACCAGTTGACGAACTTCTCAGTCGGCACGTACTCGATTCCGAAATCGTAGAGCAGCAACGTTGAAGCAAACCGCTGAAACCGGTTGGCTTTGTATTCCGGTATGCCTTTCTTTGACCCAAAGATACGCAGCAGTGGAGCAGTTGAAAACGCTGACCAAACAGCATTTTGTGGAACTTATCAACCGCGAAGATGATTGCCAGACCCTCACGATTTGGTTGGCTGTAATTCTGCCCGGTCTTGGTGAGTGCACTCGAAGCGTATGGGAGAAATAGCGACCCCGATGAGAGTAGTTGTTTGAACCGCTCAAATGCCTGCTGGCATTCGTGGGTCCATTCGATCTTGGAATCTGCCTTCACTAGTCAGTCGAGAGGGTACCGCAGTGTTCGCATCTTGGGCACTAACTCTCCATAAATATTTATCGCGCCGAGAAAGGAATGGACACCAGAAACATTTGTGGGAGGCGGTAGGTTTGTAATTGCATCGATTTTTCCTGGATCAGGCCATAGTCCACGGCTGTCGATGATGTGACCCAAATAGGGAATCTGGTCCTTGCCGAAAGAGCATCTTTCAGCACGAATGGTGAATCCAAATTATTGGATGCGCTGCAACACTGCCTTGAGGTTGCAATCATGTTCTCTTTCGGTTTCGCCACCGACAATGACGTCGTTCATGTATAGCCGCAAGTTTCTTTATGACCGGCTAACATCGTGTGGATGATCTGCTGGATGGCACCTGGTGCGATTTTCACACCCGGCAGGAGACGATTGTAATGATACAGCCAACGATGGGTATTAATTGTAAGAAGAACTTATACTGGGGCTTTAATTCCAATTTGACCTGCATTTTTTGTACACAGACCTTGCTGTTGGCTGAAAACTCCGGGAAAACAGCTTCTGAGTAGAGTAAGTGATGCTGGCGAGCTGGCAATGTGACAGCAAAATTTGTCCATAGGCATGGATCACAAGCCAAAGCTGTCTACAAGATCAGATCCGAAGAGCTGTAATGGTCGTTCGGAGACACGGATCAGCTCTCGATGAATGCGACCATCACAGGAAAACTAGCATATGAGCTGCAATGCGTTATCGGAAGCTGTAGTTGCCTTTACTGTTGCTGGTGCTACGCCTGGGCTTCCCACTTGCCTCCAAATCTGCTTCCCGATGACCGCTATATCGCTGGCGGTGTCGAGATGATGCAGTATGGCCGTCCCGTTGATACCGACGGAGACAAATTTCCGTCGCTTTTGAACGGTGCTCAAGAATTCATCTTAATTTCATAAATTATTTCATCCATTTCTTATTGAGGATAATACGCACGCAGGAAACGTGTTCGATTATTATTATATTCACTTCATTCGCCGTTCCAAAAATCTTGCTCCGTGGAATAAACTAAAACAGAAATATTTTTACACGCGGAGAGAAACTTTTTTCTCTATACATGGCGGACAGTACTGGGTAAAAGACCATATTTATAGGATTTTCTAGGTTGAGTTTCAGTTAAAAACACTGGTAAATACTTTCAATTTTACCATGTTCGGAGTAAAACTGATAGAAGTCTGTAGAACTTTATAATTAAAAACCCAGAAGCACAGTAAAACTGCAAATATGTGTAGTGTATTGTGTACACCTTTGAAACTAATTTTCAACCAATCAGTGTCTTCCATGTGCTGGAAAAAATTTGCTCGGTTTCCCATTTTCCCACGGAAACTTTTGAGGTTTAGTTTTTAACAAATTGGTTTGCTAAAATAAATGCCGTTTCATAAGATAATCTTATAATTTACATACATCGTACTTTTGGTTAAAAAGTATACGATAGTCTAATGAAATTCATTACATTTTTGCCATAGTGTATGTTACAATATAAGGTAATAAACCTTATTTGTGTTGAAATGTATTGATTTTGTTGTGTACACTGTATACACTTTGTTACCCCATTTGTCGGGATGTCCGCTGCATAACCTGTTTGCCGTTTCCAACAATTTGGATTCCTACATATATAAGATTCTTTTTATAAATTCGTCTCCCTTTAGAATAGTTTACAGTTCGGGAAACGTGTCACGGGATTTGGGTTCTTATGTATTTTAAATGAGGCCCGGGATTTCAAAAGTGATAGTCTTTTAACGCAAATAATCGATTAATTTCTAAAATAATCGAAAAATCAATAATCGATTACAAGCTTTCGGTATAATCGAGTAGCTGCTATCAATTAATCGAGAGCATAATTAATGAAAGGTGAGCGTTGAAAATGAAAGTCGCAGAAATAAAAATAATGACTTCTCGAAATTTTACAAAATGTATCCAATGACCTTTTTTTTTGGTTGGCAACCTAAGATTTACGAAGTAATCGATTATTGATTTTAATCGATTATCTTGGTCGATTAATCGAATGAATTAATCAAGCTCTCAAAAATTATTCGATTAATGGATAATCGATTATTTGCAAAAATCAAACATCACTAGATTTCAAATCTCGCGGTGGGACATAAGTCTATACAAAAATGACAGTTTTCATTAAGCCTGAACCCAGCCGCGGAAAACTTTAAGGGCTTTTAAAACTCTCCACACCAAAGATCGGTCCGGGAAGAATTCAACAAAAATTGTTCCAGATGAGGAATATGCTGTTTTTTCAGGTTCAAAATTCGGTGCTATTTTCATACTGTTGATATTTTTAGAACCAACAGAATTTTTGGTTTGACAGTTTGGACGATATCTCTCCATCCCTGATCAAATTCCAGCACAAATCCTGTGATTTATTTTCCGAAGTGGAAACCAGCCTTTACTGCCAATTCCTCCACATTCGTTTGGTTTGATGAATGCTTTGGGCTGCTTTTTTGGAAACTCGACATCGTTAGTTCAGCTTTAATTGCTTCAAACTATTCAAAATTCACAGTTGAAAAAATAGTTACTTTGAGAACTAAATTTAACTAAAAAATTTCTCAAACTGAATTTTTTCACACAAGTTGTGTACCACCCTATAAAGAGAACATGGTTGCTCAATTTATGTTTTATTTCCGTGTAGTCCAAGTTCAACCGCGGACGTGTAGACTTTTTGACAGTTATTATACAAACTGAACTGTGTCTTGGCTAATTTGTGCAAAACCATTCCCGTGTGTGCGTATTGTTTCACTGAGTGCTCCGTATCTCCCATCATCGAATTTTGGACAAAAAGCACTCGGATTTCGCTATACTTCTTCTGGCTGCTAGCAACTACGACAGCTACTGGCTTCTCACTCTCGTTGCCGTCGGTGTCAAGTTCGGAAGAAGGTTGAAGCTTGGTAGTCGGATTGAAAAGAAGCAGAAAAAAGCTATAGTCTGCTGCTGTGTGCTCCATAGTGGATGAAATTTCCAATTTCCTGTGAGTTCTTTTCCGCAACGCGCTGTATGAGGATTACAACCCGCAACGCTGGTGGACAGGTGGACTATTGGAATATGTGGCCCGAAAACTGGTAGGTAGTAGTGCTTGTGAAAGTTATGAAATTGGATGAAAAAAGTTTTTCTGCCTCTCGGCTGATTGGCTGCTTAGAAAAATAAGAAGAAGGTCTGTGTCTATGCGGGGCATATGGCGTGTGTCGGTCATCGCTGGCAGTAGTGTGTCGGGTTGGAAAAGGGGGCTGGCTGGCGGTGAAATGAAAATGTGAGTGGTAGTACGCAATGTTCGGAGAGGGTGAGAGTGGGCCACTCAGAAGTGGTGAGAGAAGGAGTGAAGCAGATGTAAAGTGTTGCTAGTTTTTGGAGTTGGGGGTATTTAAAAATGTGTTATAAAATGTAATAGCTCTTAGCAAAATTTAGTGATCGAAGTAATCCAATTAAGTTTATCGTAGATTTCTCGACAAACATATGATTACGGCTTAAAAGCCAATTGTCAAAATTCTCTTTGAAAGGAAATTCCGGACAAAACCGTTACTCGCCAATCACAGATGTTGGGAGTAAACAAAAGAGAAGTTTGCTCTTTCATTAACTGCTATGAACTGTGTTTAGCCAGTAACGGTTTTTCCGGAATTTCCTTTCAAAGAGAATTTTGACAGCTTTTAAGCCGTAATCATATGTTTGTCGAGATTTTAATATAATTATATTTTCATAAAATTATATAATGCCGCAATTGAACGATATTTTTTCAAAACTTCATTGCAATATAATGAGAATTGAACAAGTGACAGTAAACCTCCGAATGGTCATCTTCGAAAATTTGTTTTGCAGTGTGCATCCTAACTCAAAATCTACTAGATCAATCGTTTTGAAATTTTGCGCAGTTATTTACATCGTTCATCAGGTAACTACAAGAGCGTTTATTTTCTGCTCGAGTTTTGAATTTTTTGTGGCACATTGCATCCAAAAGCCCGCTTTTAGCCATAAAAAAGCAATGAAAATAATACCAAAAATTTTGCGAAAAGCTCCTTTATTTACCTAGGCAACGATGTGAAAAAGAACTGATTTCAGAACGATTGGTCCAGGAGATTTTGAGTTATGCCGCATACCAACTTTTTCGAGGTGCCTCCTGAAAACTCACTGTCAATTTTCAATATTTTGCAACAAAGATTTCGAAAAATGTTCAAATGTTGCAGTTTTGTATGGAAATTGACTGAATAGTGAACGATGTTTTTTTCATTGAAAATAAAATTGTGTTTATTCCTATTTCGTTGAAAGTCGCAGCAACGCGCGGTGGGTATTAGCTAATTTTTTATGAAAATTTCACGCTTAATTTTATCTGCGGAATCTCACCATTTTTTGCAACTTGCCGGAATTTGAAATTCATTTTTTGTTGAGATCTCACTAAAAACTGCAATCGTTAGCTGTATTTCGCTGAAAATCAGCAAACAGGACTTTCCTAGATATTAGTATACATAATTACTGATTACTTGGTTATGCCGAAAATTGCTGAGCTCAACTGTGTTGTCCAAACATCCTTGACATACCCAACAGCAGACAATAACAGTGATTTGCTCAGAGTCAGTTTTGTGCGCATCTAAGCCTAGTTATTCGCAACTGCATCACGACTTCAATCTCGCTGCTAACGTCTTTAGTACATGTCACAACCGGAGCCAAAAAATATTTTTTTTTATTCACCAAAACCATGCGAAAATGACGAGACAGCGACGCTACTTTCTAAGCACCAGACCTTTGCGAAAACGAAATTGAGACAACGGTCTAGGACAAAGCATACGCGTAAATTCAATTTCATTATTTGCTCCGCACACTCATTTTTGCTTTGAGATTGAGAGCGACATTAGTCCCTTCGATATTGAACCTAGTACTGGGCGAACGCAAATACACTGTTTACGATATGCAATTAGGAGCTAGCGGAGCTAGCGAAGATATTGGACGACTGAAGCACTATTAGCGTGTATATTTCCCGTTGTTTCCGCGTTCTAGCTACAGTTCTATGACGCACATTGCTATTATTTCATTTAATGAACATGAAAATGAGAAACAAAAATGCTGTTTTAAAAATAAAACAAGATTGAATTTTCGTATTGTCAGGAAAACGGAAGTCGCTACTCAGCTACTCTCTTTCATAGAATCGACAGAAGAAGTCGGTTTTATCTTTTTGTATTTTGCTTTGTATGTATTTTAGTAATGAAGGAGACAGCAAAAAGACGAAGGTGAATCCAGTGGGTTTCATCGTTCAATCAAATACAAATATGTTAATAATTTGTATTTGGTTCAATTAAAGGATGCGAGAATTTTAGGCCCTGGTCATAACAGTCCCAATTTATATGAACTCGTCCGTCTTTCACCACGCCTCATTCATTTTTGCCCGGATTCAGCACTTGAATTTAAAAAAGCTGGTATACTGTATGGTAAACAGAATATGATGCTGAAATCGAAAAATCTATTTTCCAAGAAATTATGAACAAAATTACGATTTCACAATTTTTTCTATTTATCTATAGGTAATAAATAAGGTTTAACTGAGAAAGCATGGAAAAGCAGCCATCTTGGAAAACGAAAAAAGCAGTTTTTTCTCACACCGTTGGAAAAATCTACATGAATGTTTCAATGTATTCGGGGCATTGGTAGAGTGCTATTGATTGACTTTCATGAAGATTTTTCCAACTGTGAGAAAAAAACTGCTTTTCTTGTTTTCCAAAATGGCCGCTTTTCCAAGCTTTCTCAGTTGTACCTTAAGTCAGAATAAACAGCTGCACTTTTCTAGTTGAACCCATTAGTGTGACAGTGCGCGACATTGTTCAACGAAAAAAATTATTTGAACGTTTCAAATCTATTGTACAAAAAATATCAAAAGTTTAGAGTTCGTTTCCCTTGTATGAGATGTAAAAACAGCTTTTTTGTGTCCTAAAGCAGAACACCCAATGGGCGGGTGACAATTAGAGTGCTGCAGCTCAAGTACGAGTATTCCATATGTTTCACGCCAGTTCAATTATTATGCTGCTTTCTTAAAAACGAAGTAGATATTGGCTTAGCGCGCATAGTAGATGTAGTAATGTGATACGCTACTTATTTTGTAGTCGTGTGTGTTAACCTTCTAAATCCCACTGGCCGGCAGTGGTATTATGAAAAGAATTTTTCTGCATGTGATCCTATCATCCCCTGCGAACAACTTAATCTCGGGATGTAGTAGGTGTTAGCTCTACCGATTTTCCAATGGCCCATTTCAGAATAACAGAGACCTAGCAGTACATTCCGAGGCCATTTTCCCGTCGGCAAGCCCCACTTAGATATAATACGTGTTCCACAATTGTACCAGTATTATAATCAAACTTTCGATTCCTTGCCACGAATGCGTGTTCAAGGGATTGACACGTATTTAGTGTTTAATTTGAATGACTAAAGGTAAAATAAAAATAGATCGAGCTCACCTGTAAATAGTTTGGAGTTTATTATGCCGCTCAACTTGATTCCAGTTGCATCTATCGGGGAAGCACTGTTATTGATAGCCACTCGCTTTTCTGGATTGGGTCGATTCATACTGGCAGTATATTTCCATTTGTACAAACCGTACAGCCCGCTACAACGAGGCATCACTACTGCTCTTGCCAGAACAGTAGCCAAACCGAGTACATTTTTCCGTACAGCAGTAATATACATTTTTGTTTTGCTGCTGTACTCCGACTGCTCGGTGAGGGTGTGGTGTAGTAAAGTTTGCGCTCGCTTTGTACACCTTTCTCTGCTTAGTCAAAGTGAGAGGCCCGCACACGAAAGCGTTCATGCCGGTCGTGGCGCAAATGAACCGCATTCATTGTCGTCGTTTGTGATTAAAGATATTAAATAGATTGAAAATATTGAAAAAGGTAAAACAAGGAAAGAGAAGCTATACCGCTTGCGTCTGGTGGCTGTACTGGAGGCAAGTTTTTTTGTCATGTTACTGCTTTGCACATAGGCTGCCGTACAGCGCTGGGCATCCTGCACTAGTGAACGACAGCAGCGTCGTATGAGAAAGGCAGAAATATTACAGCCGTAGAAAAGATAGGCATTTTGCATCTTAGGAGGTAACTAGTGATGTGGGATCAGTATTAGGTCCACCGTAACTAGAAGTTCTTGCGCTATTGCGTTTAATCTTCGTTTTTTTCATTTTCTCCCATTTTCAAGCCGAATGGCTGATCATTTAATTAGAGTGTATATTTAATTCACTGCAAGGAGCCTCTTTCCGCATTGGGAGCGTTGCTAGCGATGTTCCTATCTCCTCATGTCTACGATATTTCGGGACTGATCTCCAGCGTTTCACTCTGGATTAGTTGCCATAGAACGAAACCAGAGATATTGTATTTTATTCCGATGATCGCAAACGATTCAATCATCATCACCACACTTTAATCAGTTTCAGATTTCAATTTTAGTCAAAATGCAGCGCAAATTTTTTTTCACACGTTACTTATTTTGTAGTTGCTGCTCAAATGTAATTAAAAATCAAAAACTATGATTACCGCGTTTGTTTAGCTATTTATTTCCTATTTTTTAAGAATTTTGATATCATTTTTCGCTTTACCAATATAGAGTAGAAAATAGGGTAATTACGGGTTTGGGTAATTTGGCATAATGGTCATTTGGCATGATTTGGAAAATTGATCACACTGAAGGTCACTTGGCATAATTTATTTTATCTCCAGGCTAACGGTCATTGGCATAATTTCTAAATTATCGTAAATTGAGGATTATTTGGCATAACAGATATTTGGCATAGTTTGGGGGAAGTGATCACTCTGTAGGTCATTTGCCATTTTTTATCTACAGGGCGGTGTAATTTTGAGCTACGCCACATTCTTTCAAATGATGTGCTGTCTGACATCGCTGTCGCTCCGTCGGACTTAAACTAATTCAAAACCCTTAAGTTTGAGTAATCCGTGCAAACGAGTGGTTCACAGGTTTGCTTGCGAGGAGCGCTGCTTCCGATGGACGGATGGTTATGCCGCATTTCACTGGCGCCCAAGTGCTAGAGCAGTGTAACAACCGAGGATTCAATATATGTAAATTCATTCAACAAATCGTCGTTTGAAAATTTTGTGATATTCAGAAATGATAAAATTAACTGTCGTCTGGATTGAATAGTATACAATTCGAAAGAACAGCTCATGACATAAAGAAGGGTAATACGAATTATTTTAATTGTTGAAACGTTGTATGGAAAGCTAAATCTCACTAGAGGTCATAATAATGATAACAAAAACAAAACACGTCTGGTGGATCGCAGTTCTAGTGGGCTGGATCAACAAAAACCTGTAAAATCTGCACTATACTACAACGTAAGTAGACAAACAATCCATAATTGGGAAAGTAAGCAAACACAAGAATTTAAAAAATTTCACATTATTAAATTTGTTATTAGAGAGGCGTTTAGAGTTACTCTCATCAGAATCCGACACTAACTTAGTGATATGACTAACACTATTATTATTGCTTAGCGCAGCAACCATATGGCTCATACGCTGATAATGTAATGTCAAGTAGCCTTCAGTGAGATCAGAATTTTGCCAAATGTCCGCTCTGCCAAATGATCATTATGCTAAATGACCTCATGCCAAATGTCCCGCTCCCGTAAGTATACCCGAAGGTAGAATGAGTGTAGCACCGACTACACCGGTTTAGTGCACAGCTAAAAACGAAAATCTTGAGCGTTTTTTCAAAACGTCATATCTGCAATGAGTTACTCTCTGTTTATACTTTCTCTTTCGATTTTTACGGCGTCACTATAACACTTTTCACTTATTTTACAGTACAGATCGAAAGACGGTGGTTTTAACTAGCATATTATGCAAAGAGCTGAGGGATAAATGTTAAAGTGACCGAATTATTAACAGAAGATAAAGTAAACAAAGAGAGTAACTCATTGCAGATATGACGTTTTGAAAAAACGCTCAAGAAATACTATTATTTAGTTCTAGTTGGGTCATAAGACGTATAACTCCAAGATGTACTCATATGGCATCACTGGACTGGTCGTATCTCAATGTTTGTAATATTTTTATCGTGTTCACTGGTTCAAACAGATTCAAAAGACACACCATCAGAGATGCCAGATTTGCAGACAAGTCTGCAAATTCGCAGATTTTAATTTAGGCTGCAGATTTTTTCGATGACGCAGATATTTGCAGATTTTCTAGTTTGGTTGCAGATATTTGCAGATTTTTTAGTTTTGTTGCAGATATTTGCAGATTTTTGAATATTAAGGCTTTTGGTTACACTAGCTTTCCTGACATTTTTGTTCTTCCCAGACTTTTAAAATTATTATTGCAGACATTTGAAAAAAGTACCTGGCATCTCTGCACACCATGCCCATGTATCCTACTGACATCATATGATGTATAAGTATGTTTATATGCTATAAATGGAAGCAAATTGCAGGCACGAAGATTCAGAATTTAGGTATTAAACTGTAGTTAGCAACCGCGTACGCTAGTCGCGGGCCAGCTTTTTTGGTGTGAGTGTTCCACGACGAGAGTGAGTGGGGCGAGAAAGAGCGAATTGTTGTGAGTGTACGCAATCAAAAAAAGACAGAAAATAAAGAAGAAAAGATGGAAAATGATTGAACTTTGCCAATTTCTGAAAAGATTTTTCTTCTTTCAGACCTTCCTACAAAATTGAGCGTTCACTTTGGAAGTAGACCACTAGCAAGTCATAGGAAGTGATCCTCGCGGTAGAAGTAATTGAATTTACCGAAAGGTTCTCGTGCAATTCGACCCAGACATAACTACTGTCGGTTTTGGTAGTGAAAAAAAAATTAATGGAACATCCGAAAGGTGAATCGATTCGAACGGGCAGCTGCTGGAACCAGGAGGATTTGTTTCGTATCCACTTGAGACTATCGGTGCAGTGATAAACGAAAAGTGAGCGGATAATGGTTCGATTTTATTGGTAAAGCAAGAAACGAATTAAATGAGCATAACGTTTAGTTGAAAAAATAGTGACAGGAGGAAAAAAAACAGTGAATGACGTAGAAGTTTTTGCATAAACAGAAAAAAAAAAACAGGTCGTTTAGTAACATCCCATTAAGTTGAAGCTAGTAGAGATTTGATTATCATACACTATACCTGTGCATTTATTGCAATTATCTGCATAATTTTGTAAAAAAAAATATTTTTCTCTTTGTTTCTATCAAATCTGGATGTGACGACTGGATGGTTGTTCCTGCCGTTTCTTACACTGCCGTGCTTGGTGTCTTGGATGGATAAAATCTGTAATGGTCGGAACAATCGTGATGATATGGTGATGTACATATGCATTTAAATTCAATATTGAAAATTCACATTATTTCGTGTAATCGCGTACCCATACGTACGGGGTGATTTACACACTATCAACGAAACAATAACGTCGACCGAAACGTCATACACGTCAAACTCGCGCACGCCATACGGTTGAATGTGTGTTATAAAAACACAGTCAGTGAGACACTATAGAAGAGGTAGAAGTGCAGGTGATTGATTGAAAAAGGCCCGAATCGAAGTGAGAATCTCATATGATCGAAAAGCGTAAGGGGCAGCTTAGGAATGATTCGCGAATGACCAAACGAAAGGAAAAGCAATAGAAGCAGGAGAAGGCCACAGCACGGAGCAATGAGGAAGGTTTGAGCGGTAGTGCTATCGATTTTCCTCATGATCCAGCAAAGAAGGCGTCGGAAAGAGAGTGTGAAATAACAGCTGAGACGCGATAGAAAACGGCTAAAAGCAGTGTGGGACTCGATCCACGGTAGCAGCAGTTTGTGCGGTGGGTATGCAAAGCGTGAAAAACTAATGCTACGAAGTGTAAAATTTGTCTTTGGTTAGTTGGTACGCGAAGCTTGAAGCCAGGGAACAAAGAATAGGCTGATAGCAGGCATACTCTGGAGGAAGATAACGGAAGGAAGCAAGTGAGCGAAAGCAGTAGGTGGGAAAGTTCACGCACTCACGCACGCGAGTCGAACATCTGTTCCAATAGCTTGAAGTGAGAGAATTGACCGTCAGGGAGCAATCAAGAAGAAGAGCGACCGAGTCACAGCAGGTTAACGACAGCGTTGCCAGGTAATTGCACGGAGAAAAATAATGGGGATCTTCAAGCGGGAGAAAATTTAATATAATGGTTCATGTAAATAATCAGCGTATAATGGCTCGACTGCAAGTATCGTTATGTGCGTTTCCTTATAAGAGAACAAAAAATACGATCAGCTAATCGTGCGGGGTGTATTAATTTTCTGTAGATGCAGTAATTTTCTCAAAATCAATGGAGGGTTCAATGGTTTCGTCGTGTATTTTGGCGAGGTTACAAACGGTCAAATGCCATGCTTAAGTAGTTGTCAGAGAAAGGTCGAAATAAGTGCCATTGAGAATATCGATCATAATTTTGTGTAGTCAAATCAGCCAAACAAAAAGAACATGTTCCATATTATCACTCAACGAAGATAGCAATTACTTCAGAGGTGTTTATTACTATTACTTCAAATTATTTTATGGATTTGCATTTAAATTTTATTCTCTTCATGCAAGGACTTTGTTAGATTGCACTGTGATATAAATCAAGGACAATTTTTTTAGACAGTTGGACAAAGCTAAATCCAAATTTATTTTTCTAAAATCCTGATCGGGGTTTAATTGAATATTATAAAAAAAATGCTCCTATAGCAATTGTTTAGTGTTAAGAGGATTTCGGCATAGTTTTGATTGCTATAACGACACAAGTGCCAGTGTAAAAATGCTTTCGTTTGGCATAATTGTTTGACATAATAGTTGTATTACATTATTTCAAATACATATCTGATTCCCATAATATTTGGTTGACATGAGCATAAGCATTGGAGATCAATACATACCGGTACCGGCCCGATATACACTACTGTTCTGCGCAACAGTGTCCCATGTATATAGGGAATCCCATAGAACATGGTACAATTATGCGTATAGTGGCTGTGCAGTAATGGACTGCGTTATTACCATTTCTTTTTGAGCCTTTGATCTATGGACAATGTTAATACATTAACGAAAGCTTTCAATCCCTACTTCATAGGAAAAACATAAAGATGGTTTAATAACCAATTTATGTATTCAAAAGCAATTGTACCACTATAGGAACACATGTACCAATAGTGGTGCAATCGCTAATTTCGGTTCCTATTGTTGCAAATCCCATTGATTTCTTATGGGACTTGCAACTATAGGTACATTTGATCAACTATAGGTGCAAGGGAGCTCAAAATTCGAAGAAAGTTATTTGAGCAAATTTCAGCTTTTATTGTCGCAAAATTTTAGTGCGATGAATCGATACAAAAAAATATTTGTTAATGGTTGGTACCTTAGGCGTATAAACCACTACTGCAACTATTGGTACACCTCAACTATAGGAGCACCCACCCTACTAGCTTCAGTCGAATTTTACCTCGAATTACCGCAACATTTTCTCAATAAATCCGGCTTGGGAAAGCTTTATGTTGCTGGATCACTTCCCACCTTACTACCAAAAAAGATGCAGTTCATTCATATCAGGCATATCAAACTCATAAACGAAGATGCGCTTAATTTGTTTTTATTTATTTATTTATTTATTCTTATTTTTCATCTGATTTATGTTGGTCTACATGAAATGTAGTTGAATGGGAAAAGCCCATTTCAGGATATACTTCAGAAGCAATCCTCAAATGGGCGTAAAAACCCATTATCTTTTCATATATTCACACCTGATTACAATGGATTCACACTACAATAAAATATAATAACATAGTACACAACATTACATAAATAAAAAATACAAATATAACAAAAAAATGAATCTTAAAATCTAAGTTAACCTTCTTAGTCTATTTTTGAAAACATCACAAGATACAGAAAAGTCAAAATGGCCATAAACACTATTAAAAGCATTACACATCGCCCAAATGGGTTCGTTTTGACCGTACTCGGTGCGTTGAAACTCGAGTCTTAAAAAGTTATGCGATCTGAGACTTCTCCGGGGCACATTGACATTTATTTGTGGAGCATCTATTTGGCCAGTTAATATCTTCCCAACAAATACTGCTCTAAATGTGTTCCGCCTTTTGCCTAGGGTTTCCATATCGAGCAGACGACAGCGATCGATGTACGGTGGTAGCTCTGTTGGGTTACGCCACGGCAGAGTTCTAAGAGCAAAACGGAGGAATCTTGCTTGCGCTGCTTATATTCGGTTGATCCAAATGCTTGTGTAAGGACACCAAATGGGTGCTGAAGCTTCCAAGACAGATCGCACAAGTGAAAAATAGAGTGCCCGCAAACAATATGGATCAGTGAACTCTTTGGCGATTCTTATAATGAAACCGAGATTTCTATTTGCCTGTGCTGTAACATGAGAGTAATGATTTCTGAATGTCAGTTGTGAGTCCAGAAGTACACCGAGGTCTCTGACAACTGTCATTCTCTCTAGCGATTCCCCGGAAATGGTGTAGTTCCACAGTATTGGATTTTTTCTACGTGTAAAAGATATTATGGAGCATTTGGACACGCCAGCAAGTTGCGATTACACCAACAACAAAAAGCATCTAAGTGTTTCTGTAGTTTTTTTGTATCTTTATTTTAGAGGCTTTTTTTAGCTTTGAGCTGGTTCACCTCTTTGGGTCTAATTTGCAGAAATTTTTACATTTTAAATTAGATAAGTTAGATTTCTGAGTAGAGATAGGTTTTATTTTAAAAAAGCAATTTTTGTTTCGCCGACCGGGTCGTTCTGAAGAATGTCTCGTATATTGAAGTGAAGATCCAAGTTTGCCCTTGCAATTTCTAGTTGTGGACAATTAATCAGCAGATGTTCCACTGTTAGAGGCACTTGGCAGATCTCACATGTTGGTTTAGGTGCATTTGATATGAAGTGTGCGTGTGTTATCCGAGTGTGTCCAATTCTAAGACGGGAAAGTATCTGCTGCTCCTTGCGGTTTTTTCGGTCTATCCATTTTCCGATGTCACCTTTTATTTTTCTAAAAAATACTTGTCGATTCATATTCTATTGGTGCTGTCAATCGTGATGGGTACGTTGTTGTACTATCCTGCGTACATCGGTTCCTGGGGTTTTCAGTTCCAACATCGCTGAGCTTCTTCCAAGGCATGCTAACCGGTCTGCTTCTTCGTTACCCGGGATTCCGCAATGTCGTGGTATTGTAGAGTGGAATTGACACATTTCGTTTGCTCGGGAGCCATCTGTGAAAAATTTTATATGGTCGTTGTATTTGGTGTTCATCAGATTGTTGAATATAGCAGCAACTTTCAGGGAGGGGTCCCCAGCGCGGACCATGCTCTTGATCGTCCAGCCTATTTTAGGTCCAGAATGATTCCACCGGCGATCTCCAACCCGATAGACTTGGGCTACCGGAGGGAAATCTATTTTGGCGTACTCTTTAACGAGGGCTTTGGCCTTGTCAAAGATAAAAACATTCGAGTTCGCTCCGTATGTTCTCTCGAGATAACTAATAGCCCTACTAGCTGCTGCACCAGACGCCAGCTTCTGTACACGTAGCCAAAGTGGGTGAACTAGGAAGTAATCCGGAGGTGAGTCGTATCATTTTATTGTACACTGCACTAAAGTAGTGAATCATAGCTGTCCAAGAGCGAACCGTAATTTCCAGTCCTCAAAAGAGTTTACTTATCACTATGCTTCGGCCGATATTGTAGAGCGATTTTCGGTTATTTGTTTTGTGCCTGCCGAAGACTGCTTTCAGTAAACGAATTCTGCTATCTACTTCCTTTTTGACAAATCTGAGATGAAGTTAAAAATTGCATTTTCGGTCTATTGTAACGCCAAGTATTGGAACTGCCTTTTTGAATGGGATTTCCATATTTTCAACAGTGACGGGGTTCTTCCAAGGATGGTGTTTGGGCGTGCAGAAGTGTAAAATTGAGCATTATTTGTCATCAGCGATCTAGCATCAAAAGGCTGAAAATCTAAAGGCCGAAAAAAATAAGGCGAAATTTCAAAAGGCGAAAATTCAAAAGGCCTAATGCTAAAAAGGTCCAAAAATCAAATGACCGAAAACTTAAAAGGCGAAAACTCAAAAAGCAGAAAACCCAAAAGGCCGAATCTCATAAGGCAAACTTTTTTTATTATTCGATTATTTCACATTCCTGATTGAATAATTGCCTCATGTTTGAGTAAATTGAGCAATCGAGCAGAACGCACGTTTACGCACGAAACATTTCCAATACAAAAGGATTAATGCTCTAAATATCCACAAAATCCTTTGTCAAAATGTGCATTCATTGCGATTTTAATTCAGATTCAAAGAATGCTCGAAAGAAGGAATCATCCCCTATGTTTGAGTAAACCGGGCAGCCGAAGTGATCACAAGTGTGCGTGCAAGAGTTATTTGGCATACAGATTCAAAGAACTGCTAATATTTGAAAGAAGGAATCAATCCCTATGTTCGAGTAATCCGGGAATACGAACAGTTATGCAGTTGTAAGCAGCTGGCATGTAGCTCAAATGTTTGAGCATAACGGCAACTACTTAAATATTTACATAACTTTAAATGAGTTTGTTTACCAATAGTACTATAGTATAGTACTTCTGACGCCGGGTCGGCGGTCACTTCGCCCGGCGGCCACTTCGCCCGGCGGCCACTTCGCCCGGTCTCGGTTATGCGGCAAAGCCGCATTACACTAGCTTCGCCCCAAGTGCTAGAGCAGTGTAACAACCGATGGTTGAATAGATATATGTAAGTTCATTCAATAAATCATCGTTTGAAAAACTTAGCGAAATTCACAAATGATGAAGTATTTGATTCGAAAGAACTGCTCATATTTAAAAGAAGGCAAAATCAGTTATAAAATGTATTCACTCGAAATATAATCAATATCAGGTAATGGATAATAACACATTATTATCATTGCTTAGTGCAGCTTTAACGTTAACGTTATGCCAAATCCATAATGCGAAATGACCTTAAGCCAAATGACTACGCCAAACGGCCCGCTCCTCCATTTAACACGTGGTTTATATTTTTACTCGCCATGAGATTTTTCACTCCAGTTAAATACATGCCCGTAAACCTATACACCTATGCGTTAGTCAAATCATAGGAACACATTGCCGGAATTGTGGTGTGGTAGGGCAATAAGCCTATTTTGACCATATTCCAATTTTCATTTGAAAACGTTCATTAGAGCAGCATTTGACATCTTTGTTCAATGCATTGACTCAGACAGTATGGTGAAAATTGGTATACTCGATTTGAATTGTCTTGCTCAAACACAATAGAAACAAAGCTAACAGTAACATGTCAATAATTATTGTGCAAACCTCTCCTTTATTGCTTTGTTCAAAAGTTCGCTATTGTCACTTCTGGTGACCTTCAACAGCAACCCTTTGTTCTGATACCTGATCGTTTAAACTTTATCAGTGTTGATTTAACTGTACAACCGATCGCTCTATCATGTCCGCTAACACGTCGTCGGATTTTGAAGGGTTTTCTGATCCAGAAACACCCAAAGTAGTGAAAATTGTAAAAACCCAGAAGGGCAAGGATATGCTGAGCTACGAGGGATACTTATATAGACTGAATACACTGGTAAGAGCTTGTTCTATATAAAATAGGCATATTTGAAAATTTAAATTTCTTTGCGATCTTAAACTTACTTTTTTCAATTTGGTATTTTTTGTTGTGTTCATTGGTATTGGTATGTTTGGGACTTTTAGAATTGTTAATGTACTTTCTATTCTTTCCATACTTGCTTTTAATTAGTAACTAATAATTTCGGAGAAAAATATAAACTTTTCGAGGTCTTAAGAATAATAATGATAATTTCGAGTTAATTTGAGCCAATAAATTACAAGAATATTCCTTTCCAGAAAAAGGAAAAATATTACTGGGAGTGTGCGTATAGAGAGCACAAAGCCAAAGCATAGGACAATTGCCCTGGTAGGTTGGTAACTATTTTAAGAAGCAACAACCACACTGTCTTACACAAAAAAAATCCACGATTCGAATCCGATCGATGTGGAAGAAATAGCATATCGAAATGCATTGAAACGAAAAGCTGATCTGAGTGACGATATCCCGTCCAAAATTGTTCGCGATTGTGCTGCGGAAAGCTCTTCAATTGTGCAAACGAGGCTGGGTAAACAGGCTCAAAAATATTTAATTGATCGTGTAAGGGCAAAAAAATTAAGAATACACGAAGAAGATCATGCACAGAGTGAAGATTTCTCCATTCCAGAATATTTAAAAAAACGATTAACAATGAACCTTTCCTTGGGAAAACATTTTCAAGCGAAGATATCCATATTATAATATTTGTTACTGTTACTAGTTTACTACGACTATCGAGATCAAAATATTGGATCATGGATGGAACGTTTTCCACAGTACCGTTGGAGTACAGACAACTGTATACCATCCATGCTCCCGTAGGTCACGACGAATCGGAAAGAGTTGCACCGTTGGTGTACATGCTACTGTCTAAAAAAACTCAAGAAATATACACGACGGCGCTAGAATTGTTGGTAGATTTGGGGAACGAGCATAACATAAGCCTATGTCCGAAATATACTCTCACCGATTTCGAGAAAGCTGTTATCAATTCTGTCAAGGAGGTATTCCCTGCATGTATTCCATTTGGATGTTTTTTTCACTGGACCCAAAACATAATAAAAAAACTCGGTGTTCTTGGTCTCAAAAGAGAGTACATTCTCAATAAAAATATTTACATGGCAGTTAAAAAAATGCAAGCATTGAGTTTCTTGCCACCCGACAGAATCCTTCAAGCATATTCAGAATTAAAGCCAAACTTGCCGAGCACCCTTGATAAGTTTCTGGAGAGCTTTGAAGAAACTTATTTAATGGGAAGAAACAACAAGGGTCGCCCAAGGTACCATCCGACTTTATGGTCAAATTATAAAACCGTGATGGAAAAGATGCCTCGAACCACAAACCATCTTGAAAGCTGGCATAACAGGTGGGCAAACCTTGCTGAAACCCATCACCTTAATGTAACCAGAATGATTCAAGAAATCAGGAAAGAACAACATGCTATAGACGGAAAAATCATGCGCATCCTTGCAGGAGAAAGTTCGAATATATCTTCAAATCATTTTAAAGAAGTAGACAAAAATATATTGCAAAATGTTTCAACGGTGGATGATTGGAACAATCTAGATTTCATCGAAGGTATTGCCACGAATCTTTCGAAGCGATGCAGCAAAAAATGAACTTTTTCTTAGTTATTATTTATATATTTAGTATTAAATTATATGCCTCGGATAAAATAATTTTGTTTTGTTTCGTTCTATAAAAAAGTTTGCCTTTCAAAATTCTGCCTTCTGAAAAGTTTGCCTTCTGAAATTCCGCCTTCCAGAAAGTTTGCCTTTTGAAAGTTCGCCTATTGATTTTTCAGCCTTTTGAATTCGCCCTTATGTAATTTCGGCGTTATGATTTTCAGCCTTACGGCCTCGACCCGTCAGAAGCCATGTCGAAACCAACGTCTTTCGCCCATTTAGCCACTATTCTTACAGCTGTTTGGAGTATTCGTCGAATTAGTTTGGGATGTTTGCCGATCACGACTACAACAATATCATCAGCGTAGAGGAATATGAAGATGCCTTTCGATAGCTTAGCGAAGACCGAGTTCATCGCGATCGAGAATAATGTTACGGCTAGTACAGAGTCTTGCGGTACTCCTGTTTCTTCCGTAAACGTTTTAGATTACGTATTGCCTACCAGAACCTCGAACGTCCTATTTTGTAGGAATCCTTGAATAAACGTTAACATGTTGCCAGCGAACCCCCATTCTACGAGCTGTCGAAGAACACCTGGGCGCCATACTCTGTTATATGCTTTGACGAGGTCTAAGGCTTTGAGGTCTGCATGTAGGAGCGTCGTCAATTATCTGACCTAGAGATGCCAAATACGTTCCTGTTCCTCTGCCCTTTTGAAATGGTCTAGTAATTCGCGGTCTTGGAGTGCGGCAGTGAGGTGTCTGTTCACCATACGTTCCATGATCTTCGAGGCACAGTTGGTAAGCGCGATAGGTCTATAATCGTTTGGGTCCGTCGAACCAGTTTTCTTTTTCGGTATTGGTATCATCAGGCTATGACCCCATCACTTTGGAAAAATCTTGAGCGTTTTTTCAGAACGTCATATCTGCAATGAGTTACTCTCTTTGTTTTCTTTCTCTTTCGATTTTTACTGCGTCACTATAACACTTTTCACTTATTTTACAGTACAGATCGAAAGACGGTGATTTTAACTAGCATATTATGCAAAGAGTTGAGGGATAAATGTTAAAATGACCGAATTATTAACAGAAGAGAAAGTTAACAAAGAGAGTAACTCATTGCAGATATGACGTTTTGAAAAAACGCTCAAGAAATATTGTTGGTCCATATATGGTTGAGGTTGTCAAGGAAAGATAATTTCACTCGAAGCGGAAGGCGTCTTAAAAGTGGGTAGCTGATGTCGTCCGGTCCGACGGACTTTCCTTTGGCGGAGTCTAGTGCAAAAAGAAGCTCCGCAATGGTAAACGGACTATTGATGGTACAGTTTTCCAAATCATCTGGTGTTGTATGGTTTATTATCGAACAGCTTCTTTTTTGTTGAGCAATAAGGAATTCTTGCTGGTATGTAGAGTTTGATGATATTTTTGCAAAAAAGTTCCCTAGGCTGTTAGCTACAAAATTTGGTTCCCGTGATACTATGTCACCTTGACGGAAGCTGATACCTTTAAACCTTCCTTTACCGTTTAGTGCATTTACTCTCCGCCACATCTCGGTAGTGGATTGATCACTGTCGAAGCCTTCTAAAAATGTTTGCCATGATTGCTGTTCGGATGATGTCTCTGCACTTATTTCGTAGGCGTTGGTACTCCTCGTGAATTGTATTCCAAGTAGGGTCGTGCTTAGAAGTACGTTTGCATCTCCGAAGTGCTTTTCGATGTGCTTTCACCGCTGCTTTTGTCTCATCGTTCCACCAATGTGTTGCTTTTTTACCTGGCCGATTGCTAGTTCGTCGCTGTTGTGCTATCTTATGACAAGCGCCATTTAGCACTTTTCGAGAAAAACGATTTTTAAAGTTTGAGATTGAATATCTTAAAATTTATAAATGTTAGAAGCTTTTCGGAGAAGGCATTCGATGGTTCTATCTTTTCTGAAGTAATCTCTCGATTTGTGCGAAGATCGGTTGACTATATTACCAGTTTTTGCTTAAAATGTAAACCAAAGTCGCTCACATACGTGTCATAAGTGTGTTTTGATGATAAAATATGTATGACGTGTCACAAATGTGTACTGAAGATTTCATATAAAAATGGTTTATAACTGATTCGTAAAATTATGCGTTATAGATCACTATGTCCAATATCATACTTTTCCATGCGATAGCAGCAATATCAGGTTACAAAATGATGGTATTAGAACACAAAGTTTTTCCAATTTTCCTCCTTTATTCAGGAAAAACAATGAACAAAAATTGGTTTCATTGACAATTTAGAGACAATGTATATCAAACAATGTTATTGTTGACAGGTGACTAGACGAAACAAATGGTCTTCTTGCATAATCCATCACTACATTTCGGTATACTTTCCAAAACAATTGGAAATCTCAAAAGGAAATTTGTTCAATAATCATGAATATATAAGCCAACCATTCCCAAAAAAAAAACTATGGTAGGAAAAGTTTTGCTCCCGAGACAAGAACCTAGCTAATGGTTATGGTTGATCTGCATAGGAATTACCTATGTCATCAGAGACATCTGTTGGCTTGCTATAAGCTTTTCGGCTTATAGCAAGCCAACAAACCTAGAATGTTGTCTCTTTTTTCTTTGTCATAAGATAGCACAACTCGATCACTCGAGAAATTGGCGCTTGTCATAATCGTGTTTCGCTATATCTCAGTAACCCAGCAGAATTTCAAAATTCTGAAAACGCGACTTTATGGAGATTTTAAAACTTGGTAACATGGCATATCTAACTCAGTTCACCCCAAAATGGCGTTTGTCATAAGATAGCGACGAGTTCTTGAGATGTTGGCTTTTGCGGCATCGAATATAAGCTCACACAGTTTCTCTGGGTCATAATTTCGATTCGGGTTCACCGAGTTAAGAATGTCATTTTCAAAATCGTCCCAGTTACCATCTTCGAGGCGCCACCTGGGACGCCTGGTGGTCTCTGGAGGTGTGTTGGTACTGCTAATTTCGATGAGGTGATGGTCGCTGCCCATTTGATCGGTGTGTATGGTCCAGTCTGGTTATTTCGCTGCAAACTAAGGACACATCAATACATGATCTGCAATTTCCTCGGAAAAAAGTTGTGTTCCTATCATTGAGCACGATTAAATCATTCTTCTCCGGTACATGCATTACTGTAGCGCCTCTGCCGTCGGTTCTTGAGGAGCCCCATTCGTAGTGGTGACTGTTAAAATCACCAAGTAATACGTAGGGTTTTTCCAACTGGACGATCAGTCTCTGCAGTTGGTCACCTAGATTAGTGATACCATGTTGGGGAAGGTATACCCGATCAGAAATACATAACAGGAATATTCCAAAACTATATCTCGCATTGTTACTTGTTATAAATTTCTGTTATTTTAACTACTAACGAGACCTAGTTTATACCACAATATGTTACAAAAATTGTGTTCTGTTATAATCTTGTTATTTCATTCTGATCGGGTAGGGAAACTACTGTATGTTGGAAAGGTAGTTCGACTTTCACAGCGTGAGCTATGAGGGGTGTGTCGAGTTTTACTGGTGTATGGGGGGGTAGATTGGTGCACAGCAATTGCCACGTTTTGGAAGCGCGTTGATTCTGCCTTCACATAGCATTGGTACTGTTCCTGCAACAGTCGATCTAGGCCTTTTGAGTCACTGCAATGTACTTCCTGAAGAGCCAGTGTTTGTGGCCGAGGTTGTTGAGTAGACCATTGATGTTTCATTGTAGAGCGACTCGAGTTTTGTTTTTGTAGTTGTCTGTAGTGGGTGTCGATGAACGTGTAGATTCGCAGAATTCGTTTTCAAATGATGTATGTGGGTAGGGTCTGGTTCTTCTGCACTTATTGCAAATGATGGATTTGTTGATCGGCTGGAGGAAGCGATTGGTTGTATTTGATACATTCGATCATATGCCGCTGAGTCCGATGGTAACAGTCGCTTTCTACTGGGTGGATTGGTTTGGTTGGTGGTTTTCGGTCAGCATTCTTCCGGTGAAATAAATTGCTCAATAGTGTGAACGCTGAAATCGACATAGAATTTTCATTAGGGCGTAAATCGCAAATGTAAACAAACTGCGTTTTCGCTATTATGGCATTATGCGACTAAAATACTACAAGATTGAGTTGAAAATTATTTAAAATAGTTTATAGATCGATTTATAATTAAAGAAAACAAAACGGCGAAACATTCATTTTCTTCGAGGTTTTGACTTAGGCCTTTCTTCTCATATGGAATATAAAGGCTAAACCAAGATTTTTTGACAGAACAGCGGCGAATGGTTATTATTCACAAAATTATTCTGTAAACGGCGGTTCTATTATATAAATGATAATTAATATCTACTGTGATCATGTCTACTCGGTGGTTGTTGCACATAAACATTCGAATATTTCGATATTTTCATGAAATTTGAAGAAAAGATGCACGCGCCCTTTCATTTGCATTGGGTTTCTATGCGCCCATTTGCTGAGCCCTATTAAAATATCCTGTCAAGCTCGCCTATTTACCCAGCCCTACCCAGCAAGACAGAGTCAGTTTAGCCCATTTGCCGCGCCCTTCTGAAAATTATATTCACAGTTTAGCCCTTTCGCAAATGGTGGTTGCTGAAGGGCGAAATCACGACTGGAATGCAAATGGGGCGTAAACATTCTTTTAGTTTCTTTCCACTAAAAGCACATAGGAATCAAATTCTTTGTGATATTGTTATAAGGTTTAACCAATGATGCTTTAGAAAAAAACATGATAATAAAATAATATATACCTACAATAAAAGTTACATTTAAAAAAGCATAGCCGAATATTGAAACTGATTTTTCTCCATTTGAGTACATTGCGACTTAGGCCCTAATGAAAGATCTGTGTCGAACTGTTTGATGAAGATGCAATTGGTGTTTCAAGAGATTCATCTAAAGTACTTGCCTGAATTAAAAGACCCCCACACCAAAAACTGCCAGAGGATCGTCATATGGTTGTGGAACTTCCCCGGTCAGGGTCAGTGTGGGGAAATGCCTAGGGCTTAGCAAACCCATGAAATTGAACGTAGTAGTTGTGCTGAGTAGGTCGCTGTAACTCCGGTTTGAGTTCCATCTTTGATCGGTTGTAGAAGTGGTTATTTGTGAAGAGTTTCTTCGGTGTATAATTGAGCGGTCTTCGGAGGCCGAACTGATAGATTCTCCGTCTACGGGTTGGGGTATGGCGTCCCGGACGGATCCTCTTATCAGTTGCGCTTCCGTTTTTGGGAGTGGGAGGGGTACTTCACATTCCCCGTTCCCAAGCCTCTTGTCACTTTTGTTAACAGTTGGTTGTGTGTGATGGTTGAAGTTTTGAATGGTGAAGGTATTGAGAGCGTTATTCGTCTGGGTCCAATTTTCGTGAGAATGAGCCATAAGGGGGTTAGTTTATATTCACGTCTTGCGGTGATTCACCATCCGAAGTTTCCAATGATTCAACATCTTCGTATATAAACTCTGTTATAGGGTATAATTCCAAATCCGATGTTGTAGCTTTTATTGTCTTATTGGGGGTGACCTTGCTCCATCTGGTGATAAACTGTGGGCGATGTTTGTGAAGCTAGCTTTAGTTTCACCATTGCTTTTGCGTTTTTTCAAAACATTTAGATTTATTTGCTGTTCACTTTGCGGGGCATCTTGCGATTGAGTAGGGGTGTTTAATCCAGGTTTGGGTGAAGGGAGAGTTCCTGGTGCGTTTTGCCTATTGCTTTCCATTCTGTCCAGCTTTCCTTGAAGAGATTCTACATTTCGTACGAGGGATTCTATCTGTAACCGTTTCTGTTTGGAGTCTTCAAAGAGTTTTCTTATCACCTCGTCCTTCTGCTTATTATCGTCGAGCAGTTTAGAAATCGATTGATCCTTCTTTTTGGTTTCCTCCACTAGCGCTTCGATTTTGATGGCATCTATGCGGGATTGAGCCGCGACCTGTGCGTATGTCCCCCTTCCTTCTGCGATCTGCTTCCTAGCTTCGGGGTATGTCAAATTCTTCTCTACCTTCATTTTGACGATATCCATCTCGTTTTTGTAAATTGGGCATTTTCTGCTTCCAGGATGATGTTCTCCGCTGCAATTTATGCAAAAGGGTGTCTTTACACAGATAACGTCTTCGTGTTCCCCCGAACAATTGTGACATCTATTTGGTCCAGGGCATCGCATTTTAGTATGACTAAACTAAAAACATGAGTAGCAAAGAAGTGATTTAGGGTAGAATGGCCGGGTACTACCACGCAACAGGCCAATCTTCACGTGATTTGGGTAGGTGGTTTGGCTGAATGTTAGAATCAGTGCTGGCGTGTTTATTGGCTTTCCGTTGTCCTTACGAGTGATTCGTTTGCCACCTTTTGGTTGCTCAGTTGATCCAATATTTCATTTTCGGTATAATTGATGACGTCATATGAAGATACTACGCATTTACTTATATTGAGGCGAGGGTGCAGGGTAATCGAGATTTCTGTTCCATCTAAAAGAGTGGTTGGTTTGAGCAATTTTTCTACATGGGCTTGGTTCCGTACATGGAGAATGTAGCGGGACCCTTGCTCTTCGCTCTTTGCCGATTGCTATTTCTATTGCTATTGCTCTTTCGCCTACTACTGATTCAATGCTCTTTCGCGTACTACTGATTCAATGCTCTTTCCGATAACAAACGGATTAGTTGGCAGCGCAGTACCACACTTGCCTGTCATTTGCAATATCGTCAGTCTACCAAATTCATTTCGAGGGTCCATGAAGCTTGGAAGTTTTGGACCCCAGGTTCCTCCGGGGTCTACCCCAATGGGGGTTGTCATAGCTTGCTTGCTTCTTACCCACTTATAGTTTCGTTGTAGGTTGCGAAAATTAAACAAATTGTGAAGGGTAACAATCACCTGTTACCTACCCCGTTGTATGCAAACGATCGTTTGTTACTGCCGCTCAAATAGCTTCGGTCACTCACACCGCCGCACACAGTGGGAAGACGTAGGTATATGGTACTGCTGACACTATCGCTACTTCACCCGGTGAAGCTGCTATGGCTACAATAGGTACGCTTGTTGAATGTAATTCCGGTCACTAAACGGTCGAAATTGTACAATTACGGCACCGGAGATGCGGTGACTTATATCGTCGTTCGCTGAACTATATGCCGGGTTCAAAAGAGTCTTTAAAACACGACAAAAAGTTACAGTTTGATGAAAGTGTGTTGAGGTGAGAGGCACGCGAGGTGTTCACTACCATGTCTATTCACAAACTGTGCTTAATTATTTTTATAGTTGTTTTAGTCTTTTACAGTGATTGGATTGCGTTTAAATAGGTATTAGCATCCTTGCTTCGTTCCTAAGAAGCAGCGACATAAAAAATCTGGCTTGTAAAATACTCGCGTTTGAGCGAAACAAAAGGCGAGTACAACACACTCTTATTCATCCTACCATTTGACCTAATGCGTCGAATAGAGATAGCAGACACTGCTCTAACTAATGTATTCAAATGGGTGGGATAAATACAGGAGCTAAGATGAATTAGGGCACAGTAACCCAAGATGAATAAAACATGACAACGCAATATAATCACAACACCAAACAATAAACTGCCGGGATTCTTTACTCCAGAAGGAAACCTACTGATAAAGCTTATAGCTCTTTACAACACTGGGTAAGGAACAATAGCATACCCTGGAGTGCTGTACATGGATTCATCTATATATGGAGAACCATGTGGATATGCAATTTCATTGCTGCTGGGCAGGTACATATCAAATGATATGAAGTAATCGGCTTTACAAAGATCACACGAATAAGACTGAGCACGCTGTATAGTAGCCATATGACAAAAGTTTCTATAGTTTATTCATGAACTTAAATAGGTTGTACCAACTAACTTAGCTCACAGTGATATTGTGCTGCCGAAAGTGAGGTTTTATGCGATGTTGGAGTAATACGACTTGGCCGCATAGACGAATCCAAGCGTCCGAAGAAGCACAAAGGCGCTGAGAATCTGCGAAGTCGGACAGCATAAAAAAACGATGCGGCTTAGTCTCATTAGGCATTAACAATGTTTTATTTAGTAACAATAGGATAGTATTGATAAGCTAAAATAAAATATTTTCTCTGCATAATCCTACGCGTAATTGTATATAGGGAATCCCATATAACATGGGACAAATATGCTTATAATGGCAGTGATGTGGCTACTGCTGTCCGACTTCACTGCCGCTTAGTTTGAGTATACCGGGAAAACGAATGGATCACAGGTTTGCTTACGTTTCCGACGACAAGAACGCGGCCACCTCGCCCGGTGGATCCTCAGTGGTTTTGCGTCACTTCAGTTTCTTGGACTCTTGTCTTGGCTAGTTTCACATAGAACCTTACTTTCGGGAGAACAATGACCCTATCAAGGTTAGTAGGAACAATTTATTGTTTAAGCTTAATAACGAATTATTAAAATGTTTGCTTTCTGCACCTTTTTTTAAGAATCTACAACAGTAAACTAGCATATTTCTAATAGAAAAACTTGTTTTCCACTTATAATGGAAGAAGTAGTTAAAGTAAACAATTACCCAATTGTGCTTGGAAAAATACAACAAATTCTTTGACAATGTCGGAACAGCACCCGGTAGAATGCTTTTTGCTTGTATGCAAGTTTGTAAGTTACACCAATGGTTGGCATACAATCGAGTATGTGGCCTTTCTAGAACCCATTTAACTAGTCAAGATGCTTGTTTTGAGTTCACTCCAATCACCTTGTGTATTATTCCTTCAATTTAGTCGGATACTTCTGACTTTCGGAAGGACAACACAGTCCCGTAATTTTCAACTTCCCCAGCATTATTTACCCCTGTCGCTCTGGACACGTTTGGTGATTGTAGCCTATTTGGCATAAAACCTTTTAAACCCCATATGGCATAATGGACGCATTTTTTTACAATGGAGAATGCAATTACGCACTTTTCCAGTACACGTACTTAGTAGTTACCAAGCTACCATACCATACCGACATTGTGCTCCGCCATCTTTCCCCCAGGAACTACCTTCTGGCATTACTTCTGGGGGGATGGCAGCACTTAACGTGAGTGAGTCTCACTCTCGCTTGATGTTCGCACTCACGCACACCCTACATTCCTCTGCCACGCCACGACGAATCAATAGCGATAGGTACCAACAATCTACGCTACGCTACGACCCTCCAATCTCTGCATGGGCAGTCCATACACACGTCTAATCACTCGCTCTTCCGCCATGATTCGGCGTGGCTATCGCGGTTGCCATCGCTGTGCCACCTTTGCCTCAGCATGAGCAGACCATTCACTCACTTCTCCGCGCTCAACCCTTTCCGCTATAGCATCTGTCATCTGCTGCTCGGCGCGCCATATTCCCAGCAACCTGCAGGCAATCTGGTCGAGACTGCGTTCCATTTCTCCACCGCTTGACACATCCTCTGTATAAGGATATCAGGGGTTGTGTCCCAGCCGCAGACGTCTAGCATTGCTCTTCTTTCAACGTCGAAACGGGGACATACGAACAGTACGAGTTCTGCAGTTTCGTCGACACCTGGGCAGTCAGGGCAGACTGGGGCCTCCGAGTGCCCAAACTTGTGGAAGTGCTGTCGGAAACAGCCATGGCCTGACAGGTATTGTATCAGATGGAAAAGAACTTCCCCATGGTGTCTACCCATCCAGCCCGATATGTTAGGTATCAGCCGGTGAGTCCACCTACCTTTCGAGGAGTTATCCCACTCGCGCTGCCATCTGGCAACCGAGGCCACCCTGGTACGCTCGCGGACTTCTCTATTGCCACGCAACTTAAAACACTCTTCGTCCTCCCGGATGATCAGTCCGACTGGCATCATGCTCGCCATTACGCAGGATGCATCGTGATACCGTACAGTGGGCAGATATCACTCTGAGACACATCAAGCGGTAGGTGCTCTCCATTTTCCAAAGGTAACTTGTTACTTCCAGTGCTCTCGCCCAGGACGGGCTACCGTACCTATGGCTAGCTGTTGGACATCATCCTCGATAATGCCGCAACAGCCGTCGAAGCCTTCTTGCACGCATGGTCGACATGGCTGCCGAAGGTCAGCTTGTCATCTATGATGGCCCCAAGAATCTTCGCTTGAAGTTTTCGCGACTTCTCCCACATGGATAACTGCATGTTGTACCGACTTGCAGTTGTTGTCAGTTCTACCTCGGCGATTGGCTCCCCGTAGACCGCCAAGGTTACATCATCGGCGAAACCGACGATCTTCACACCAGGATGGAACTTTAGTCTCAGAACCCCGTCATACATAAGGTTCTATAATACCGGGCCCAGAATCGAGCCTTGCGGGACTCCTGCGGTAATAGGAACACCTCACTGACCGGCTTCGGTCTCGTATAATAGTACACGGTTCTGGAAGTAGCTCTCCAAGCTCCGGTACAGGCCCACCGGCAGATTAAGCCGGTGTAACGAGAGCGCGATGGCATCCCAGCTTGCGCTGTTGGATGCGTTCTTCACATCAAATGTCACTGACGAACAGTATCGATTATCTCGCCTTTTCCGTTGGATCGCTAATCGCTATCTCGGCGGTCTTCACCACTGAGTTGATAGCGTCCACTTACCCTTTCGAAAACCAAACTGATTACTTGACAGGCCATCCCTACCTTCTGCGTACGGGATTATCCTGTTGCGGATGATCCTTTCAAGCAGTTTGCTCGTTGTGTCGATCAGACAGATTGGTATGTATGCCGATGGGTCGCCCGGCGGCTTCCCGGCCTTCGGCAACAGTACCAACTTCTGCCTTTTCCGTCTATCAGGAAAACGGCACTCGTCAAAGCATCTCTGCATAGCTAGCCTGAACATGTTCGGGTTCGTTATGATTGCTGCCTTGAGAGCGCTGTTTGGAACTCCATCAGGCCCTGGAGCTTTGTTCATTGCTATTGCTCCACCAATATCCCGGGTGTCTGCCATTTCTTGGAAGGGATTTCTTCGGCATTGCGGCGACGCACGCGCGTGGTAGGACAGCTACCAGCGCATCCCCGCTTAGATTGTTGGTGTCGGCCTCCAGTCCCAGGGCCGCGGTGAAAACTTCGCTGTCCAAGGTTTGTCTTCCACCCGCGTACCTGGCAGGGATTAGCCGCCCTCGGATGCTGCACACCATAGTTGATCCTAAAGCGTATTGCTTGGTAATCACTATGGATGTAGCCCTCGTCTACCCTCCAGTCCATGTCTGGAACCAAACCCGGGCTGACACACGTTACGTCAATCCATGACTTGTCCCCATTCCTACGGAATGTGCTAGTGGTACCCTCATTGACTAGCACTGCGCGAGTTTCGCAAGCGCCTCCAGTAGCGCTTGGCCCCTGCTATTTGTATAGCGGCTGCCCCACTCCACTGTCCAAGCGTTGAAATCTTCCGTTATGACGAACGGCTTCCGACCCACTAGGTCGGACGAAAGCCTATCGATAATCTGGTTGAACTGTTCTATGGGCCACATTGGTGGGGGATAGCAGCTACAATAGAACACATCATTGGCAATCGCGACACCCTCCGCAGAGGAGTGTACTACCTCTTGGACCGGGAACCGTCCTGTTGTACAGATTGCCACCAGCCTAGACCCGTCCGCCACCCAGTTGCCGTTATCGGCAGGGACGTTGTACTGGTTGGATAGGAGGGCGACATCTGTCCTCGACTCCGAGACCAACTGCCACAGCAGCTGCTGAGCAGGTACGCAGTGGTTGAGATTTAGCTGTGTTACGTTCACGGCTTCTTCTTACCGGCCTCCCCGAAGGGACACACAGGTCCGCCCATAACATGGTTACGACCTTGCTTCTTGCTGGCGCAGATAAGGCATCTTGGTGCCCTATGGCATGTCTGCGCCTTGTGTCCCTCCTCACCACAGCAACGACACAACTTGCTTCTGTCTGGGCCCTTGCAGTCATATGACTTGGGGCCTGGCTCCAGACACCGATAACACCTGTCCACTGAAGGTGGCTGGGGTATGCTTACTGGGCATACCGACCAGCCGATCTTCAGCTTCCCTTTTTCGGTCACCTTTTTGGATTCCGCAACCGGTAGCTTGAAATAGGCTACCTGCGTGCCAAGCAATCGCTCCCTTAGGCGTACAGAGGTCCGGTCGATCTCTACGCCACACTGCTCCTTGACGGCCGAGACGAAGTTTTCTGCGTTTGTAACCTCATCCAGTTGCCTGCACTGGAGGGTCACTTCCGCACCCAACGACCTCATCTGACCAAGATCTCTTGAGCCAACTTCCTGTACGTCACCCCGCTGGATTGTGCACCTCGTTCCAGCACCAAGATAATTTCGCCGGTCTTGTGCGTCTAACGCTGCGAATATCCTGTCCTAGTTTCGAGAGGCTTTCGGCCGCCCGCATCGATTTGAGCACTTCGGCATAACTGTCCTTTTCGGTTTTCACCAACAAGGCCTCTCCTCTGTCCTTGACCTTCTTCGCGGGTCGAGGTGCGTTCGACTTCCGCTTAGATCTACTGACCAGCAGCCATTCGCCCTCTTGTGCTGATGGCACCGACTGACTGGTACCTACTTGTGGCCCAACACTGCGTCCGGACTTTCGCCTTTAGATGAGGGTCAGCAGAAGACAAAAGTTAAGCGCGTAAGATATTAAGCATGTTCTAATGACCCAGCTAGTTTTCCGATCTATATACTTCACATCCTTGCTCTCACTTGAGTACTATGGCTCTAAATTTTCAAAACTTTCCCTACCCAGTAATCTCTAGCTAATTGAATGTCGTTAAAATGTAAAAAAATTCAACTGTTATATTTTTTAATGCGCCTGTTCGCGTTGCCGAGGCCGATAAATCGAAACACAATGGCTCCCACTGCGAGCCGTACTCACAAACACTGTCATTAAGCTGTTGAACAATGTCTGTAAACAAAGCCCACAGAAAAAAATCAATCCACGGTGATCCGCCAATTGGCCACGCCAGTGTGTACAAGTTCTGGGCTGACCGTTAGTTTGGGCTGGTGCAGAGTATGAAAAAACAAAACATAAAAAGGCCCCTAAGCCCTCTCGGTCTCCTCGATGCACCACTATCGAGGCGTAATGCAATAACCATCTTAAAGCAGTTGTCTGACAGAGTTTATTTAAAACTGATCCACAAATATGCTTGAAGATGTTTGCAATACCATCAAACCCGTTTTCCATGGAAATTTTAAAGGTAAAATCGATTTTACCAGATCAACTTTTCAAGGGCGTGCGCCGCTCGCCGTCACACCACGCCACCGGCCTATTTCAGGTAAAAGTAGTCGGCCAAGATGGATCAACTATGATCTTAGCCTGTCATTCTGACACCACAAAGAAAAAAAAAGTAGTCAGCGCGCAGGCGTGGCGCCCTTTTTTTACATGAAATCGGTGGCGTGGCGGCGGCGCGGCACACGCCTCTATTTTCAACTCAATAAAATCGATGTTCTCAAACTTTGAACCGGAAAAGGAATCAACCCTTATGTTTAAGCAAATGATAACAAACTATTTTTCGAGGTAAAAATTCGATTTTGATAAAAATCTCAACCGCATAGACGTGCTGCTAAGCTCATTGCTTATGGAACGCTGAACCTCAACGTCACACGCTTGATATCCTACGTGCGTGTATTTAATTTTGTAATATTTATAATGAATGATGAACCCACTACATTGTAAACCAACGCGTCTCAAAATTCACCCTCGATTAATGTGCTACTATCGTTTCCTATTTTCTTCCAGATCAACCGATTGACTGGCAACACTGTTGTTGAGCATCGCAACGGCCCCCACCCACTTGGTAGGATAGCCCAGCGAGAGTGCGTACGGCGGCAGTAGCACTCTCCTCCGTGTCCTAACAGAGGATATTTTCTTTTGTGACCCGGTTCAGAAGCGGCTTAGAAAATAAATTTTAATCTGACGCTCGGTTGGTTCGGTGGTGCTTCTGAAATGTCCGACACCGGCAGTGGACACGACGGAGCCCAGAAGGACTACTCGCAAAAAATGGACGGCGGTGGTGGCGGCGACTTTGACTCTGGGCAACAGAGTCAACAGACCGAGCAGGAGTTGGCCACCAAGATGCTGCAGATCCAATCGAAGCGGTTTTATCTGGACGTGAAACAGAACCGACGCGGTCGGTTTATTAAGGTAGCTGAAATCGGCGCGGACGGTAGACGCAGTCAGATCTTTCTGGCTCTGTCTACGGCGGCTGAGTTTCGGGATCACTTGTCGGCGTTCAGTGATTACTACGCCTCATTGGGGCCACCCAACCCGGACAATGTGCCTGAAGATGGCAAGCTAAAGTCGGAGATGATGATCAAGGACAACCGACGGTACTACCTTGATCTGAAGGAGAACGTGCGGGGACGGTTTCTGCGCGTCTCGCAGACGATTACACGTGGCGGTCCTCGGTCGCAGATCGCCATCCCAGCGCAAGGGATGATCGAGTTTCGTGATGCGCTAACGGATCTGTTGGAAGAGTTCGGTACGAACGATGGCGGTTTCAAGGGCGAACTGCCGGAGGGTCGCCACATGCGTGTCGATAACAAAAACTTCTACTTTGACATCGGACAGAATAGTCGGGGCATCTATATGCGGGTGTCGGAGGTGAAAAGCAACTTCCGGACCGCAATCACCGTTCCGGAAAAGTGCTGGTCACGGTTCCGTGACATTCTCAGCGATTACTGCGATAAAATGAAGAAAACGTCCGAGTCAACCACATCGTCGATCACTGCCGATAACCCATTGCAGAAGCAAACATCAAATAATATGTAAATTAGTGACGAGAGAGATAGAATTTAGATCCCTTATTGGCTTCGTTTCCGCTTGCCATCATGATTAGTTTCCCAATTTATTGATTATGATTGTTGTGTATTCTCGATAATTCTTCAATCGTTTATGTTTTTTCTTTGTTACGTTCTCCCACTTGTTTACTTCTGAAAGAATGGATAATATGCTAAATTATAAAAAAAAAACAGAATGAAGAGTATAAAATATATTATACATATAGAGTTATAAAAAAGAGGATGGATCAGATTAAATCTGAATATAAATCACAGTTATAAGATTTAAATAAAGGAAAAAAATCTAACAAATTAAATTTAATGCAGAAAAAGGACAAAACACAAACGGCTAAAATAAGAACACATTACAAAATGAGCGGTCGCTTTATTTACCCAGTCAAGTCAGGCGTGGAATAAGACTGTGTGAAATTTTGTCCCTTTTGTAGGATTTGTGTAAATTGATTAATTTATTGCTTGAAATCGGTTCTTAATTGTGGAGAAGTATCTGATTCACACGTATCCGTGTTCGTTCAGTGGTGTCAATTGGCATTTACAAGTAAGCCTCTATATCGGAACGGATCTAGATGAGTGAGAAATGATCGGAAAATTCTTGCAATTTGAACTTCAAACCTAACTGAAAGTCCAATCTGTCACACAGCGACACGTTATTTTGTTTGATTTTGCAAAATTAACACAGTACAGAGATATAACAAGCTAAGTTGAACGTAGCCGAAACAACAGAAGAAGCTAGCTAACAAATTGAAGCCAGAACAAAGCAAAAACAACTTTTAAAAGCATAGCAAACGAAGAAGAGAATAGTGGGACAAAACTCGAGTGGATACTGAACGAGATAAACCAGCAAACCGGTAGGCAGTTGAATGTAAATTACAGTAGCCTACCATACAAACAAAAAAGATACAGAGGCGAGCGTATGTGTGTAAAATATTTAGTTTCCTTATTACTGAAATCCTCTAGATGGGAGCAAAGAACTAGAACTAGAATCTAACCAGTCCCTCTTCGAGCAATGGTAAACAACGTTCAGAACTAGCAGCTACGCACGCCGAAGCAGATATAACACGCGAGCCAACAGTGGATGGAGTAAATGACAAAGTCGATATATCTATATTACTGTTAAATGTTACATAAAAAGAACAGATAGAGAGACGACGGAACGATTCTGGGAAGAAATAGTATTTAATTACAGATGAAACCCTGACGAATCCAAATCTTTATTGTATCTCTAGCAAGAAGCGCGTTAAGGGAGTGGATTTTAAAGCAAGAGTAGTCAAGTTGATTTATCTTTTTTTTAGTTTTCTAGTGCGACAACAAAAAAGATATAAAAATTGTGTTTCGAGAATCGTGCTTGGCATTGATGATATATAAGCAAGAGCAAGAAAATACCTAATAGTCTGGTCGTCCGAGCGGGCAACAGCCTCCTAGAGGCACACGTGCGTGGATCGGGACCAACAGCTGTGATCTATTAAGAAATGGGACAAGGAAAATTCATAAGCGAAAAATAATGTATTAAACTGCGACCCGGGTATACACAAATACACGCGGAGTGATTCTTCTAAATATTACCAGTTCAAGTTTTTTTTTTTGTTATGGAAACAGGCCGATCGGATGTACCACACACACTTTAGGAGTAGGGAGTTTTTTGCGGGTGAACGTCCGATTGCTGTTTTGTTGTTGATTGTTGAATTGATCGGTTTAGTAAACCTTTCCCCATTCGACGACGAGTCGTCTGACAATCGTTATTTTCCTACTTGTTTTACTTTTGGTTTGTTTTACATCACAGGGGCAGATACTTAAGACATCGAACTGTGTTAATTTTACGGAAGTGTCAAATGTAATATCGTATTGCGAATTTCTAATGAATTGTGATAAGCACAAGCTGTTCAAAAATCTGTTCTGGTGCATTAGTTTATTTTTTGTTTTTCTATTGAGCATAATTCGAATCAATTTGGAGGAATGGCTGTTAGGTCTACCGTATTGATGCTGTCAGTTCATAGTGTTGCGAAATAAAAGGAGAGTAAACGGTTCTACCAAATACATTTGCTGTAGATTTTTATTCTAGAGGGATTCTCAAATTCCCTTCGAACATAACTGGGTTTTGTGGAAATGTGACTAAGGAGTGCGCATGTATCTACTATTATTTGCGTAAAAATCGTATTTAGATGATTTAAAATGGTATAAAGGAAACACAAAATATTGTTCGTGTTATGTATTCTAGCTCTTTATTGTCGCTATACGCATAACTGTTCCACGTTATATGGGAGTCCCTTTAAACAGGAGACAATTATGTATAGAACAGCACTTAAGGGTATTTTTATTCTTTTTTAATTATAAGTGGCTGCTAGTGGTTTCGTTAACACTTATTGATTTTAATATTGGCTTGAATAATCAGTAGCGGAAATGTTGGATTATTATAGAAATATCCTTGAACTATAACTCTGAAACCTGTTTCTAATTTTTGGCGCTTCAATGATCTTAGAAACCTTCTTTTAAGCTTGTTCTTGGCTAGCATGTTTCTCGCGAGTTCGGTTTTTGGGGTGCTACTTTATAGGATGATTTTTAATCGCTTTCTGTATTCATACGATAACACCTTTTCTTTGCCATTATATGTGGCGGTTTGCGTTTTCACTATTTTGGTGTTTCTTTTTATATTTAATTTTGTATTTGATATTATTTAGTTTATATTACTTTTCGTATAGCATCCACTATATTGGGAGCTCAGCCACAAGTGTTTACCTTTCTTCACTATGTTGGTGCTTTGTCTGTCAGTTCCAATATGGTGATATTTATCGGTTATGCCTAGTGGTGTTTTTTTTTTAAATAAGTTGGGCATTACGAAATGGTTCCGTGTTTCAACTGTCTGGAAGGCTGTCGTTCTCTTTTACAGAAATATTCACCCTTATTTTTGTTGACGACCAATGCGAGATTCGAATAGTAAATCCATTTGATTTTACTGTCGAAAACGGGAATATAAACAACTTTTAAACGCATCTTGCATTCGTCGTAAACAAGAATGAGGATGATTGAGGACAAATTAACGTAGCTGTATTACATGGTTTCTGGATCAGCGTGAAATTTCATCGAAATAACTAGTGGTGGCATGTTCTCAGAAAAACTTCTCTCGAGGTATTGATATTTATTTTGAATCAAGTAAAGAAAACGCTGTCAAGAAACAAGGCAATATGCGCCGCAGAGGTCAGAGGTCCTTTATCTTACCATATTCCGGCATAACCAGTGTTTTTCACAATGCTCTTCAGTTCACTTGATCTGCTCGTCGTTGGCTTCTCAGGGTACAAAGGTTTCTCAGGTCTCCTAAAGCTCGGTTCACTGTTGCTTGCTACGGCTCTTTCGCTTCTAGTAGGTTCAGTTTCGAGAACCTGTTTGTTTTTCGGCATTCTGGCGACATGCCCAGCACACCCTTATCGCTCAATTTTCACTGTGCGAACGATAGGTGGTTCTACAAATGTAATTTACCGTCTATAAGCGTCTTTCATCTGCACCTCGTAGTAGACCACTTGCAACACGACGAGTAGTGAATAGACACCATGCTGTAGTGTTCGCTGCTAGTACCGTTATCGGTGGTCACCAGTAAGTTCAAACACATGAACTCATCAATAACTTTTTTACGTTTTAACGACATTCAATTAGCTAGAGATTACTGGGTAGGGAAAGTTATGAAACTTAGAGCCATAGTACTCAAGTGAGAGCAAGGATGTGAAGTAAACAGATCGGAAAACTAGAAGTGGCAGGGTCATTAGAACAGGCTTAATATCGTGCGGGCTTAATTTTTGCCTTCTGATAATGAGGGTCGAGCTTAGGCAGAATAACTACGAATCACCCGAGTTCACTATCATGTGTCCTTGATAAAGGTAGACGTATCTATCTTTACCGTGACAACCGGCCGGTTGTCACGGTAAAGATAGATACGTCTACCTTTATCAAGGACACATGATAGTGAACTCGGGTGATTCGTAGTTATTCTGCCTAAGCTCGACCCTCATTATCAGAAGGCAAAAATTAAGCCCGCACGATATTAAGCCTGTTCTAATGACCCTGCCACTTCTAGTTTTCCGATCTGTTTACTTCACATCCTTGCTCTCACTTGAGTACTATGGCTCTAAGTTTCATAACTTTCCCTACCCAGTAATCTCTAGCTAATTGAATGTCGTTAAAACGTAAAAAAGAAAATGTGACTAACATAGTCGAAATAAAAAAGGCTCATCAATAACTTCGATATCGGCATCGCTTGAATTTGTTGAAAATGGTGCCCTGCATGTTAAACCCAGCTTTTCGCGTTGCACAATTTAGAACGACATTGTAAAGAAGACGGGATATACCGTCGTCTTGTTTGAGTCCCCGATGAGATTCGAATGGATCAATCGAACAACCCGAGATTCTCACAGTCTTCTCATCTTTCGATTCTCATAGCCACTACAGTGACTAAGGTTGGTTGGCAACTATTTTATTGATTGTGTTTCATGTTAGTAAGATTTCGGAACTTTCGGAAATTTATGATTGAAGCCCTTTTGAAATCCAATTTGACGATAACAAAGTACTTAAAAACTTCATAAATATGGTTGTCATTCAGTGGAGAGCGGCCAGTAGAGTAGATCCAACACGCCGAAATACTTTTATATCAAAGCATAAAGATTGGAAATAATCAACCGCTCCTCAAACAGATGCAACATTCTTGGTAACTCCATGCAGTCGAGAAGGCATTTAATTATTTTGAAAATTTTCGTATCGTCTGCATAAAATAGACGAGCGTCCGATGGTAGTAGCGATGCGAAATCGTTTATAAAAAATAAGAACAGTAGCGGACTGAGGTTGCTGCCTTGTGGCTCTCCGAACCGGTTTGTGAATGATTCCAAAGTTATTGAGCCTATTTGAACCCGTACAGAATGGGTTGTCATATGATATGATCGGAACTAAGTCACACCCAACACTAAGACGCCGAGTCGCAGTAATTTTCCCAGGAGTATTCTATGGTACACTCGACCAAATGCTGCTTTGAGATCCATATACGCCGTGTCGATTTGTCAACCAGCATCCATGTTCCGCAGACAGTTCGAGGTAAACTGCATAAGGTTGGTGGATACGGAACGCTTTGGGGAAAAGCCATGTTGTTCACTGACAATTTAACTTTTACAGAGTGTCACGATTATTTCGAATAATTTTGAGCAGGCGCAGGAAGAAGTAATTCCAATAATTAGAAATATTGCATTCGTCACCTTTTTTTGGGACTGGGAATAAGTGAAAACATTTCCAGCGTGCGGAGAACTCAAACTGCTGAGCCGAGAGATTTAACAGCCTAGCCAGCGGATCACAGAGAGCGATTGCACAGCGCTGTAGCACGGACGACGGTATACCATCAGGACCGGAATTGGCGGAACTATCGCGGAATACCTGCTTAAAATGTTCAGCGAAAAAAATTGCACTTTACGCTTTCCAAAAACATGAAGTGTGGCAGACCCTTTCCTTTCGCTTTGAATTGACAAACGACCAAAAAAAGTTACGACGAAGGTTGTCTTCTGTGCGCTTCACGTGTCGATTGCACAGGTGGTGGTTGTAGTGACGATACCGGATGCTTGTGATGTTTGAAATAGAGCGAACGAGAACTGCACTATTTCCGAAGGGCGGCTGATCGTGCTCGCTTGAGCGCACGTAATCGTGGATTCGACCACGCTGGTTTTTTCGGGGGTGGCTTAGGTGGAAAAACACTGAAGACAGCACGCTCGTCAGAGGCGCTGCAATGCTCTACGGCCTGATCAATGCAGATGGACGATTCGATGAAATGCCAATTGATGACTGATAACATAGCCTTCAATGCAGCGTAATCGGCTCGACGAAACTGCAAAGCATTCGGAACAATAATTTCTTCATAGATAATTTGACTGGGCATACTAAATGTAACAGTAAGAGCAGGGTGATCAGCATCGAAATCAATTGAAGGTTCGATGGGCGAGGACATTGTAGTGACTGTTAAAGCAGTATCATTTGCAAGAACAAGATCCAACAAGTGTTCGTTCCGATTCAAGAAAGTGTTAATCTTAGCCCAGCTGCTCTATTGGCCGGCATATGCGAGAGCAGTGAGCCAATTAATGGTAAGTCTCAGGAAAACGCTACTGCAGGTTTGACTGGTTATTGACTAATCCATGTGCAGTTGTGTTAGTGCGAGATTGAGGTTAAATCGGTTGGAATTTTTACCAAATGAGGCTAAATCAGATGGCGAATTGTAAACAGCGTTATGTGTATGTTGTCTTTATACATTACAACTGTGTTGATGTCCTAGATGTCAAACAACTCAATAGTGTCAAATAGAATAACGGGAATATGGGAGCTAAATCGGGATGATACCGTACCCAACGATGCTAAGGGCCGATTTTTTCACCTTTGCTTAACTTTTAAACCAGGTTCTCCAGTACGTTTAAATCTGGCTTAAGCGCTAAGCGAGTGTCTATGTGGTCATTGATTCTGTGGTCATTGATAGCGCGTCAAATCTTCAGCCTGGTGGCAAGTATATAACGCCGAAGCTGAGTGTATTTTGTGGTAAATCAATAACCCATATCTGTTCAAGGGTATTAGATATGGTTGCTAGGTTAATGTAGGAATTTAATACTGAAGTGATACTGCCACCAAAAAGCTTCAGCCGCGAGTCTGAATACGGCGTATTGATGTCCAAAAAGTTGAGCAGAATAGATTTGCTCATTTTGCCACGCTTCAATTAGGTAAATTATGTCGTATTCAGCTTTCGAAACAGCCAAGAAAAATGTGTCGAATTTGGTCTTTAATCCACGCACATTTTGATAATATATGCGGAGGTTATTAGAAGCCGCACAACTGGAATGAGAGTAATCGTCAGGAACAGCAGGTTCAAAAGTATGATTATTCTCACCTGGGATAGCAGGTAGGAAGCCCCCGCTGCCATCTCCGACCTCAGGACCGGGACGATTTTGAAGAGGGATATAGATGGAGAGCACGATTCGGGCGAGTGGCGTGCTTGTTATTGGTTGTCACGTATCCGAAGCTGCGCTGAAGATGTTTGCTTCGTCTCTGCTGCTGCGCCTAAAGGGATTGTCGTTACAGCTGAAACACGTTTTATGGGCTGTTCCACAAATTCCCTGAATAGAAGTGCGCTTGACCATGCTGAAGCATCGAGGGATTGTTCCTTCAAAACAGGATCCAGTCCCATTTTGAACGAAATGAATAACATTTTAGGAACATTCGCCTCTTTCGAAACTAGATGAACCACGTCGTCGCGCATCGGTTAAATCAAGGCAGCGAACAATATTTTCTGTACGTCATCGACTGTTACCAATGGTTGAAATCTCGATAAGTACAGCCAAAACTTCGGTGATGGTGGTGGAGGTGTGACAACGAACGGAACTGACAAATCACTTAAGTCAGTAGGCTTCGTATCACGTTCGGCAGAAGCTTGCATCGGTTGACCATTACTACCACGGCGCCGTTTTACACCTAATTTTAGCCAATCAGAAACTACTTGTGGTCCACCAACAGGGCGCTCAGATACAATGTTTTCAACATGCTTGTCTAGTGCTTCAATCAGATTAAAAAGCTGGCGTACTGGAGCAGGAAGATTAGTCAAGTTCGACGGTTGGGCCTTGTGTGATTCGAGTGAATCCTTGATGTAGGAGGAAACACTTCGACCATTCAATTTGTCTTCACATCCGCAACACACAAAGATTGCGTTTCCGAGTGAAAACAGATCCCTGTTCGAGCGGTTATTAAAACCACAACATTGCTGGCTGATGTGAAAACATGTGTCACAAAAACCATAGCGAAAAGCGTTTTTTATATTTTTGTTCAAAGCCGTATAATATAGCATTTTGAATGCAGGATTTTATTGCATTAAATTGGCATTTAAAATGCCAGTTAAATGTTATATCGTTACCATTTAGGGATACCAACACACTCAAGTTTTTTTTTACGCGGTTTTTTTTGCGCGGTATTTTTTTACGCGGTTTTTTTTACGCGGATTTTGAAATTTACGCGGTTTTCATTTACGCGGATTTTGAAATTTACGCGGTTTTCATTTACGCGGTTTTTGAAATTTACGCGGTTTTCATTTACGCGGTTTTTGAAATTTACGCGGTTTTCATTTACGCGGATTTTGAAATTTACGCGGTATCCATCAATGAGGTTCCCTTTATCGCGGATTCTTAAATTTAAGTGGTCTTCATTTACGCGGATTTTGAAATTTACGCGGTTTTCATTTACGCGGATTTTGAAATTTACGCGGTTTTCATTTACGCGGATTTTGAAATTTACGCGGTTTTCATTTACGCGGATTTTGAAATTTACGCGGTTTTCATTTACGCGGTTTTCATTTACGCGGCTCGTATCCCCCGCGTAAAAAAAAACCTGAGTGTATGTGTCAAATCTCAGCACATTAGCGGCGCAAAATTGCATCCGTATATTTTGCCTAATTTGCATCAAGGGTGACTTAAATGCTGAATAGCATTACAAAGGCTGCAGTAAAGAAGCATATGCAGCTGATAACGGACTGTTTCCGTGCTTTTTGGTTACCTGGATGGGTTCGTTAGAGACACGATTCTGATGAACCTAGTCTGTCAGATCACAGACACACAATATTCGCCATTGAATTTATCTTTTCCGTTATTTGAGCGCTGAATAATGTAAGGGCTAATATTTCTAATAATTTCTAATAAGTCTCATATACCGCCAACAGGAGCTCTACCGTTTTGAGGACCGTCCTTCTCTTCACGATTTCACATCGTTCTGTGCAGAAATTGTTCTGATTCTGTACCAGGCGGAGAATTTTTCCATCAAACCCGATGTACAGTGTCTGCTTGGAATCTGCGATGCTTCAACGGCTTCCAATGAAGTGCTTTACCAGAAGTCGATCGCAGCTGTGGCATTCTCAGCCGTCTCCTTGTTTGCACAGGCGATTTCGAGATACGCTATCGATCAGTGCCCATCGAGTAGCATTCAGCGGTTCATGGCCCAGGGTATTCGAAGTGTACCCAACTGGAATGTCTATCAAGTTCGACTTTTCGGTGAAGATTTGACGCTGCTCAGTTTTTTTTTTGTGGCAGTCTAAGAGTTGTGGATGAACGAAGTGCAGGACTCAACATCCTCCAATGAGCCATTATTCAGCAGCTCCACTAGCTTGCTTTCTGCGCAACTCTTCTCTTCCACCTCCATCACCGCAATCTCTCCTAAAGTCGATTTCCGTTTTGTTGTCATGAAGCTAGGGAAGCTAGGGAAAGAAAGTCAGAGCCCCGTTTGACAGGGTATTATTGTACCTGATGTTGGCTGCGCTCTGGTGCCCCACAGGCTCCGTGCGTGCTTGGCTCCACTTAAAACTATCACTGAGATTCGATGTGTTGATTTCCTCCCTTTTCTCATCGCCATTCATCTCTCGGTACGATTCGCGTCACACCTTTGATTGGGTCGTAATACGGATGGTTTTCAGGCCCGTCCATTGGCATCCTCTCATTACGCTGCCACAGCAAAAGGCTGATAGGACCCAGCCCCTGCCGGTCTGATGACCAAATGTTATCAATAGACTCATGTGGAGGCATGAGATGGGAAACTTGTGAGTACGCACAGTGGTCGGAAACACCGAAAACGTGAACTTAATTCATTAGAGACCAAACCATTGAATATATTCACAGGATGTCTTTAGAGGAATTGTTCGTATGAATATTCCTTACAATCTGATAAAAATTGAATTTTGGCATGGCTTACTATGACCGAGCTAGACAAATTAACTTTGTATACTGACAAGGTAGAAAGTTAGTGTCTTCGACAAAGTTTTAGAAATGCTCATAGGGAAGAATTTTGTCGAAGAACTTGACTTTGTAGGACTAGAGGTTATCGATTTATAAGGCGTTTTCTATGGCAACCCCCTTAAATCTAGTTTTTTTTAATATAACTTTTTTCATTGTGACTTTTCGTGAAAACAATCTTCAAGACAAATATGGAGGTATCAAAACTACATAATATTGTCGAAGGCTGCATGTAAAAATACTCATGCGTTTCAAAGTTATTGAAGATTTTTACATTTTTTACACCAACTTCAACTACATATAAGAAGGAAAGGTGCAAACCAAAATGCACGTACATGCACTTTTTTCACTTGTGTAAACTATGCACAATAAAGGTCCGTGGCACTCGAGAACCCTATGAATAGGGTAAGCTTACTTTATCATGTTTTTTGACTTTTTCCATAAATTTCAATTTTTATCACATTCTGGGGAATATTCATACGAACAATTCCTCAAAAGACACCCTGTTAATATATTTGATGGTTCGGCCTCCAGTGAATTAAGTTCACGTTTTTGGCGTTTCCGAATACTGTGCACTGGTATCTCCGTTGACGAACCAAACCGGGGTTGAGTGTTCTTTATTAGGGATTTAGTTCGCAAAACATTTACATCCTTATTGAAATTTGTTGGTTGATTAAAATTCTCCATAACCCTAACAATGGGGTATTTTTGCAACGGGCTCGACAAGTAGATAATGAAAGTGCCCAATCAACCAAAAGTTCGTATAAGGGAGTTACATAAGCTTCCCGTTTTAGGTAATTTTGCAAAACGTTTTATATGCTAATAGCGGCTTATGCAGCTTCCAAGTTCCATTAAAACTTAAACCAAGTTCCATTCAAGCAGCTTGAAAGCTCGCTAAGAACTTTATGTGAACTTTGAAGTGTGCTTTTTAAGTATTATCCGATCTTCTGCTTGCTTGGGTGTACTATTGGTACCTGTCTTAAAATCAAAATGGCGACTTCTGGTTGGGTAATATTCTCGTTAACCCCAACAATATGAATATTTTTGGAACGGGCTTTGCAAGTAGATGATGAAACTGGACGTTTGGTACCCTTTTGAGAATCAAGATAGCGATATCCCAAAGAATATTTATATTTTTGGAATGGGCTTGAAAATTAGATGATGCAAATGTATTTGTTGTGCCATTTGGAATTCAGGATGGCGACTTCTGCTTGAGCAATATTTTTAATCATCCTAACATTATGGGTATTCTTGCAAAGAGTTTGACAAGTAGATGATGGAAATGGATGTTTTGTGCCAAGTCGAAAATCCTTTCTTGAGCATATTTTTCTAATCTCAAAGATGCAAAAATAAAAGCTTTTAGGAGAAATTTATGCTAAATAATCGGAAAAGGTTATAAGGCAATGTCTAGGGATTAAAGAATAATATTTCAACAGCTTCGGTTTATTGATTATCTTGGATTTCAAAATGGCTTCGGGCATGGATTTCCGTCATGCATTCGGCAGCCCCATCCCAGGAAATACTTATATTGTTGATGTTATAGAGATTTTCTCTAAACTAGAATCGCCATCTTGGATTTCAAAATTCAGGCTTCAGGCATCGATTTTTGTCATGTACTCTTCAACCTAATTTCAAAAATACCCAACTTTTATTAGTAACTGTTAGCTAATAATATGTTAAATTGGATATAACTTTATGCTGTGCGCCCAAAACTAGTCCGTAGTACCTTTACAACAATAAGAAAAAAATCTCTAACTTCAAGACCTTAAATACTAAAATGGTACCAAGAAAAAAATTTCTTAACGGTAATATCAACGCATTCAACCGCATCCGCACTCATATGGACTATGAGATGCTTCGCCTTTCATCAATTCTTATTCAATACATATAAACGCTTCGGATCTTCTCGAAGTGTGAATTTGTTTTGCATTTCGTTTGTATTGCGCATCATGCAAAACGAACATAATGTGGAGTCCACATGAAAGGCTTCATTGTCCACGTTGTGGACAATGAAGGTTTTCATTTCTCACTACACGATACGTTTTCGTATTTGCAGATCGGCTCACACTCGGTCCTATAAAACACAGTTGAACAAAAAACCGACTCGAAATAGTGGTGGAATGTTTCGTGTCGTGTTGAGTTGAAATCGCTTTTCTATACGAACATCCATAGCAAAGTAGCGACTGCACAAAATATAAACAATCCTTCCCGTTCTGTACGGGAAGCAAGAACTACACGCAGAAAAATTTAGCATATTTAAACCAAAAATATGTGTTATTAAATTCAATCAATTATTGTTTATCACTTTAACCAACAAAATTATTAATTTCACATTATTTTTTTATTAGAAAAACAATGTATTTTTGCTTTCAATAAAAACATTTTTAATTTCAATAATTTTCTTTTATTTTCAATAAAAAAAATTATTAGAAAGCAAAACGATAAACTTTTTTATTGAAACAATAAATAAATTTTATTGAATTCAATAAATAAATTTATTGTCTCCCGACCAATAATTTTATTTATTGAATTTAATCCATATTTTTATTGAACCTACAAATCTTTTTTCTGCGTGTACGGTTTGGATCCACGTATCCGACAATGTCACATAGATTTTTAAAAAAATTTTGCGCAATCCGACCTACTCAGACAAAAATTCGAAATTCCGGCTGGTTCCAGTCTGCAATTCGGCAGAAACTAGCCAGGCTGGTTTGACTCGGTACTAATGCAATCACAGAAATCGACCGAATTAATCCACCTAAGAACAGCCGAGTTTGACACATACATGTACAGTTGAGTGCCCAGAAAAATAACTAATTTTTGAAAACTCAATCGGCCCGCCCCTGAGTCGATTCCTAGTCCCACCAGGAGTACTTGCTCCAAATTTGAAGCAAATCGGACAAGTCTAGCTACCGGACCAACGTGCCTGAAGTTTGTATGGGATTTTTCGACAATTTATATGGAGAAAACCCACTAACTCGCATTTTCGCCGCTAGGTGGCACTATATGAATCGTATTATCACTGTAAGTGAAAATAAGAAAAATAATTTAATTACCTACAACTTTTCCGGCTTTGGTAAAAGAAGTTATTAAACTTTTAACGAAGTGATGTCTGAGTCAGTTTTGCATGGGGCCTAGCAGCGCATAGTTGTGGATCGCTACTCGATTACCACCAACTATACATTTTTGTGAGATAATGGTTACATTTAGCTGAATAGTATATTCACAAGAATTGTAGTATATAATACGAGTTATGTTTTGGTTAGAAAATTTTAGTTCCACCTGTAACCGCATAGAGGGCGCCAACACTAACTTTTCATAGGAGTGAGATAGAATATCGCGATGTTCGGAAGAATTATTTAAAAATGCTTGCTCTACAACTTTGTGGAAGACACCTAATCTCTATCTCTTTCCGTTAAAAAGTTAGTATTGGCGCCCTCTATGCGGTAAAATGTCGAACCAAAATTTTCTAACCAAAACATGACTCGTATTACTTACTATAAATCTTCCGAACATACTATTGACCTAAACCTAACCATTATTTCACAAAAATGTTTTGTTCGTACAAATCAAGTACTGATCCACAATCATGCACTGCTAGGCCCCATACAAAACTGACTCAGACATCACTTCGTTAAAAGTTTAATAACTTCTTTTTCCAAAGCCGGATTGACTAGCAGTCTTCAACAAATCTGTAGGCAATTAAATTATCTTTCTTATTTTCACTTTCAGTGATAATACGATGCATATAGTGCCACCTAGCGGCGAAAATGCGAGTTAGTGGGTTTTCTCCATGTTAATTGTCGAAAAATCCCATACAAACGTCAGGCACGTTGGTCCGGTAGCTAGACTTGTCCGATTTGCTTCAAATTTGGAGCAAGTACTCCTGGTGGAACTAGGAATTGACTCAGGCATGGGCCGATAGGGGTCATTTTTTTCCTGTCACTCTAATGTACAGCTACAAAAGTTCGCCACTCCACCGTTTAGTATCTTTGCGGTAAGATAGGTTACCGCAATGCGCAATTGTTTGGTCTATTAACAAAATGATAATAGAATAGAAGGTAATATAAATCTACCCGTCGGATTTTTGGGTGTACTGGAAAAATGTTTCGATTTTGGCTTTCTCAGTTTAGTAGATGTATGTCAAATGAAACGTTCTTGAACTGTCCAGAGGTTTCGGCCGTTTTTGGTGGCGAAAGACAGACATTTTTCGACTGGAACGTCGGACAGTTCTATAACATTTTGTTTTACATACATCTACTAGACTGAGAAAGCCAAAATCGAAACATAAATCACCCAAGTCGATCATCCAATACATGCAGAAAATACATGGCTGTAGATTCCATCGCCAGGTGGCATTATACACGCAAGATGATCTAAGTAGATCTAAAAATGTATTGGCAAGTGTTACTAACGATTAAAATGATAAAGCAGCCTATCACTAGCAGGCTACGGTTTCAATTTAATATTTCCAAAAAGCGCCATTTTGTAATTGCTATTGGAAAGATAATAGGACACTGGAAGGTTAGAAATAACAGATTATGCGTGACATTGCATAATGTAGCAGTAACCTGACAGAATTGCCCTGTAGTAATCTGACCTTCATAGTTGCATGACATTGTTTGAGGATAAAGAGTGCCTTGGCCAAGGGAGAATACTGAAAAAGCGCGGATTTTAGGTATACTGTACGTACTTAAACATGTTTTTACGAACTTGGTTCGTAAAAAAAGAGTTCGTTATCATGAATTTAGTTCGTAAAAAAAGTTACCTAAATCGAATATTACGTAAAAAAGAGTTCGTAAATAGAGGTTTCAGTGTACTATGCTATCTCACCGTTTGACAGCTACGCACACGTACACCTCCATTCACCATAATCTATATATCGATTAGCTTGTACGTAGCTTACCTGGGTTCAATTCTCGGACGCGCCCATAGGGTTGGACATTTTTTCTAATCAGCTAAAGTGGCGAGCGACGCTAAAGATAATACTTCCGTAAAGGAAACAATAACATTGCTAAACATATTTTCGTCTCAATGGCGATGGCATTGATTAAGGTGAAGCGATTCCAAAATCACAACAAAGGTTCGGTTATGTTCGGGTATGTTCGGCTTACGTTCCAAAAATCTGTCTGCAGCTAGAACGAACTATACCGATAGGAGATGGGACGCACACAAATGTCTCGTTCAGTAATCAGCTGTCTGATTTTTTACCACGTGTTTCATTTGTTTTGAAGCACAAAGAGGTACAAATTTCTCAAACGAATCAAAATTCCTGCTTGTGCTAACATGCTTGTGCTAACATACAGTGACACAATTTCTAAGCAATTTGAGATAAGACATTCAAGTTAGAAACGATTTTATCTTGCACGCCAATGCAATTTGATGATGAATTAAAAAAGAAGAAGCAGAAACGATGGCAGCCATTTTAGCTGCCACCTTAAGACTTTGTTCAGGATGTCCTTAATTCCATGCGCAGTACAACAAGAGATATAAACGTTCCAAAACTTACACGACTTTTCTTCGAAAATTTTGAAAAGTGGCTTGAAAGGTTAGTCACGACAAATTGAAAATCTTGGTTTTATTGAGTAACTGCAGTAACAAGACGCTTTACTAATTGACCTATAAGTCGGCCATTTTGTGATATTTTTTACTGAAAAAATTTTTTTTTTGCGAAAAATAGTTTAATTTAACCCTGCAAATCCCATTGGCTAGGAAAGTTTATTTCTCAAACTAGTTCATTTTCATTTTTAATTTAATTTATTTTGCTCCTATTGTTTTTCTGGACGATGCGTGGTCATTTAATAGAAACAAACCTTAAATTTTAACTACTAAACATTTCTAAGTTTACTCTCACAAAGGGACTGACACAATTTATCATTCTTGCTCGAGAATAATTGGATAATGATAGCAGCCTACTACCTTGATACCACCAGACCAAGTTCAAAGTCCGATTTTAAAAATTTTACTTTTAAACTGACAGCATCAATTATTGGCGTAAAACTGACAGTACCAGCTTCGCTGAAAGCATTGTAAAATTCCAATCACCTTATTCGCACAGTCAAACAAATATATGTTGATTCGATTTTATAGAAAGTCTGTAGTAACCTAAGATGAAAATATCAGTCTATAAACGAATTTGTCCTGTATGCCTATGACCATACCTTTAGTCCCCCCCCCCCCTTCCCTACATAGTAGAATATATCCTTTCATAAATGTGATACTGACAAACGAGAGAAGCGTTACGGAGTGTAGCATCCTCATCATCATCATCCGGATGGATGATTCGAAGAATAATCATGTACATGTACAACACACGATCGAGTAAAAGCAAAAGCAAAGAGTCCTTATTAAGAAGATATTTCGCTAAGCGGAAGCAACTCATAGCGACGAGAGATGGTCGGATATAATTCGGCGATAGTCCGAGAGATGTCGGGCTGAAATGGAACACCGGACAGCAGCATGGTTTTCGAGTTTTTGTTTCGCGGAATCGGTTAATCGTGTGGTATTCCAGCAGTTGGTTGTTGATTTATTAGTTTTTTATTTGAACTACACAATAAGACGGAAACAGCCGATCGAACGATGAGTAATCGAAGAATGATCGTAAAACACATAGAGCGAACCAGGCAACAACCGAATTGTTCAGTGCACAGCAGTTGAAGCAACATCAGTAGAGATCATGTTCATGTTTGGATACTCTGTGGAAAATTTGTTTTTGTTTTGGGACACACGGTGTGAAGCATTTTATGAGTTTGGAACCTGAAAAAAACGTTAACGGAACAAAATGCAAGCAAAACGAAGGTTCTTTTTTATAAACGACAACTTCAACAATCGCGAAAACAGATTATTATCGATTATTATTAAATGAATTATTATCTGCTACTACCATTACAACAGCTACAACAACAACAACAACAAAACTATATTATGAATAATGTGAAGAATTTTAAATTATGTTGTCTTTTTCTCAAGTCTATTATAGCGATAAAGAAAATATAGTGAAGATAAAAAAAAAACAAACAAAAACGACAGATAGGAGGACAAATAATAAAAAATTGAAAAATACAAAAAATATGAAAGAGAAACATATAGTAGGTATATATTATAATGATAAAAAAATGTTCCCGAATCGAGATGATGTTCAGTTAAGTCTCAAAAACAGCAAACTGTGAAATCTTTGTGTTACAAATAAAACAAAAGCTGCGACGGTATCGCCTGGCGATGTGTTATATTTTCTCTCTCTCCTACAAACGATGGCGTTCAAAACGCTCAATTTTAATGAACAGCATTCTAGCGCCACACCCTGTTGAATTTGCAGTAATTTTAATTGTCTTATTTTGTACGATAAACTATAGGATACGATAGTCGTTGAGTTTTTATGTCATTCCTTTCAGATCACCCTGTGTCGTGTGGTCAAAAAGGGTGAATAATAGAAAACTATAAGAATAGTCGACGATTGCAATCACAGAACATTTAGCCACGAGGTAACAAGCAGTACACTTTAAACACACAGGGGTGTCTCAAGAGTTTATTTGGTTTCTATCTCACTTTTTGCTACAGGGTGACCGATTTCCACTCTGTTTTAGTTTCAGTAGTAGCGCTATTATACGTAATAACAAAAAATTAACAAAAAAAAACATAGAAAACCAACAAAATAAAAAAACGAAAGCTATTCGCCATTCAAAAGAGTAAAAAACGACAAATATATAGATGAGAAATTTATCGAAGAGAAACAAAAAATAGTAACTAGTATTCCTTACCCCACACGAAAGCAAACCAGACGGAAAGTCCTGCGCGAAGTTTTAAGTTGAGTGATCCATTACTGTGTTTGTTTTTTTTTTCTGGTACGCCTGGGTTTACGATGAAGTGCTCGTTATTACGTTTTAATGTAACTTATTGATTGTTTTTTCATATTTGCAACTCTCTTAGATCACTTTTTTTGTCGAAGTTTTTCCTCCAATCGCAGCCGAATGATGTCGCAAAATGCCTGTGCAATGTTGACGCTTGGTACCAATCATCGACAACGGTTTCGAGCGGCATAAGCGAGTTCCATTATTTTACAAGAGTTTCGATAATAATCATCATCGACGGAAGGTTCCGTTATTTGAACAATTTTCAAGAAGCGTCTAGTTTTTTGTTTATATATTTTTATTTATGCCCTTTGTTTCTAGGTATTCAAATTAAAGAAGATAAAAGCTATGACACTACCTTTATCGATGATACAGAAAAACGATATAAGAAAGATATAATAATAACATATTTTTAGGTGAGATGAAGTTTTTCGGTTTGATTTTTTATATAGAAATCTAAATTATTTAATCCGTTTATAAACGCTTTTCCTGAGAATAATGAAAAATAGAAGAAAAATCAGTACGAATAAAATGAATAAATTAAAGAAGAAAGTATGTAAAACAGAGAAAAAACGTTGCTGCAAAATGCAACACTCAAAAAAAGGATAACGCTGTAGAGTTCGCGAATCAAATGATCAATCTAGATAAACGGTTTTATTCTTTGATTAAGATACTAGAGAAGAGCATGAGCAAATCAAGTGAGTAAACCAACCAGAGCACGAGCGTAGCACGGCATGTAGAAATTGAAAAAAAAGAGAGATTCTATAAAAAAGCGATGCAACGGATGGTACACTGAAGGGATAATGCGATGTGTGTAAGCAGAATTCATTTGTATCAGTTGTGGTCTCAGATCCGGGACATACAAAAGTTTCAATTTCCATCCAAGTTTTCCGGTCGAGTTCTCCACGAACGTTTCCTCTGACGGCAGGAGCAATTCACCATTAGCCGAGGAATAATGAATTACTAAGTACCACATTTTATTATCACTAGGACGGATTCAAAGCTACAACACCTACACAATTTGAGTAATTTGCAAGGCAAACACAATGGATCAATAGAAATAGCAAACTGAGCAGAGTACCCAGTCACCAGTCCCAGCAAAGAGAATAACAAAGTAGGTATAACCAGCGAAGCAAACGAGCAAAAAGCATTCGTAAGGTGTAGTGAGCAAAGGCGAGCGTAAAAACCTGCTGTCGTGGAGAAACAAACAAAAAATACATGCACTAGTGTTGTAATGGATAATGGAATAAACAAGTCGACAGCTTAAACAAAAGGTGTTTTGATTATTTGATTCAGGTGTTACAATGTTAGTAGGAAATATACTAATAAATGTGATTACAAACAACAAAACCAAAAAAAGAATCCTATTCTATTTTGCATTCTTCGAAAATGATGGTCCTAACTAACGACTCTGAATCCCTCTGGCTAAAGACTCAACACGTTAGTGTCATTCAAATCGAGCACGAGACCTGTCAATGTCATTCCAATCGAGCAGAAGACTTGTCAAATGTTGCAATCTGATGAATGAATTTTGGAAAGTATTGCGATTTTTTTTGTTAGGGGAAACTTTGCCACTGCGACCACTATTCAGGTTATCTTTTGTGGCTGCCCCTGTTTGCTCTACATGTTACAAATTGCCCGAATCCAATGTAGTAGGAAGCGAGTTATTTGTTTGTCCACATGTGTCGTCCCAACCGGGTAGTACATCATTAATGTAGCTGATGATCCGTTTGGGACAGGTATGCTATATCTCGTGAGGCGTCATAAGATGCCTTCCGAAGTATCGCTCCCTTCGAAGAAATAGTACTGCACACTGGCAGATAATATGTTCGGAGCTCTCGGGCTCGTAGTTACAAAATCGACAAATGTCATCTTGACTTTTGCCATTTTTTCCAGATTATACTTAGCAGGACAATGTCCCGTAAATAAACCTGTGATTATACGTAAGTCTTCACGTTTTAATCCATTAGTTTTTTGGCTCTCGTTGTATCTGGATGTATGAATTTCTTAGCTTGTAGAGAGCCTTCTACGTTACGCCAGTCGTTTAGTAGTTGGTCTCTTGCCCAAGCCGAAAGTTCTAGTTTAATGGCACAGCTAGATGTACCTAGAAATGGTTCTGGTCCAACAAACGTGTTTGATGAACCACGGCTTGCTCATTCGTCGGCCACTTCGTTACCATCGATTCCTTGGTGGCCAGGTACCCAGATGTACCTAGAAATGGTTCTGGTCCAACAAACGTGTTTGATGAACCACGCCTGGCTCATTCGTCGGCCACTTCGTTACCATCGATTCCTTGGTGGCCAGGTACCCAGAATATCATTACTTTATTCCGAGTTGTTGCAAAGATGTGATGCACTCCCAATCCAGTTTGGACTCACATTTCGACGACCCTAATGCCAATAGTGCTGCTTGGCTGTCCGACAAGATTGGAATTTTTGCATGTCTGTAGTTTCGTTTTCTACAGACCTCCGAGCAGGTGTATATTGCATATACCTCTGCCTGGAAAACTGTAGGCCCATTTCCCATTGATATCTTTAATTCTTGGTCCGTAGACTCCCGATCCAGTCAGTTCACCCATTTTAGAACCTTCCATATACAATGATATTGTACTTTAAGGCAGTATAGGACCCCCTACATTGCTACATACAAGTATTACGAGCGTGAGTTAAAATATTTTGAATAAATTTCTGAATCGAATCTCTAAGGCAAGGTAAAACATAACTTTTATCATTACGGTGCCTACTAAAAGTTGCTTCAACCATTGCAGCTAGCCGTAATGTTGTAATTTTCTGGTAAACTACGGAAACGGACCCATTCCGCACGAAAGTCGTAGTTTACCTAGGGTGACCATACGTCCTGGTTTCCCAGGACATGTCCTGGTTTTTCAATGACTGTCCTGGTGTCCTGGGAAGTCGAGGAAAACGCTTGATTTGTCCTGGTTTTTGCCCTGTAAGCCTAAAATATTTTTCTTTATTGAGTCTTCGCTTTATTTCCTCAGGTTCAGATCGCAGTCTTTTTTAATCTCACAACTTTCTTCTCTTACGTGAAAATTGAAAAGGAAAAGATCAAGCCGTTCGTATGTACATAGCATATTAATGACCTGTAGTCCGTTTACAAGGAAACTTGACAGTCGAACAAATCGAAATGATTCCAGTTGTGGACCAAACTGGTCGCTATCAATGGCGATGAAACAGTTTGTCTTCACATCCCACACAAGTGAAACAGTCAAATCTACCTACAAGCTGATTGGTGCCTATCGCACAATCAGTCCATATCGTATCAGTGCACAAACAATATTGTATTGTTGCGGAGTGAAATGAGTTTGCCAAATGAAACAAAAGTGCCCGTGCTACGGGATAACACGATTTCGATCAACTTTAATAAAACTCGTGTTAGACCCACAGTTCAGGAAGTGGAGCAATTAGTAAAAGTGAAAATGGAGCTTAATCTCGCTGAAGTTACGTACATTCAACTACATCACGTTTAAAACTGTGTTTCGATCACGTTTAGAAGCTTAGCACAGGCCGAAAACTTAATTGCAAAGAGCAACATGCAACACGAGGTCAAATTTAATAACACCAGAATAAAGATCCCCGTGCATATGGAAAACGGCATGGTGGACGTGCGTATCCATCATTTGTCCCCGCGCACTAAGAAAGACATCAAACAAATCATGTCGCAATATGGAGAAGTAGAATCTATTACGAATGACACCTGGAGAATTTTTTTCACCGGCATTCCAAACGCCGTTCGTATTGTGAGGATGCGAGTGACTAAACCAATACCTTCTTACATGACTATCGAATGCAAATCGCCGAGGGACGGCGTAACCTATAAGCAAACAACGCTAATCACATATCCCAGGCAGACCCCAATATGCTAATTCTGTAACCATACAGCCCACTACGGAAAAACATGCGCCGAAGCAACTAGTCAAAACTCATCTACTACAGCCAACTCTAACAAGGAGCCAGCGACACCTTCAGATAAACCAAAAACAACGATCCAATTAACCAATAATGCAGGTACAACGACCACGACAACCGCTCCCAAACCAACAACTAACATCGCCAATAAAGAAGAAAATACCGATGAAGACGGACTTACAACAGCGAGCTGCAAGAACAAGAAACAAATAAGAACATCTGATCGTGAACAGCAAGAAAGCAGTACCGATGATGACATGGACGGGAACGATAACGCGAGAGAAGGCAGACTGAATGACCCTCAAGCGGCTTCACCGCCAAGGAAAAGGATCTCAACACGCAGCAGCAAACTGCGTCAACAAGATCTGAAAGACCGACATTCTTAGCATTTTATTTTATTATTTTTACTTATTGTAAAAAATTAAAAGAGAAACTGAGAAATTTGTAATCAACGGTAGTTTTTGCAGATGTTTCGATCCTTAATTTCAAATCGAGATATAATGGTTGTCATTAGAGATTGTCAGGTACTTATTTTTAAATCAGGAATAGCGTAGGGAGTTACTTGGGACCGTTTACGTTTCTAGCTTACTTCAATGACGTGTGTTTAGTGTTGATAACTCCTCGCCTGTCATGCACAGATGATTTCGTTTCATCCGCTAAATTCATAATTGCCGATTTCCCCAACAACATTATGTGGCCTTCCCTGATGGCTATGAAGCAAAAACTGTGTGTGTACAAATCTGAAGAAAAGAGCTCGGTGATCGAATTCTCATGAGACTTTTTGGCTGAGCTATGCCTGCCCGAGCCCAGAAATGTATTACTGCAGTAGCTCTGCCTGCCAGAACCTGGAACTTTTTACCTGTCGAAAATCTAGGGAGCAGGCACAATCGATTAAGAGGTGATGGATGTAGGTAGTTCCCTTTGCACTGTCCTGGTTTTTTACTCGCTTGATATGGTCACCCTAAGTTTACCGGGAAGCGAAAAAACAATATTTTTAAAAGCGGCGGTAGTTTTATTGGTACAAAACTTCACAGCACTCCATGCTGAAAATACGAGTCAACTGAAGTTAATGCTGTGACAGTGGTGCTAGTTTGCAGAAAAAAATGTTGCCAAACCATTTTATTTAGTTGGGATAAAATGGCGAGTCTTTATTCAGGAATTCAGCGTCTTTAGTCCTAACAATTTTGTGTTTATATGTTTTTTGGTTCAGTGTATTCTTACCGATTAGTTGTTTACATCAATCGCTTCAGAATTTTTTAATTTTCGACGAGATTTCACGCCTTTTTTTGAAAAGGGCCAATAAACAAAATGACTGAATCGAGTAAAATGGGTTTGAAATTTTGCTAATATATTTCAATCTGCTATTTGAAAACGAAGGCGAATTTTGTCCAAATAATGCACACATTCGTTGTAGTTTGATCTAAACTTTGATAACATGCAAAAATTTCTGGACATTTTACTTGATTTGAGGAGATTTTTGCTCAAAAAAGATTATTGGCCCTTTACTTTCACTGTATAGCATATTGACCGTTTACTTTTGGCCCTTTGCCAAACTTTAAATGGTTTTTGGCTGTTGGCTATTATGTATGTTTTTATGGTTTAGAAAGTGTTCTGCACACATTTAAAATGTTCATAGCATAATTTCACGCGCATTTGATTAAAGTATTATTAAATTAGACAAACAGGATCAAGAAAAGTTCTAGTTCTACTGATTTGTCCCAATTTGATTATCAATCAAGATATTGAAGCAATTTACACCTTGTACGGTTTTTTTTTATTTATTTGACAAGCATACATTGCTTACTGGATATTGAACTCGACAGATTTCGATCAAAAAGTTTATTGGCCTTTTACTTCAATTGTGTGGCTTTTTGGCCGTTTACTTTTGGTTTTATAATAAAACACTCGATTATAAGAAATGATGTTTGATTGTGTTTAAGTCATTTTCAAAAAAAAAGTAAAGGGCCGAAAAACAAAACAAATATGTTTATTGGCCTCAAGTAAACGGCCAATGTATTATCGCACATCAAACTAATATTGGCCCTTTACACAACATAGCCATATGTTTTTCAATTATTTTTTTATGGCATTTGTGTTTTTACAGGTGATAATACTTCGAATAGAGATCCTGAATATGAAATTCTTTTCAAAAAAAGGCGAGATTTGTGAAGTTTTATCGTTGTTTATCGGATCAATCGACGGGGAATTTCGTTTTTACCGTTGTTATTGCGCAGTTTCAAAGTGTCTCCTGTTTGCTTTTGTGTTGTGAAAACTCTAGCGTAGAACGCAATTGACCAATCACCAACATTTTCCACCGAACGCAGTACCACCTATATTTCATTGTCTGCATTCTCAGATCGGCACGCATTACGGTAAGTGCATGCGATCACTGCGCGAAAACCGTTAAATAGAACGACGACTGTATCGAATGCATCGGCTTTTGCAAAAATGTGGAGCATATGCAATGTGGAAAACAATTTAACATATCGTTCTTGAAAAAAACTGCGGAAAACCCAAATTTATTTTGGACGTGCAATGAATGGTTTCAACAACTACTCCAGTCCGGCCATATTTCGGTTCCTCTCGACCTCCAGACCAGAAACGTTGTTGCGAGGATGGCCCTGATCCGAGCAATATATTCTTGTTGGCGGTCGAAAGCTAGGCGATAATAGCAATATTGTTAAGGTTCCACCTCCCATGCCGTTGCTCTGGTTGTATCTTTCCCGCTTTCATCCCAGCGTTAGGAAGGAGATTGTCGAAAATTGTCCAAAGAAGTATTAAATTGCAAGGAGGAGATAAAGGTTATTCCGCTTCTTAAAAAAGGCATAGACGACAGTAATTTGAACTCCTTCAAAGTTCACCCAAAGTACCGTGATGCAGTTTTTAATTCTAAAACATGGCCGGAAGGCATACGGTTCAGAGAATTTGAGGATAACCGGACCCAGAACATTTGGTGCACACCGACTGATTTTCCTCTACCTCCAGAAGAAGCATCGCATACTGGGACGTAACGCAGTTGTACTATTGAAGCCCTCGATCCCCCCCGTTACAGTCGAGCCCTTTCCGAAAGCGTTCAGCAGTCGTCTCGGTCCTGTATGTGTGGGTGGAGAAGGGATCTTCTAAGCCGCCTTTCTCGGCAAACATTATACAAATTGTAACGATACAACGGTTGAACCGATTCACGGTTCTAGCTCATCGTTTAACCAAATACAGATTATACATATTTGTATTTGATTTAACCCTCGCCGCAAGCTACAACCATTCCGTTCCTGCTCTCCGCATCACTCCGTTACAGTCGAGTAATTGCAGCCAGCGATCATATTGTGGTCAGATGTCAATCATTTTTTTAGCCGACGATGATTGTCGTATTCTGAAGCGCGACGCAGTTGATTCGCGATGCCTTGAAGCCCTCACCACAGTCGACAAAGCGACCGTGGGCCGTTCCGATATTGTTCATGGGATTGACGAAAGGATCTTCCAACATGCTCAAAACGGCAACTTGGCTTCGCTTTCTGCTAATCCTGATGCATCATCCAGCAACATCCAAGTTTACTACCAGAATGTTGGTGGCTTAAATTCATCAACGGACAGTTATTTGCTCGCGACCACGGACTGCTGTTCTGGGATGCCACATTGAAATCTGTGTTTCGACCAAAAAATCTTTTTACCATCTGTGATGACTAAAACAGGAAAAAAATCTGTGAAAATGTGTGATAAATTTCCAAAAAATCTGTAATAAATAACAATATTTCCAAAAATCTGGGAAATTTTCAACAAAATGCCAAAAATCTGTCATCTGTGAAAAAGAATCTGTGATCAAAAATTGTGAAAAAAATCTGTGACATTACAGAAAAATCTGTGAATATGGTAACCCTGCTACTGTTGTGCCGTTATCGCCTTGACCGAGACGTCTACTGCTGTGACCGCAACGCCCTCAGCAGCCACAAGACATCAGGAGGTGGTGTGCTTACCGGCGTTCGCCATGGTATAACAGCCCGAGTCATCAAGCTCCGAGCAAGTGTTTTTTTCTTGTTTATTTGACACGGCTCAATGCGTTAGCCTAACTGAGCCGTGGGTTTTTTAAGATTTTTACAATGTGTGAAAATTAAAATTAACTTTCAACTATCCATAGGGTCTGACATTGACGCAGCCGGCTGCTGCATGTTGAGATCCTCTTCCTTGGTGGTGGAAAATGAGGTGTGTTGTCTGCCGCACCTTGAGGGTCATTCGATCTGTCATCTCTCGCGTTTTCGTTCACGTCCATGTCGTCATCGGAACTGCATTCATGATGCTCACGGTCGGATGTTCTAGTTTGTTTCTCGTACTTCATTGGTGTTTGATTCTTTATTGGTGGTGTTGGTTGTTGGTTTGGAGACATTTGGTGTAATCGTTGTTACTTCGATGTTGGTAATGGCAGTTGGTTTAGTGGTACTGGGCCCGATCGTTGTTGAGCTGGTGTTTGTTAATGCCCGGTCCGCATTCGTTAGTTTACCAACCGATTGTGGTGTAGCATACGACGACTGTATACCGGCTTTGGTCGTAGCAGGGGGCATTTCCTTAGCAGCCTCTGCGCAAGGTTTGCCGTGGTGTAGCGGCTGATCGAAATATTGGCACGTAGGAATCTGCCCTGGGTACGTGACTAGTGGTCGTTGAGAATGTGCAATACCTTGAGGGCATTTGCCTGAGATTTTTAAGTAGGAGGGAATAGGTATCTGCTACGCCGCCATGATTTCTATGCCGACATCTAAAACGTCGCGTTAGGGTCGATCCACAATAAACAGAATCAATTTCATTCGACACAATTTTCTGATAGTCGAGTTCGTTTAATTTGTTGGTGCACCATGATGTAAAGTTTTTGTTACTCACCGACATGTCCAAAACAACACATTTCTTCAATTAGCTATCCAATATTTTCGCTTTTTAACAAATGTCTACAAATTTAGTCATGTCGTACGGTATCGACTAGGGAAAATGAGGGAATAGGTTTTGTCGGCCGCATTCTCACTACACGAACGCCGTTGACAAGTCCTGGGAAGGAATTCATCCAAGTATCTCCTTAACACGGCGGACCTATTTGCAGAGCACTTCCAAGATATATTTATTAGCCCTCCTGTCTATCCATCGCAACAGTACCTTGAAACGTTACCAACGTATACTATCAACCTACCTCGTCCAAACGTAAACGATGCCGATGTATTCAGGGCTCTGTCCAGCGTTGATCCGTTGAAAGGGCCTGGTCCGGATTGCTTGCCTCCTGCGTATGTAAAACATTGTGCCCGAGCTCTTTCTGCACCAGTCAGCATAATTTTCCAGCTCTCTATCTTGGAAAATGTTTTCCCAAGTGTATGGAAAGAAGCTGCTATAGTTCCCATCCATAAAACTGGAAACATCCATAATATCGAAAACTACAGAGGAATCTCGCTGCTGAACTATCTAGCTAAAGTTCTGGATAAATTTATCTACAACGCGATGTACCCTGCTTCTTCCAACATTATCGACTACAACACGGATTTGTAAAAAAAAACGTTTCGCCACTTCGAACTTGATGACGTACACAAGTTTTCTGGTTCCAGCTGTCGAGAAGCGTCAACAAGTGGACGCAATATATTTTGATTTCGCGGAAGCATTCGACAAGGCGGCCCACAACATTGCTGCTTTGAAGCTGGAGCGATTAGGTTTTCCTGGATGGGTAACCAGATGGCTACATTCCTACCTCTCCGAGCGATCCGCTTTCGTTAGAATCGGTACCACACGTTCAAGCACGTTCGAAACACCAACCGTTGTTCCTCAAGGAATTCACCTAGGGCCACTTATCTTTCTATTATTCATCAACGATCTCTGCACCCGCATTAAGTCTGGAAAACTACTGTACGCTGATGATCTGAAAATATTTCGCTCAATTGACTCAGGACTCGACTCTGCTGTGCTTCAAGATGATATAGACAATATAGAGGTGCTTACTAAACGGCATGCAGATCAACGTCGGTAAATGTAAGGTGATACGTTTCGGGCGCTCGCCAATTGCTAGGTATTGCAAATATACCCTTCAAGCCTGTGTCATCGAGAGGGTGGATTCTATCCGTAACTTTGGAGTGTTGTTCGACAGAAAACTTCGTTGCGCCGACCACATCACTGCAACAACGGCGAAGGCTTTTGCAACACTGGGCTTTCTAAAACGGAACACAGTTGATTTTGTGGATTTCTATGCGCTGAAATCAATATACTGTGCACTGGTCCGGACCACCTTAGAGTATGTTGTACAAGTATGGTCGCCATACAACGCCGTCCAAAGTAATCGGTTTGAGCGTACGCTTTATACGGTTTGCTCTTAGAAAACTGCCTTGGAACGACCCTATCCGTCTTCCGCCGTGCAATAACAGATGCATGTTGCTAGATTTGCCAACGTGAGTCTCGCCGTAGTTTCTTGCAAAGAATGTTTATCTACGATATGTTATCGAACAATTTTGACTGTCCCTACATTCTTTCTAGGATTAATTTGTTTGTTCCTCCTCGTGGTATAAGGAATCGTCCGCCTTTGTGGATTACTAGACATCGTACAGCTTGTGGCCAGAATAATCCGGTGGACAGATGTTGTAGCAAATTCAACGAAACTGCTGTAGTTTACGACCTACATGCCACTAAATCTAGTTATAAGTTAGCAATTAAAAATGTTTAATATTGACGTTAACAATTGTATTAAAAGTTATCTGTACGGTATATGCCGTAGACGAAAAAAACCATCTACTAGTCCTCCGATCACCCACGACCATACCCTGGAATAGAGGACGAAGACTCTTGGGCTTCGAGTCCCTCAAAGCTAGGGAGAATAATTCTCGGTTTAGCAACAGTTGGTCTTGCCTGTCGCCATCCGATCTGGTCAACACGAATTGTAACAGTTTCCTGTACTTATTGTACTGTATAACTCAATTGTCGAATGGGAGAAATAGTCGGCCACCTTCCCTGTTCTGGTTGTTGAGCCAAAAAATGTTTTCCCATACACTTGCTATGTGGAAACAATAATAAATCATTCCCGATTATGTGTTTACTTACCTGCTACATAATCTCCGGCTGCATATACACCCGATAGCAGCAGTAACATAAACGCGATACCTTACCTTCACCAAAACACCTCTAATCGGTAATCATCACCAGGCGCGGTGTGTTACAATTTTACACTCCGATCCGGCGGAATGCGTTTTTTTCACTCTTGGACATTCCGCTCCGCAACCGTCCGCCGGTATTAGGTGAAGCGCGATCCAAACTGCAAACCTTTACAACTCGTGCCTAATAGTTTTATTTCATAAGTATGGCGATGAATATCTTTCATGCTTTATTACTTTCGCTTTCGTTAAAATAAATTAAAACAAATAAATTTGTTGCTTTTCCTGTAGTTTTCTTTTTTCTTTTTTTTCTTATAGTGATACATTTTTCGTCTTATGCTCTATTGCGAACTTCGTGCATGTGTGTAAGTTCCTTTTTAGGCTTTTTGGGCTTCCAGCTGTTGGTTGATGTTGTTCAACACCAGATTATCTTTACCTACTACTAATTAGTCGCGTATCTCCTACGTATGGCATTTTTTCGATCATTTAAGTATATTATAAATATTTATTTATTTTCATTTATTATCGTTCAATCGTGAACATTGACTATATTTGTCGTCGTACGAAACAGTTTGTGTTTAAGTGTTGTACGCATACTATACCTTACAATCTACAACATAACAATAATTTCGGAAAAAATATCACTTTTGCTCACTATCAGAACTGGGTAGGGCCAACGCCGCATGGCCGTTCCTGGGCGCGCGCGTTTCCGTCAGTGAATGTATTTAATCTTGGTCCATCCCATCTGGCTGGCGTACACCTCTCGGTAGCTGTTGCGGAAGCCGTAAAACGCGTACAGTGCGAGACCTGTCCACAGATCCGAATGGGCAATTGGGCGGTAGATGGATGTAAAGTATGTAGAGTACATCAGTGTGCGCAGTGAGGTTAGGACGTTTAACAATTTGTGCCACGATTAGCTTCATTCATGCAAGCCTTTAGTTTTCAAAGATTGTTTAGTTTCCAAAGCCTGAGCGAAAAAAAACGGTAGGGGAATTATGGTTAAAACCGACACCTTAAGCTTAACACTTTTTCTAAGTTGCCACAAAACCAATAAAATTATAATTTTAATGCATAATTCTTCTTCAGAAAATTCTTAACAAGACTGAATTTTTTCAGCGCATCAAAAAATTAATTTCATTAAAAATTATTGGTTGTAAAACTTGGAAAACAAAGTGACTTTTTGTAGGCACTGCGGGTAAAACCGACACCCTATAGGGGTAAGATCGACACCCCCTTTAATTTATTTTCTCTCCACTTTATTAAAATCTTTATCTTTATTAAAAATTAGATATATGCGTGATTAATAAAGTGTGAGTATGTATGAAGCAAAATATGTGCTTTTTATTGCTTCATCATGTAGTGAGGGGAAGAAAGTTTGAAAGCGTAGTACTATAAATGAGAGTATTTTATGCTATAGGATTATTTATTGATATGAGTATTTCCAAATAATCCATGCGCACATCATTGCAATCTCCAGTGTCATTTTATTTCGTAAGAGAAGATTTGCAAGCGTTCTTCGTTCTGCTAATTGGATTCATTCACTTATAAGTGACATACACACACTTCTTAGTAAAACTATCTTTTTCAGATTTGATTTTTCGGACTCTGATTATAAACGATCTATTGGGGTATGCATAATATCATTGTCTCATTGTGAAAAAGTTCGTCTGTGACAAACCAAGAGAACACTAGACATTCGGTTTGATGGGCTTTTTGCAGAAATAGCAAAAACTTCGATAGAATCAGATAAGCAAAAATTCCAATTTTTTATTTTTAAAGAGACTTATAAGAAATAAACACAATAAAAGTATTTCTGTGTATTTCAGCTATTACTATAGTGTGCTAATAGTGTAATTGAAGTGTCACAAAGATCCCCAGCCTTTTGTAATGAATCGCAAGTAAACACAACCATCTTAACAGTGTGTCGGTTTTACCCTAACCAAGGAGTGTCGGTTTTACCCCAACAGCGCACATTTTTTTATAAAAGCAATTAAAAATATTGAATTTCTCAAACTCGTCTTCAATGCACCCAGTTGGTCATAGGAAAGGCCGATAATAATAGGTACTGAAAAATGGGGTGATTTGAAAAGCTTTTGTTCGGTTAAAACCTTAAAATCTACCAACGGAATTTTACATCCAGACGAGTATGAACGCTGCTGTCGTATGTTTTGTTTATTTTATGACATTCGGCGCACTAACGTAAATCCAATTTTTCTTCAAATGCTCTAAATAAACGTACTAATAATAATGTATCATTATGAAATGAATAAAAATTTGATTTCTAGGAAAAGTTGTGGGGTGTCGGTTTTACCCACAGTGTCGGTTTTTCCCACATTTCCCCTACACAATGGTTCGAGTAGCGTTGCATGCATGCAAGTGAGTCGGTAATTATTTGTAGGTTAGCGAGTTTTTGGACGTTGTATGAAAGTTGTGTTGAGTTTCTACTTAGTCATTAGGGTTACCGGTTTATGTCTACGGGGCATCGAGAGCATCATGCAATCAACATTTAGACATGCAATGAATTAGTTTCTAGTTTGAATTGTATGAGGTTGTTTGTGGTCCTGTCAGTAGACTGTACAGAGTAGATATACATAATCAACTCGCTTTATATCGGTGTTTAAGGTTTTCTGGGCGTTTTCTAGGTTGGGGTACGGAGAAATTAAGACATATAAATAGCTCTTTTGAGCAATGACATCAATTTATTCTCAAAAAAATTCTAAAATTTTGAATAGTAGTTGCCTTAAAGTATTTTGTTTTTCATTTTTAAATTTGAAATAATTTGACATAGAACAACACAACACTAGGTGTTGTTCTATGTCATTTTTAATGATATGTCGAGAACGATACAACTGATTTCAACAAAATAAAAATTTACATAAGTTTTATTGCGTTACCTCGTTCGTGAACAAAAATTTTATTTGGATCAAAACCTAAATGGAGACGATTCTCCCGAATATTTGTTTATATTATTAGATATTTCGGAAGAGAAACAATCTTGTAAAGTAAAGCGATAACCGAGAAAGGATTCTACCCGTATCGATTTTAATATATTCACCTTTGTGAGCTTGAATCACCAGGCACGTGAAGCTTTAACCACAAAATAAATTTCGCCAATTACGGGAGAACACAATCACGATTGATTTTTCGCAGACCCGTCTTAGACCTACAGTGCGCGAGGTAGAACAGTTGATCAAGGTGAAAATGGAACTATTTTTTACACAAGTTTTACATATACAGCTACATCATACCAGACAAGCGGTACTAATAACTTTTTTCCCTTTTTAACGACTAAGAGTGAATCAATGTTGTAACGACATTTAATTAGCTTCCAGTCCCTTGGAAGGTGTGAAATATTTTTCAATATTAAGAGCCGTAGTACTTAAGGAAGATCAAGGAGTTGAAGGAAGAAAATTTAAAGAAGCGTGGAATGGGGTCATATGATCAAGCATAGAGTTTTCCGACGACTCAACCGTTTATCTTTTACCGTAGGAGTCAGGATATGTGGGCATTTTTAAATGCGAATCACCTAAGTATGCGGCATGTCCATACAAGCGTAAAGTGACTTAGTGACTTAAGCTGTCGGAACTGACAAAAAGCTTCCACACAAAGCATTTTGCGGCGTTGAAACTCTTGAATGAGTTAGTTTTTGCCCTCACTAATTACCTGCCGTGGTGTTTTATTTGATCGAATATTGTGTTTGCCTCAGTAGCTGTGTCATACAGTCACTTTTTGTTGATTGAGCACGGTGTCGGCAGCTTTCACCTAAAGCTTAGGGACTTATGCTGTCGGTCACTTTATGCTTGTCTGCCGCAGAATTAGGTGAGGTAGAAATCTTCGAAGCGAATAACAACATACAACACGACGTCGAATATGAAAACATCAAAACCAAAATCCTCGTGTATATGGACGTTGATCTAGCGGAAATTCGCCTCCAGGACTTGGCACGTACTAGCACGGATTATATTAAAAGATTCATGTGGAAGTTTTTTCCTGCAATTCTCAACGGTGTTCGGGTGGTGCCAATGCGGCTGAGCCAACCAGTACCGTCTTACTTGACTTTCGAGGGCAGATCATCCCAAGGTGTTAACTTCATGCAAAGAACCCCCTGCACATACCCTGGGCAGGCGTCTACGTATCAGGTCTGTAACCAGACGGTAAGCGGCAAAAGCAACTAAAGAAAACCTGATCTACTGCAACCAACACCATCAAACAACCTTCGACAGCTTTTGATACACCAGCCGGTCAAAAAATAAATGCCGAACAAACAATATTCCACGATCTACCCAAGCCAATAATTAACATACCAAGGGAAGAAACAAACAAGAAGAAGATGGCTATATCCAAGTGACTCGAAAACTCAAATAGTGCCAAACTTCTAACAGCGAAAATCAAAGCTATTCCAGTGATGACGATGTGGGCTGAAGCTCACCTGAGGGAGTAAGCAGTCGGAATGATCAGCACGCGATATAGGGTGCTCTGATCTTTTATTCGTTATCTATCGATAGAGAGAAAATGATTTTTTTCTTCGATAATTTAAAATGGCGGTTCGTATGTCTTCATTTTTCCGCAAAAAAATATCCCACATATTGCTTGATTTTCCACCGAATCCAGGAGAAGGTCCTTTTAAGTAGGTCTTCAATGCACGAGGCGAAACAATGATTATAGGCAGCTCAGATACTAATTTGAGAGGCGCCGAATTGATGGAATAATGACGTTCGAAAGTTTAACCGAGACAGAACTTTTCATTGCACTTGGGCGTATGACCAGTAGGTTAAAACCCAAACAAAACAAATAAAAAAGAGAGGTCGTCTGGCATCCAGCGTGTTGAAGTAGCTCAGTCAAGAAATGATCCACTGTGTTCCTGCTGCCTTGTCGTAAGAGGCGACTGAAAATAGGAGTTAAGGTTATTTTCCATGCCGAGAAGTATCGTGGTGTTAAGCGAATCTTTGACTCATTTCTGGATTCATTATAGGTGAATATAACCTAACGTGTTTGATATTTTCAAGTTATAGTGGCGTGACAAATCCACATGAAATGCTTCGTGCATGTATACTTGCGAATAGTGCTATCGACACATGTCTTATTTCCGACCTCACAACTCGCGACATTTGGGCTGTCACAGTCAATATGACTGTTGCTAACATAAACAAGAAATACGTCTATTGTTCGGCATATTTGCTTCATAATTAATTATCTTCTTCTGATAATTTCAAAAGGGTTGTATCGTACTGTGGAAGAAATAGGTTTCCAATCATAATCGGTAGTAATGCAAATGCCACCACATAATTTAAGGCAGCTCAGATACTAATATGAGAGGCACCGAATTGATGGAATATTTAAGTAGTAAAAATCTACATATAGTTAATGTAGGAAAATGCCTAACATTTGAAGGATTTAACAAGGATGTTAGATGTAATTCACTACTCTGACGGTATTACGCAAAAGTTGGAAAACATGTAGCTTGAACCGTAATTATCCGGTCATAAATACATCGTCTTTGATCATTTAACGTCTCGCTAGATATCGTCACATATCGTAATCTCAAATCTGCCAACTCTACGAAGAGAGCTTGGCGACTTGGTTTCATTTGTATTTTCCAACGTTTGAATCTCCAAGTGGCTTGGATTAGGTCGTGGATGAAACAAACTCACTCATAGTAGTAGCATATCAAGAGGCTTGTTCGCTTCGAGTTATACGTGCTTCTAGAGGAACCCCTTGATGGAATACCGAACTTGTTACACTCAAAAAAATTAAAGGGTTGTGTACAGGACACGACCACGGTGACATTAAAAATGTAGCTTTTTTCAAGAGCGTGCAAATGTATTTTATCTATCACACATATCGACTCAAGTTCTTGCTCACTCGCCTGTTTTTTATGTTACAATTTGCTATATACCCTCCCCATTAAAACATAATTTATTGAAGGTCTTTTAACGGTAATCTATTAATTAATCAAGAATCTCACTAGGTGATTGGCATTATTTGGCTAATCCATCTAGTAAAAATAGGCTGGTCTGTCCAGAAAATATATTTAAAAGAAAAGTTCCATATTTAGAACCGTGACGAGGAAGCCCACGCCCAGCAACGGAAATATACAGATTCTTCATGAAATATGAAATTCATTTTCCATTTAAATTTTCAATAATGTATTAATGAACTTAAGTAAACAATCTTAAGGTTAAGTATTTCTTGATCGATTAGTGGTGAAAAAAATGAAATTATTTGATAAATTACATTGTTATGCAACGTTCGCACTACCAGTTAAAACGGGTTTTATGCTATCTTGGTGACATTTTCTCTTGTTGCTAATTATTAAAACGTGTTATAACTCTGTAGTGTAAACATTGTATTATTAAACTAATTCTGCAGCGTTTTATGTTATATAGGTGTTTTATGTGGTAATAGGACTGACATAATTATATCTTCAGTACAGCGGTTTGTTGCATAATTTCAAACAGATATATTTGAAAATTTAAATTAGTATACCTAACCGTTCTATTTGTTGTATACTTTAAAACGCAATTAGAACTGTGTTTTAACTACATAGGGCAGGACAGATACTCTGACTGGATAAACTGGGAAAACAATTTTAAGTCCAGTAACGATTAAGACATGGCTTGAATTTGAATCGAAAAAGAACACCCGCCTAAACTGCTGCTGGGACGGTAAGTTCTGTTTTAAAATTTTCCGTTGTGTACAGTACGAAACAAAAGTGTTTGAAATTAGAACACAAAAAGTTCTGCTGGGAATGTGATTGTTTCCGATGCAATTACACTCAGGTTTTTTTACGCAGGGGATACAGGCCGTGCAAATGAAAACCGCCTAAATTTCAAAAAAAACGCGTAAATGAAAACCGCGGAAATTTCAAAATTCGCGTAAAAAATACCGCGTAATAAAACCTGAGTGTACTCCCCTATATAAAATACTACGCTGCTGAACAGTGCAATAACTACAGAAGCACGTTGTCAGATGCCTTACTGATAAAAAACATATAACCAAAATATGAAACATATGAAAACCAATAGGCTCTTTACCCTAGGCAGCTACAATGCGCCGTAAACATGGATTAACAAGTTACAACGCACACGCATGCATAAAAATAAATATATTTTATTCAAACGCAACACTCTTAAGCAGCACACACCGTATTGAATTAAATCCAAACCACCCCACCCACCCACTTTGCAAATCATTCTGTGACACCGTGCTGGTACCCGAAAAATCCGCACACGGCCACCGCTGCCGAAAATGCATAGCGTCTACCGCTTATTGTAGTGCCCACACGCTGCAGCCATGATCTTACCCGTTCGACATAAGAACAAAAACTGATTCAAACGGGTACGCGTCACCTCTATTTATAAACTAACCGTATATGGTTTAGTCACATAGGTGCGAGTGTGTGCAAATGCCAACGTTGCCGAAAATCGATAGCGCTTATTGCATCGCCCGGAGACGATGTTGTTCGTATGAGACAAGAGCAACAACTGATTTAAACGGACATGCGTCGCTTCTATTTATGACTTTTCGCCTTTCATTGAGTCACTAAGCTGCCCTCTTTTGACGGCTGTGTCTGAGAAATCTGCCTCACGAATGGTAATTTTCCCGTTTTCCGTGAACTTTTTAATTTTACCAATTTCCAAAAGTCTACTTTTATTGGGGAGATATTAAATTATTACCAATATTTAAGTTAGGTGTTTCTGAATCGGTTGGTGTATGAATGATTAAAATCCATCTAGTAATATCGGAGTTATAAGCGTGCAAACCTTACATAGTTTCGTTACATGGGCGATAGTTTAGATTTTAGAATGACACCTAGCCCCAGATAGTGGAGTAAGACATTTTTAATGTCAAAAGTTGTGTAGAAGAGTTAGCAATCGCAGACGCAGGAACGGGTTGGATTAATGAACACACGATAATACTTCTGAGAGTTGCATAGATCTTATCACTTATCAAGGTGAATCCAGATTTATGTAACTCTTTACCCCATCCTACTAACAAAGACCCGTGACAAACGTGGAGATGCAGAGGTATACACGGTCTCCATAACAACGTTTGTTAAACTAATATTCCTTTCCTCTCCCGATGACTGTAAGGACGTGGCCGGCGCAATTATTGGCATTTCAAAGTATAGAACTCTTGAAACGTGCACATTGAGAATGGGTAGCTACTCCCAGGTTCCATTCGTTGATTCTCTGTGCAATTTCGCTTGTTCTAGTCAATCACGGAATACCAACTACGAATTGTACGGTCATCATGCTCATGCTCATGCTCATATTGAAGATGCTTTTGACAACGTATTTTTCGAATCCACGTTTATATACCACGATCAGGATACACGCGATGCTTAGCAACCGACATCTGTGCTCATCGTTAAGACAGATATTGTTACAATAGGATAAAATTAGCCTTGGGTTGGATTTGGATTGTCCGGGCAGCAAGCAATGGGAGGCGTGGAGAGCGAATACCGAATTTAAGCAGATAAATGACGGTGTAGTAAGTAGGAATGTGCAGTAGGAAGAATAGAAACGTGTGAAAAATTAGGGTGGTTGCAAGGTAGAATGAAGGAAGCAAGAAGAGAGGAATAAGAATAGAAAAATGAGGATGGGAATAACACGATGGTTTAGTTAACTGCACTCGTTCTTGCGATTTGAGATGGTGCATTTTGTCCTTGGTGTTTGCATTCGGATTTGCTCTTGGTAGTTCTGCTCTACCTGCAGCAGGGACTCCGCAAGGAAAGTGAGTGTCTGCGGATGTCCTCAATGTAGTGTGCCGTTTCGGAAGAAAAATGATGTAAGATTTTGAACGCTTATATCTTTTGTTGTACTGAATGGATTCAATCAATTTCTTCGGCATTTTATAGAAAATATTTGTACCAATGTTGTATTAAATTTTGGAATATGTATGACATTCATTATCAACGGAAAAATAGTGTTTTGAAAAATCTTTCGAAAACGGCTCATAAAAGTGAAAATTTTCAGCCCATCCCGCACAGAGCCGTCAATATGGTGCACCAACCGAACAATAAAATGATGAAAAGTTTTAAATACAGGTCCACTACATGTTTGTTCCTATGATTATTCGTATTGGGTTGCTTGACGAGAGTAGTTGGTGGGGGAAAGCCGGCATATTCGTTTTGGTTATGGCATTAGAAGCCGAACGGAAAGGAAAGGCTCATGCACGGCACGAGAACGACCGAGAAAGCGATAGTAGTGCATATTAGCGAAAGCGTTACGTACATTTTGAATCTTAATAACAGGTTTTTGCAAATCCTTCCAAGAAAATCAGTGAATGTGGCAACTCTACCACTAAGCGAAAGCTACACCAAAACGAATGATGAAAATATTTTCATTTATCGCATAAAAGGATGGCCTTTCATCTGCACCGAAAAGTTAATAAATAGGAATGCCTTGATGCAAAGCGTGCCCATTCGGTGTGAGCTGCGAAAGGGATGATCATATGTGTGTACGCAGTAAAAACAATCGTCGGCAAGGTTTGAATCGTTTCAAAAGATTCTCGTCTTGTATTAACGTAGTTATCTACAAACTGTCCTTATTAGGACGAATGCAAAATGGAAAAAGAATTTAATTAGAAAATTTCTTTTATTAACTAGTAATAAGTTTGCGCTTGTTAACCCATTCATGCCCATGTTGTTTGTGGACAACAACGTTTTTAAACAGCTATAACTTTTGATTGAGACGATATTTGCGCACAAAAACAAGTAAGGCTCATTAATGTGATTATTGCCATTAATTTGAGTATTAACAGTTAAGATCAGCTCTAGAACTGAAGTTATTGCAATTAGTCTGATTGGATTCCGAAGGAGCAGTGCTGCCAGGGACAGTTTGTGTTGACGACGGAAAATGATTTTTTCATATATCTTCGTTATGGAGCAATATTATTGAAAACTGATAAAACTTACCAATTTAGACTGTAGTTGGCTACGTTTTCCACGTAATTGGATTATTGTAATTATTCTAGGAGAATTGTATGGAGCATTAGAAGGTAAAAATTGACCAGCTTCTAGCACTGCCATGGAATCACCTAACTTTATGAAAACAGGCTTTTCGTGTTTCTTGACCCCACCGTATTCAAGGAAAAATAGTTTTGAAACTCTACATGCACTAGAAAAAAGTTGGGCATGAAAGGGTTAATTCTGTACTTTTACCAGTGAATCATAAGAAAATGTTTTTCTAATCTACAAACCCGAAGGTTTTTGCAAATCCTTCCGAGAAAATCAGTGAATGTGGCAACAAAAGAGATTATAACTATTAGAGGTCGCATGTCGCTGTTAACACTGAAAATTTATCATCTCGCTCTTACATATACTAGGCCCACTAGTTTGACACATTGCCCCGGGTATACACCTGTCATAGTAATGGGATACAATATGCTAGAGCGAGACCCCATGTTTCAGTCCATGAATGCATGGAGACAGTAGCGCTTTGCTCCCTCTAGTAGTTATAATCTCTTTTGTGGCAACTCTACCACTAAGCGAAAGCTATATCAAAACGAATGATGAAAATATTTTCATTTATCGCACAAAAGGAGGGCCTTTCATCTGCACCGAAAAGTTAATAAATAGGAACGCCTTGATGCAAAGCGTGCTCATTCGGTGTGAACTGCGAAAGGGGAATGATCATATGTGTGTACGCAGTAAAAACAATCGTCGGTAAGATTTGAATCCATCTACAAACTGTCCTTATTAGGACGAATGCAAAATGGAAAAAGAATTTAATTAGAAAGTTTCTTTTATTAAATAGTATTAAGTTTGCGCTTGTTAATTCTTTACTTTTAACAGTGAATCATAAGAAAATGTTTTTCTAATCTACAAACGCGAAGGTTTTTGCAAATCCTTCCAAGAAAATCAGTGAATGTGGCAACTCTACCACTAAGCGAAAGCTATATCAAAGCGAATGATGAAAATATTTTCATTTATCGCACAAAAGGAGGGCCTTTCATCTGCACCGAAAAGTTAATAAATAGGAATACCTTGATGCAAAGCGTGCTCATTCGGTGTGAGCTGCGAAAGGGGAATGATCATATGTGTGTACGCAGTAAAAACAATCGTCGGCAAGGTTTGAATCGTTTCAATTATTGTCTGCTTGTTGAAATCATATGAAATTATTGACCTGTATTCAATGCGGAGAACTCGGTAATAAAATTGTTTTACTGAATAGACTAACGAACGGAATCCCCAGGAAAATTTCGCTGAGCCCGGTGAATCGAACTTAATGCGTAAAATTTAGACATTTGAAAGAGATACAAGCAGAATCTTAAGAATATGATGATTCTGTACGCTAGTAAAAAGATTCCGATGGTTGTTTCGAGAGATTTTAACATTGATATTTCAAAGCAAGAAAAAATGAAATTTGTTCATTTCATGAATGAATGTCTCAACGAGCTTAGAATTCAGTGCATCCCCTATCAACGCAGACGCCAACAACAAAGGTTCTTTTCAGAACCACCATAATTATTATAAAGAATAACTTCAAACATTCCCACATATTTCATTGAGTATCATTCGATTTGAATTACGAGTCAAACGAGTAGTCACGACACTCCGGTTATGTCCTAGACATTACCCGCCCATCTTTTTTTCTCTGACATTTTTATCATATGCACCAGACACTAATAATCTATAACATATGTAGATTGCGCTACATGACATTTGAAGGAATACACGAGAAAATGAATTTTAACATTTTTTTTAAATCGCTGGAAAAAATGATTTCCGAATCTTCAGAAATCTACCATAATAAAAAAAGTTCCAAAGGGTAATAAATATTATCTTAACATTAAAAGGATACTATTATCATTAATATTAAAACAATATGTCCCATAAAATTTTTAATAACTCACGAAGCGATAGATGGCGGCAGCTTAAATTTTGAGTGTAACTAGTCGAAATATTGAACATTTTAACCAAGAAGAGATAAAAATGGGGCAAACGTTTTTAGTACGTATATTGAAAATCTCAAAACAAACAACTTTGCCGAAGGAAATTTTTGATAGGACGCTCCTATCAAGATATAATTGATCTGGATTAATTTTTTATTACCTAGATCAAAATCAAAGTTGTCAAAGTAATGCTCATTTACATCCAAGATACTTTGCTGGAGACAGTAATCCTGCAGGTATCCTAGGGCACAACAGCTTTTCAGCGTCGAAAGTAGCATTCTACACCAATGTGCCACGCACGTGTATTCTACTCTGTGTCTCATATTCGTCTGGCTTCGGGAAAGGCTGTGGCACATATATTTGTAGAGTAGCATTTTTTGTTGATTCGCATTAAACGTAGTTTTTGAACAATTTAAACATGTTTTCATAGCAGGCAAGGTATCAATTGCGTATGCGCTTTTGAGCTGGGAGAGGAGGTTCAATTAAAAAATGTTGTCAAATATGTATTGTTCCAAATACAATCATTAACGGAAAAGCACATAGAACAGACATCTAAACTAAAATTATTTTTTCCGAAATACCTTTGTAAACATTTTACTGAAATAAAGTTGAAAATAACTGTGCGATGGTTCGCATACATGATACCATTGTATTCAAGCAAAAATTGCAAACAAGGCCCATATGGCGATTGCTGTCCGATCGCAGCCGCAACTAGCGGCAAGCTGCTACTTGCTGAAGACATTTCAAAACGGCAAGCTACTTGCTGATGACATTTCAAAACGACGGTTTTTTTCTTACACACAGTGTTAACTTTACTTGTATGTCAATCCTCTGTGGTAAAGGTAATCGCATTTGGTTAGGTTTCAAAAGGTTGCTGGCTCGGTTCCTGCTTGTGACCGTATCTTCGGAACAATAATTCTCCAGATCAATGCATCTTTTACAACCTGTTTATCTGTTTCATATCACCAAAAATTTGCTGTGCCATACATAACGATAAATACCGCTGGATTTATTCGATGTAAGCCATGATCCTCACGAAGTGTAGTCTGGCACCAAAAGTTTTCCTTCGTGTTTTGTGATTGTGATTTTATAATTTATTGGAATCTAGGAAATTTAAAAATCTCGCTACATTTATTTTCGGCATAGGATCTGAGCTTTGAGCAACTTATATTTAACTTATCCTATACAGTACGTTGCCTAAAATTACGTTTTCCATGGGATTAAGATAATTTATGTGTTATAAATATCTTTTTACCATACCGGAGACGACCCCCTGAAATACAGTGAATCAAGACTGCGAAAAAGCTATTCGACTTAGTGTCGTTGAACTTGGCAAATCATATAGCCCTTTAGGGACCATTCGTATATTACGTAACGCAAAGATTGCCCAAAATTGACTACTCCATCCCCATCTAACAAATTGTCATACATTTCTTTGTCTCCCCTCCTCTATTACGTAACAAAATTGTTAAAAAAAATTCTTCAGTAAAAACATGTTACGTAACGCTCTAGCTTACTCCCCCTTCCCATATGTCACAACATGTCACATTTTGTTATTTCACTCCCCCCAAAAGCATTACGTAATTTATGAATGGTCCCTTAGCATACTCGTAAGTCTATAAGTAGTAAAGTCTACCAACATTGTACGTCCGTATTAGTCTTGCTCAGCTTGGTAACACTAGAACCTGATCTTATTACCTCGTATTACGCGTTCGGCAAATATTGCTTCGATGGGACCGTTTTCCTCAATCCCTTCTTAAACTCTGAGAATGACATTCGATGCTCGAGGGAGTTGCGAATAACGCTCGGCCGGGTATCCGGGTTGATCGCTTTCAGTACATCGTCAAAGATGAGCTTTTGTTGTTTTTTGGCAGTGTCGAAGGATTTCGCTACATCCCGGAAGTTGTTGGGTGAGGAGTTCTCCTTCGTCTCGGAGACTTTCCCGTTTGTTGTCGCTGTAGCTGATTCGGAGGCAGTGGAGGAACTTCCGTTGGTTAGTACGGTGGACGACGGTTGTCGTTCGAATGCCGTTGGAGGTAACGATTTGGGACGGATTTTATTGACCGGTCCTCGTTGTAGAATTTGCTCCAATTTTGATTTGAAAGCTTGCCGGGGGTTAACGGACGGATCTTCCTCCTCTGTCTCGGAAGGTGATTTTGGATTGAGCTTAGGCAGGGTTACATCATTGTAACCTGAGGTATTTGCGGTGAGTGGTGGCTGAGCGAGTACGCTAGCTCGCTCGGTTTTGTGCTTCCCTAGTGTGTTGTACAAAACCGGATCAAATTTGGGTGCTTCGGGAACTGAACTGTTTGGCGACGAAGTCGCAAATCTGACAGTTGGTGTTTGAGCCTTTCCCAGTTCACTGTCAACCTTTATGGTGTTGAAAACAGCTTCGTCAAATTTCGGTGGAGGTGGCACAGTTGCTGGAGGAGTTCGACTAGGACTGTCTGTTTCACTTTCGTTATTGAGCGAGTCATCTAGAAACAGTACAAAATTTGGTTCGCTGGCACTTCTCTGCATATTCGAACTGCGGGTCTCGGTTGCTGTTGTATGTTTTGGAACTTTTCGTTTGTACAGGCTAGGCTGAGGATTCTCCAATAGCGTACTCAATCTAGTCATGAACTGTTTCTGTTGGCTACTGTTCAAACGGTTGTAGTGTACATCGTCATCTTCGCCCGAATCTATATCACTGTCAGCATCTTGGCCTACGACGAAAGCTGCCCGAGGTCGTATCGTAACTATTTCAGGTTTCTCCTCAACGGCTACTTCGGCTGCTTGATTTTCACCAGGTGGTTCTTCCGAGCTGGCTTCAATGGGGATATCATCCAATTGCTGCATGGAAATCTCATCTTCGCGATGGATATCTGCGATAACGGATTGTTCACGAAATACTGGACTAAGCGACGATTCTATACTCAAATCGGGTGGATATAGGTCATCCATCGCTTTCTCTTCATCATTTAGTATGTCATCCAATAAAGCAATTGCTTTACTGGTCTCTTCATTCGATCGGTCCAAATCTTTTTCGTTTACATCTTCCACGAAGTAAGCCTTTCCGTTTGGTTCAACTTTTTCCGTTATTAAATCGGATATGTCGGCAACGGCTACAATTTCATCCATACTATTCTTCGGCGAAGGAGTTGTCGTCTTTGCTTTTGTCTGAACGATTTCCTCTTCTTTGTTAACTTTGGTTTGATCTGTTCCGGCAACCGGAATCAAGTTGTATTGTTTGTCTTCCAGACCATTGATCGCGTCACTTAGATTCTTCGAATAGTACCCATTTTGCGTGATAGCCGTCTCATTGTTCGGCTCGAACCCACCATTTTCTATACCTTCTGATGTACACGTGTCTCCAGACCGACTTTCTCGGCAGCTAGATGCTTTTTTGCTATCTTTGTTACGACTACCGCAACAGACACAAGCTAGGTAAATTGGTAGACCTAAGGTTCGGATATTGAAGGGAGATGTGGAATGTGGATTAGTCTACGAAGGGGCATGCAGCATGCAATAAAGTTCTAGGTTTTTAGTTCCGGTTAGTCTCATGCTATTTGAAGAAAAAACAGGACACATACCTATTCCCATCCAGATCCCGAAGCGAATCCACGTATACACATCCAGCATCAGCATCAGGTAGATGTTGACGAAAATACTGATCGCGGGTAGCAAAGGTACCAAGGGTACCTTGAACGGCGCATCGGCTGTTTCTCGAGGCTGAATCGACATCAGTAATAACAGTATCAACAGCAGACCGAGAAGAGTTCCGGTCAGCGTTATGGCCCATGGTTCCAGATCGTACAGTGATTGCTTGGCGTAGTAAATCGTGAGTGATAAGGCTAGGGACACGAGACCTGTGAATATATTTGAAAATGATTTTTAAGCAGATCCCTAGAGCTGTGGAAAAACATACAGTACAGTGTCACGAGAATAGCTACTACGCTCGTTGAAATGTGAGACGGTATCCTCACGCAAGATACGTTGAATAGCTGCTTCATGAAAGCCGATCCTGTCAGTCGGTTTCCAGATTTAAGCAGATTTGAGCTTTCGTGAATCTGCTTACTCGTCGAAGGAATCGAGTTGTCATTTTCTTCCTCGGAAAATCTTTGAAGTAACGTATATTATGTATTCAATTTACCCAACAAACATCACTACAGATCTGGATCATACCTGAGAATGAGTATCGAGATGGCTACCACTGTGTACGCCATCAGAGTACCAATGGACAGCATGTTGACTAGAGCCTTCAAATCGAATAGCCCTGCCATGGTTCCTGTCAGCAGAGCGGCACACAGTGTCCCAAACACCGGTGTCTTATACCGTGGACTAATTTCCCCGAGTGCCCGAAATATCAGCCCGTCCTGAGACATAGCGTAGATGATCCGAGGCTGTGGAAACATGGCTCCGAATAAGCTGGCCAGTAGACCGATAATCCCACCGATGGCGACTATCCACTTGGCAAAATCCCAACCGATTTCGTTGAATACAAAGGGCAGAGGGGCATTGACGTCCTGTTTGTAGTACGGCCACATTAACGTCAGAACTGTGGACACTCCAAAGTATGCCAGAAAAATGGTGCACAATGAGAAGAGGATCGCTCGTGGAATCGCTTTACGTGGGTTTCGAACTTCTTCACCGGTGGTGGCAATACAGTCAAACCCTACGAAACCGAAGAAACAGGTGGCGGCACCTCGTAAAGTTCCTTCGAAACCAAACGGGAAAAACCCTCCCTCCCCCACATTGTATATTGATGACACATTAGCCGGATTAATGGTCCAATTGGAAACGTCTGCGTTTATTGATCCGGCAACGATCACAAACAGCACGATCCCTATGTTCAAAACCGTGAAGAAGTTGTTTACCATTGTAGATTTTTTAAGGCCAAATGCCAAGGCAACTATTGAAGAAAGCAAATAGAAATTGTATTATTAATGGTTTACAAAAAAGCAAGGTTGTCCAAACTTACTTCCCAATAAAATCGCCACCGAGAACCCAAAAAAATCGAAATAGTTCGACATAAAGTCCCAATCCATAGGAGCAATCTCTCGAAACCGGTTCTTCATCGTGTCGTTAGCTAACGTGTCTATATATAAGCTTAGCCCTCGAGATACGCTTGCCGAGCCAATAATGTATTCCAGCATCAGATTCCAGCCGATGATGAACGCCATGAACTCTCCGATACACACGTAGCTGTAGATGTACGCCGAACCGGACTTCGGAACTCGTGCTCCAAATTCCGCATAGCAAAGACCTGCGTAGATTTAATCCAATCTCAACGCAAGCTCAAACTATTTATTGACAAAATTCACAAACTTACCAGCTAGAAAGGAGGCAGAAGCAGCAATCAGAAACGACACCACCACCGATGGTCCGGCTTGATCCTTCGAGACATGTCCGGCGAGCACGTACACACCGACTCCAAGGGTGGCTCCTACACCCAGTGCAGTCAGATCGAAGGTGTTCAGTATCCGGCCGAGCTTGTCGTTGTCCGAGTCGCCCTCATTCCCGATGGTTAGTGCTTTCCTGCGCGTTAGAATCTTCCAGCATGAAGGCGCTGACATATTAGTTCTAGCAACTTCCCCTGCTTCACTCGGAGCGGCAGGCGATGCGGAGGAGTAGGCCTATACTCCTTTGTGGGTCACAGTCGAGAGCGTGGTTTCCTGTGCGTGAAAAAAAAGACAAAAGTAAGAGGCATAGTAATAATAATTAAGCAATTAGCTGACTTTTCTCTCTTTTTACATGAGATTGATAAGCGTTATCACATGTATAACAAACAAGCTATTGAAAGTCTTATCAGTGATCTCTGAATTGGCTTTGTGAATAATAGGTTTGACGTTTCGAAATATTTTTCGCACGGCAAGGGTGATAACGAGATGTTCAGCCCGCCGATGAGCTACTGGTGAGCTCGGCAAGATTTTTTTTTTTCGTTTGATGAATAATGTGCCAAGGTTCTATAGGACTCATCCATCTGTATGAGGTTCCTTATCAAATTGAATCGCTGGAGGTCTGACCAGACATCTAGGGTCTATAGGTGCTTTAACTATACAACGACTAATCTGTAATCCAGACAAAGTGGTTACGGCCGATGAACTTTGACATTATTTTTATTGTATCATGATTTGTCTGTATCTGGAAAACACAGGGAAAAGAACTGTTGGAAAATCAAGGTTGATATATAACAATCCAAATTTTTGTCTTTCTTATATAGAAAGGTTATGCAATCACTTTGAACATGACCAACTTAATTCCGGCCCGGAGGAGAAGTGTCATATACCATTCGACTCAGTTCGTTGATATCGGAAAATGTCTGTGTGCGTATGTATGCCATCGTTCATCGTATTACTTCGTGGGGGGATCGTGGTATTTTCGTAGCACCTCTTTCTTCCGCTCTATCGCGGTGTCTTACTTGGCTCATGGATTGGCTCGACCTATAAGCTTTGATTTAACTCTCGACTAATCTCTTGCTTCTTGTCTCCATCTATTATGTCGCCATTTAGCTCTCGTCTCCGTGACCCGTTAGGTGCTGATTCCTTGAGCCATTTAGCTCATGTTACCGTGAGTCACTTAGCTCCCGGCCTTACGACGATCTACTTCGATTGTCTCCAACAGTGAACTTACCCTACTCCGACCGATAGTTCCCCGATGGACGAGTTTCTCCCGACACCCGCTTCCTTGAACCATTTAGCTCCCAGCTTTATCGAGATCAACTCGGATATTATCCTACTCCGACTGAGAGTTCCTCGGCAACGAAATTTCCCGCAGTACCGGTGTTTGTTTCGTGAGCCAATTAGCTCCCCTTTTCGTGACGATTCTGTCGGGTAGTCCACGGCAGCGAATCTATCCTACCGTGAATTCCCCGCCGGTAGATTGCTCCCGATACCGATGTACCTTTCTGTGAGTTATTTAGTTCCCCGCTCCGTCTACTCGGTCTAGTCCCCGGCGGTGGACCTAGCCTATTCAACGGTCCAACCAGTAGGTGCTGAGGTCCATCCAGTGATTCCAGGTGGAGCGTAGCGCTGCACACTGGCGCCTCAACGACCTACTGCTAGCTATTCGACATGGTCTACTCTGTCCAATCTCCGGCGGTGGATCTAGCCTACTCATGAGCTACCTAGTAGGGTGTTGAGGTCGGTCCAGCGATTCCGGTGACCCAAGCCCGATGCTATATCGTGTACTACTCAACTGGTCCCCGGCGATGGATTTAGTCTAAACCGTCGGAAAGTTTCCCGGTGGCGGGATTTCTCCCGAAACCCGATTTGTGGTTCTCGGCGACTTCCTAGCCAATTGCGCTACTTTATTGGTCCCTTCGCCACTTCCTCTGCAACTCGGAGAGTATACTCTTAACCCACTCTGTTGACAGCGTCCCAGATATGCTCGTAATGGCACATCTCATCGACGATATTGTCCACTGTCACACCAGGCATACCTCTACGAACTTCTTCGAACCTAGGGCATTCAAATACCACTGCGTCAAATGGAAGTTCGCCTCTCCATGTTTCCTATGTACCCAAGCAGATACATTTGGGATGAGTCGGTGGATCCACCTTACTTTCTCAGCGTTGTCCCACTCTTGCTGCCGCTTAGTCAACGAGTCCGCTCGAACCAGTCTCCTTGCATTACGTGCATTTCTCCGCTGGTAGCATTGCACGTCCTCAGCCTGAGTGATGCAGATGGCAATCTGGGATGATTTGCAATTGCGCATACCGCCTCCGACGATATCGTTCTGTACGTACTCGCGACACGAACGGCCATTAGGCGAAACGTGTTTGTCAACTTCGTCCGTTTTCGCTTTGAGTTCAGTGGAGCAGCCTAGGCCGGTACGTCACACCTCAGTATTGAGGATGAGACACCCGCCAGGATCCTTGCCAATGCGTTAGTTGTCCTTGCAGCCTTCTCACATACATAGTCGACATGGCTGTTGTAATTTACCCGATCGTGGACCATCACACCCAGATGGTTCAGCGCACGTATCGATGAAATGGATTGTCCCCCAACGCTGATCTCGACACGCTGGATTTTTTACAGTTGCTGACCAGCACTACTTCCGTTTTGTGGTGAGCCAGCTGCAACTTGACGTCAGTTATCCAGCTTTCCACGATGCCTATTGTCTCTGCCGGCAACATCTACACCTCCTCAAGGGTCTCGCCGGTTATCGTTCCAGTGTTAACACTCCGTTATACATTATATTCCAGCGTTGAGCCGAGTATGGAGCCCTGAGTTACTCCCGCCGTGACCCTATTCGGCCTCTGCCCCATGTTAGTCTCGTAGACCAGTACTCGGTTCTGGAAGTAACTTTTCAGAACCTTACATAGATAGTCCGGAACCCGCATTCTGTGTAGCGCTACGCTGGCCCCGTAGCTAGCACTGTTGAACGCGTTGTTAACGTCTATTGTTACCACGGCGCAGTAGCGATAACCCCTTCTCTTTTGCTTCAATGCTTTCTTCGCGCTCGCGACTGTGCGGATCTACTGTTGAGATCCATTTCCATCTGAACTGTCTGTGTGATAGTCTATTCTTACTTTCAGCGTAGTTCGTCGGCATGTTGAGGATGACCTTTTTTAGGCATATAGGCCGATACGATGCGGGATTTCCTCATCGGCATTCGGAATTGGAGTGACGCTGTCAGCACGAAGTGCTTCCACAAAAAGGTCCTTGTCGAAGTCTTTTATTTTCCACTTCTACTCGCTTACCGTAGAATTTCTCCGACCAATGGTGTAGTGGATCGCTATGTGTGTACTGCTCAGTAACACGCCAATGGGCTGTAACCTCTTGCCTTGGTCAGCCTGCTACCCCAATCCACGGATCAAACGATAAAATCTCCACAGGCGTTCACCTGAATAACGAGTCGGTTAGTGCGTCCAGCATCCGGTTGTACTGCACTGGTGCCCACCGTGGAGGAGCATAACAGCTACATACGAATACAGCGTTGATCCTGGCGATCACGAAGCCTTCGTGTGTGCAATCCACCATCTCTTGGACAGGGAAACCATCATTTGGATTGTCACCATGCCTACACTATCCCACCCATTTACCATTATTGGAGGTAACACAACACAGCTCTGCAATAATTGTAATGTCGTACTTTGTTTCTGTTGAGATTAAGATGGGTTGTCATTATCATCCTGCTTTCGCTCATTTGGGCTTAAGAAGTCTCCCGTCTTGTGGTTCTTTCCGCATTCCATTCTGCAGAGCATGCCTTTCGGTTGCTGTTATATGCTATTCCTGCGCCGAGTGGAAATGTGCGTAACCAAGCTGGATTCTTGATACACGCAACAATTACATACCGTATTATTAGTTTATTACTATTCATACATTATTCTCTCATATCACACCTCAGAAAAAGGAAGTGCAAATTTTCGCAGCAGCTCGAATTTGGCAAGTTCTGATTCCGTTGTTGGTATCGGTGAATCTAGAAGTACAGCAAAATGCATATATTACAACCCCAGAAGACAACGTACATGCACAATTCACGATATTAGCTTGCATCTATCAACTGAAGCAACACAGGAATCGAAGCACATTCCGGATTGATATGTCATTCGACCGCATACATCATGTTAGGATGAACATGATTTTGGAAACCGAATCTCATCAATGCTGCGGTTTGAAAAAGAAACGAATGCTTCTCTAATCTAACCGGGAGATCTTCTACGATTGTGAATTTGAAGAATTTTTCAGGATTGAATTAATTCATATAAGGTTAATCGGACGACCATCGGGTGAGACCTTTCCTTTTATTCTTGTAAAAGTTGTACTAATTCATTAGAATTTTTTAACTTGTATTTATATTGTATATTAGCTTGTTTCGGAAAGCCGAACACCACACAAACCTTTATAGGTTGTAATTGTAAATGGAAAACCTAGCGTGTGAATCTAGCATCTTCAGTTTCATTTTATTTGTTTCGCGGTTGTATGATTTGTTGAGGTTTTTTTTCATACGTTGTTCCTCTAGTAGTTTATACGGGAATTGATGTCATCAGTTTGTAATCTACGAAGCATACTGAGCTTACACAATTCCACGCAGTGTAGGTTTCTTCAAGTTCATCTCTACTGTCAACGACTAGATTCGTTTTATGCGGTGGCATGAAGGCGGAGCATTGAGTGGGATTGTTGCGCTTTGTCAGCAGCGATTTATGATGGCTGAGGATTCATTTGGCTCTAGTAGTTTTGAAAGTATCGTAGTAAACATTCTGTTTATCATCCGTCATATTTATACGAAATAATCGTGCTCCCGAAATTTCTAATGAAAATATCGACGTCCGACGCAAATTTTGGTGCTTTCCTGTTTAATTTTTGGCCTTCAAAACGGTCTTTGTTAATTGATAAAAGTGAAAAATTTTAAAGTTTGTAAAGAATCTGGGATATAAAAAATCGAAAAAGGAAAAATACTTATGTTATAGGCGAGTATTGTTACATGTCTTCTTTCTTCTCGGGCGACTCGGATCCAGGAATTATCAGCATTAGACCGAAGTCAGCATTAGTTTTGAGAAGAGCGAGTAAAGGCGCTTTAACCTAGGCTCAATGAGTGAGGGCAAGGTGTAAATACCTTTGTCCCATCGCAAAGGACCAAAGGAGTGACATTAACCTTCTTAGCAAAGTCACTCCCAACTTTTTATTCTAACCCCCTATAAACTGAAACGGTCGGTACGGTTGTCCTCGTTTCTTCCTCTTTCAAGTTTCAAAACGATTCGTTGGTTGAATTGTTCATTAAATGAATAATTCAATTGCCGTATAATATTGAAACATCTTCAAACCCAACTCCGCACAGTAGGCCTGGCCGTTTTAATATTTGCGATATATTATAATATGCTTCAAATATTAATGTTGACAAGAAAGACACTACAGAAAAACTGAAGTGTTTTCCAGGATGCTTTTCAATACTGGCTGTGTAAGGGTTAGAATAGAATAGAATTATTCTTTCCTATCACACCTCATATTACATGCCTCAATACTATAACCATCAGATAAAATATATACATCATAATCATTATATTCAGAATGTTTACCATATAAAAACTATATGCCATTGGGTTGGGAGGGAGCATCAGGGTATCATTCAAGTTGCAACTTGGACTAGATGTCGTGGGTCGCCAGCTTCTAGTCAGAAAATAAGAATGCTTCCATTGATCGCATAATTCTTCCGGATGATGCTGTTGCTGTGAACGTTCTTATCTGACAAGTGGTAATAAGATTGACGCGCCCTTCTCACACAAACCATCAGGTAGTGCCTTAACAAGTATTGGAAATTGAGTTATGCAATTGGCTGGATCTTTTAGTTGGAAGGAGATTCTCTGTCCCTTTGGATTGCGCATAAATGACTCTATTTATGGATCCGCCCCATTTTGGCCCTTCATACAGCGTTAATTTGAATGTTGGTTGATAACTTAATTTTATCTGTGCTGTTAAAAGCATCTTCAGCCACCGGAGTATTCCATGCACTGATGGTCATCATCATCATCAGCATGCACTTCGGTTGCTGTTGGGTTTAAAAATCACTAATGGGTTGGATTGTACACGACGGGTCCCTAAGTATCACTTGTCTCGGTTGGTTGGTGCGGCTGTTGATATTTCACTTGCGGTTTTGGTTGATCGGTTGTTATTTGCGGTGTTTCCTCTTCGCTCTCCTCGGAATAGTAAAATCCTCGTAGTAACAATCGCCGTCGGATCGTAATCGTATCATAATCGGAATCGAAATTGGAATGTTGCGCGACAAAAAATGGGACATTTCTGAATATTCCACAAATCTGGTGTCACTGCAACTCATGCGGTCATCATTCATTGCGTGTAACATCATCACCATGGCGATGACGTTGGGTGCTAATCGGTGGTGACTAGTTTATTCTCGCTGTCTCGTAACCTTTCGTTCTCTCTCATTTACCTTGTTAGCAGCGCTATGGCTAGCGGGGGTTTGATATGCTATTTTGATTCCTTTTGACGTGGTATGCGTGTCGTTCATATGGCAAGTGGGCGGAAGATTGAATCGAATGGGTTTTGTTCTTGCTGACGCAACAGTTGCTTTGTGCAGTCTCCAGGAATGTGTCCCTTCTCTCCACATTTTCTGCACATATCAGATCTGTCTGGGCCTCTACAGTTTTTTCCTGACGGCCGAAACCCAGGCACCCGAAACACCTCTCCTTTTGTTTAGTATCTCTAGGGATCAATCGTAACGAGCACACCAACCATCCGACCTTGATCTTACCGGTTGACATAAGCTGCACACTCAATTCAGCTCTGCAATTTCCCAAAAGCCGTGTAGTCAGCAAATTTAGAAACTGATATCTCAGAAAAGTGAGATTTTTTTTGCTGATTTTCGGTGAAATGCACTCGCTGCTCTTGATGATGTGGCTGCATTTGCCATTGCACTTGGTCGTTTTGCTGGGTTGGCGACCTCGTTTGTCAACCTTTGGCGAACGGATTCACCACACTTGCTCCGCTATAGTTTTCGATATTTTGGTTGTATTTGTCTTCTTTTATGCTGCTTGGGTCCCAATTCCAAGCCGTTATCTCGAGCTGCTTATGGTTTCTCCGAAAGTGTCACTGACTGTTTGTTAGATTTGTCTGCAGTAGAAGAGTAGACGCGCCCGCTGATACGTTGAAGGTTTCCTATCGAGGTGTGGTGGATACGGACCTAAAATAAAGTATAAATAAAAGAATCAGCATAAATCGATATTCAGGCCACCCAGCAGGCGAGCATGCGATAGCGATTTATGCTGCGCGTAGCAAAAAGCGTCACTTAGCCACCGCATTAACTTGGTTCGCGATAAGTTTAAATGTTGAATATAACTCAGTTCGACTCTAGACTCCAAGGGGCCGTACACAAATGACGTAGCATTTTTTCGTCGATTTTTGACCCCTCCCTCCCCCCACGTAGCATTTGGTCACAAAATTCTAACCTCCCCCTCGTAAATAACGTAGCATTTACCTACCCCCTCCCCCTCGTCCCATGCAAAGCGCTCGGGTGATGAAAAAAAATTACATATGTTTTTCAATTATTTTAAATACACCTCCTTTCAAAATTTTTGACGACTTTTATCAACATTTTCATTATGACAGCAAATTGCGTTCAAAATAAGCCCATTTTATGACAAATATATAGTGTTGATAGTTATGTTTTGAATTTTATATGTGAAGGAGAGCATGAAGGCAAGTTCTCTCAGTTCAAAATCGTGCAGCTGCCAATGATTCTAAGAACCAAACGTTCATCTAAATTACTAAATTTTGTTTGATTGAATCCGAACTGAAAATTTAATTCAGCTTATAAATTAAGTCTACTAGTTACAATATTAGATAACTAATGTAGCAAGTTAAATCCGCATACAAAATCTTTTCGTATTTTTGCGAACCTGTAATTCCGCGAATCGTAAAATTTACCTCATGAAAAACCGCATGTTTGAATTTAAATTCATTTCTCTTGGCAATGGAGGATCATTGTTTAAAACTCATTGTTTTCTCTAAACAATGGGTTTCAAACTTAATGCTACGTCGCGCAACTTCTGACCCTACCCTCCCCCTCGTCACACTTCGTCACAAATTTGGTATACCCTCCCTACCCCCCAAAATGCTACGTCATTTATGCATGGCCCCCAAGTAAGTCAATACCCAAGTATGTATGACCAAAGCAAAGGCCACTGACCCTTACGCAATGTGGTGGGGAAAGATTCTTGTTCACTGTAACATGCAGGAGGGCAACCGCTTGGTATGGCCAAAACTGTCCGCTAGAAAAAGATAACCTTTGCTGGAATTCGGGTATTCGTGCATTTGAACTCGATGTAGAGAAAAACTTTGCTTAACAAGATCCAGTAACGAAGATTACCATATGCCCGGCTAATCTGAGGATTCCCAATACTGGATTTATCACTTTGGAATGACCAATGGAAGAGATAGGAGTTTTCCGTGTGAAAAATTCGCGTCGTGGTGTTTTTTAAAAAGTAGATAAGTGACATGAAAATTCTTAAACAGTCTTCTTAAAGCGCTAAGTCTTTTAGTTATATAGAATCCCAGTCAGAGTAGACCGAGTGGATAGTGCCGTGTACGCATTTGTGAATTTATAGGTAAAACCCCCGTGTTCTCGTCCAATGCGCAATTAGTTATTTGTTACTTTATTGTGCTGTTTTTTCCATGTCGTCGGTTTTTGTTTCATTTCGTTCTGTTGTTGATTTGCTGGGAAGGGAATTTGTAGACTTAACCAGTGATGAGAAAAACTGTGGCGACAGACATCGGGTTTGGATGTATGGGTATCGTGATAGAAGATAAGTTCTCTTCGAGTACATCGGGCACGTTTTTGAGTTAGCTAGCTTAGCTTTTTTTGGTACAGTGTATTCCTACCGATTAGTTGTTTACATAAATCGCTCCAACTATTTTTACTTTTTGACGAGATTTGTGAAGTTTTTATCGTTGTTTGTCGTGTTAATCGACTGAGAATTTTGTTTTTAACGTTGTTATTGTGCAGTGTGCAAGTGTCTCCTGTTTGTTTTTGTGTTGCGAAAAACCGGCGAAGAACGCAATTGAGTGAACTTCTGTGACTTAACCACAAAAACTTTCCACTGAACGCAGCGCCATCTATATTTCATTGTTCGCATTCTCAAATCGGCACGTATTATGACAAGTGCATGCAATCACTGCGCGAAAACCGTCAAATCGGATGACGACTTTATCGAATGTATGGGTTTTTGCAAAAATGTGGTACATATGCAATGTGGGAAACAACGTAACAAGCCGTTTTTGAAAAAAAACTTGCGGAAATCCCAAATTTATTTTGAATGTGCAATGAATGTGTCAAGCTGATGAAGTTTTCTCGCTTTCGCGACACCGTTTCTTCACTTGGATGTGTTATCGCTGGGAAAATGGATGACGTCTGTGCTGAACTAAAGGCCGAGTTATCCAAAAATAACCAGCAAATTTCGCGCCTCGCTAGAATGGTTTCAACATCTACTCCAGTCCGGCCAAACTCCGGTACCTCTAGACCACCTCAGAAACGGCGTCGCGAGGATGGCCCTGATCCGAGCAATATTCTTGTTGGTGGTCGAAAGCTAGTCGATAATAGCAACATTGTTACGGTTTCACCTCCCGCGCCGTTGTTCTGGATGTATCTTTCCCGCTTTCATCCTAGCGTTAGCAAAGAGACTGTCGAAAAATGTCTAAAGAAAGACTAAATTGTAACGAGGAGATAAAGGTTATTCTGCTTGTTGAAAAAGGCATAGACGCCAGTACTTTGAACTTCATATCCTTCAAAGTTGGAGTTCACCCAAAGTACCGTGATGCAGCTCTTAACCCTGACACATAGCCGCAAGGCATACTGCTCAGGGAATTTGAGGACAGCCGTACCCAGAACATTTGGAGCCCGCCGACTGATTTTCCACCGCCTCCAGAAGAAGCATGTACTTCTCTGATGCAACCCGGCCCATCAATGGTCCTGCAGAGGACTCCGCAACGATTGGCCATCCCACTATATCAAGCTACACCGCCCTTGTGAAGGAGTATCGATGTCGATCGCATACTGGGATGCAACGCAGTTGGTACTATGGAAGCCCTCGATCCCCCCGCTACAGTCGAGCCCTTGCCGCCAGCGTTCAGCAGTCGTTCCGGTCCTGTATGTGTGGGTGGAGAAAGGGTCTTCCAACCCGCCTTTCTCGGCAAGTATTATACAAATTGTAATGATACAACGGTTGAACCGATTCACGCTTCTAGCTCATCGTACGACTCTCGCCGTAAGCTGCTACCACCACGTTTCAACGCATACTGGGACGCACCGCAGTTGGCACTATGGAAGCCCTCGATCCCCCCGCCACAGTGGAGCACTTGCAGCCAGCGATCGTCCCGGTCCTGTGCGTGGGATGGGTGAAAGGGTCTTCCAACCTGCCGCAAGTGGTAAGTATACATCTGTTCCGAACATTTCAAGCGCTGATGTATTCTTCGCTTCCAGTTTTTTGCCTTTTGCTCCGACATCTTGTTATCAGATGCCAACCATTTCTCTCGACGACTACGATAGTATTTTGTGGCGCGACGCAGTTGATTCGGGATGCCTCGAATCCCTCACTACAGTCGACCAAGCGACCGTGAACCGTTCCGATACTGTTCGTGGGATTGACGAAAGGATCTTCCTCGGCATGGCTTCGCTCTCTGCTGTACCTGATCCGTCCTCCAACAACATCGAGGTTTACTACCAGAATGTTGGTGGCTTAAATTCATCAACGGACAGCTATTTGCTCGCGACCACGGGTTGTTGTTACGACGTTATCGCCTTGACCGAGACGTGGCTCCACAACCGTACTCTGTCTCGCCAGATCTTTGGTTCAACATTGGATGTCCGCATGCCGCTGTGACCGCAATGCCCTCAACAGCCACAAGACATCAGGTGGTGTTGTGCTTATCGCCGTGGTATAAAAGCCCGAGTAATCAACGATGACCGGTGGGCGAGCTCCGAGCAAGTGTGGATATCAGTGAAACTTGCCGATCGCAATCTGTTCCTGTGTGTTGTGTATTTTCCACTTGACAGAATTCGTGATTCCAGCCTGATCGATGTACATCTTTCCTCCGTTTCTTTTATCGCCTCGATCGCCGCCCCGTCTGATGATATTGTTATACTGGGCGACTTCAACTTACCTGGTTTGACGTGGTGCCAGGCAGGTAATGGTTTTCTACGATTGGATATCGAAAAATCTGCGCTTATTAACAATGCCAGTTGTATTTTGGACAACTACAGCAGTGCAACTCTTCGGTAAATTAATAATGTCACCAACGAGAATGGACGCACATTGGACCTCTACTTTGTAAGTGCCCGGGACTACGCTCCGTACTGCTGCACTGCACCGACTCCTTTAGTCAAGCAGGTGCGTCATCATCCCCCACTACATCTTGTATTCGTTGGTAACCTAGGAGTGAATTTTGAAGACGTCTCAAGCTCTATCGTCATGTTTCCAGTTCATAAAAAACTGTTCGAGCTGGTTGTGTTAGATCCTATTTTCTTTTACTGCAATCACTACATTGCAGATGACCAACACAGTTTCATGCCTAAACGATCGACAACAACAAACCTGCTCTCGTGCACAACATATGTAATGGATGGATTCGCCGACGGATTGCAAACCGCTGCTATTTACATGGATCTATCTGCGGCCTTCGACAAAATCAACCATGATATCGCAATAGCGAAGGTGGGCAAATTCGGCATTCATGGACAACTTCGGCGCTGGTTTCGTTCCTAATCGATGGAAGGGAACTCCAAATCAGCATTAAGGACTGTCTATCTGTACCATTCTTCGCTACATCCGGCATACCACAAGGAAGCCATCTCGGTCCAGTAATATTCCTCCTCTACTTTAATGACGTCAATTTCACATTACAAGGACCCCGCCTTTCTTTCGCCGACGACATGAAAATTTTTCAACAAATACGGGATAAAACCGATGCCGAGCTTTTTCAGAGGGAACTGGACAGCTTTAGTACGTGGTGTGATCTAAACAGAATGGTTTTAAACCCGAGCAAATGCTCAATCGTTACGTTCACGCGGAAGCGCCATCCGACTCAGTTTAACTACCATTTCTTCGGCTCGAGTATTCCAAGACACTCTCATATCAAAGATCTCGGAGTCATCATGGATTCGGCACTAACATTCAAACCGCATACTTCATACATCGTGGATAAGGCATCACGACAGCTTGGGTTCATCTTCCGAATCGCGAAAAACTTCAGGGACGTATATTGTCTTAAATCGCTTTACTGTGCGTTGGTCCGCTCGAATATTGTTCAGCTGTTTGGAATCCGTACTACCAGAACGGGATTGACAGAATCGAGGCTGTTCATCGCAGGTCCATACGCTTCGCCCTTCGGCATCTCCCATGGCGAAACAGATTTCAGCTGCCAAGCTATGAAAACCGTTGCCAGCTAATACACCTCGATACACTCAGCATTCGGAGGGACTGCTCTCGAGCCTTGTTCGTCTCAGATTTCCTATCTGCCAGAGTGGATTGCCCTACAATCCTCGGACGTCTGGATCTTCAAGCCCGCGTTCGAGCTCTACGTAATAACTCTCTTCTGCGAGTTCCGTTCAGGAGAACCAACTATGGTTGCCAGAGCGCTGTTACCGGACTCTAGCGAATTTTTAACAGTGTGGCGACGGCCTTTGACCGGACGCGGAATGCGATAAAAGCGAAAATATTGGCAATTTTAAAATGTAATTAGTGTAAGAAACCACCATTGGGGCCAAGGGGCCTATTGGTGAAGGTAATAAACATAAACAAAAGCTAGCTCGCTTCCTTTCCCGTATATAGGGATTGTTATATTCTTTAATTGCGATATGCTTTTCGATGTATTTTTTAAATTTTATATTTCATTTTTATTATATTATAAAACATTTGAAAACTGGGAGCTCCAGGGTATCATACGAACTGAGGACTGGACGAGGGAACGTGGAAAACTAGCCCAAGTCACTTGAAGAAAACTTGTTTTTTTCCAGAAGGTCAGATAACCCTTCTCAAAACAAATCATCAGGTGGGTAAAGCAAGTATAGCGAATTTTTTGTGTTTTGACTGGAAAATTAATGTTGGAAGGGATTGTTTTTCCCCGCTAGGTACACGTAAGTGTCTCTGCTTACGGACCCCGCCCAACTCCCTTTTGATTACCCTTCAGTAACAGCGATAATGTTAAAGTTTCACGATAAACTATTTCGAATCTACTGTAAGTCTACCCGCATTCACTGGTAAAACCTTGAACTGATGGTGGCTTCTTATCACATCACATTACCAGCCTTATTCTGCATTACGACGGATTGATTTTTCGAACGAATCTGACTCCCGTTTGCTTTTGCTGTCGTTATTGAGAATACAAGTCACATTCGTTTGATAAAACGATCCGTCGTAATGCAGAATAAGGGTGTACATCTACAGTGTTGTATCCCCTCGATATGCCAGAAGCCATATTTTTTTTACTTTCTCCTTTTCATTTGACTCGTCCTCTACACATTCCACGATCTCGAGTATGTATCGTTTGTTATGATGCTAACTACTAGAAATAGAATCACGCAAGTTTTTATACAGATGACCAAGAAAAATGAATAAAAGAGATTAAGATAAGTGTTTTTAACCTTCTAGTGGACCCCAGCTATTATTATGGTAAATGAACTCTGGGCAACCGGCTACCGATACGGTAGAACTCGTAGGTTAACTTTTTCATTTTTGGATAGCTGCTGTCCCGATACCGCGGAATATTCTTGGTATCAACATATGATAGTGCCAAAAATTTATTTGGAATATGCAAAAAATACCGAAAAAATATCCAAAACGTGATAACTCAAAAGATCGGTATAGAACTTTTTCCTATATCCGAGCTTGAAGCAGTCACGACATGCTATTAAATTAATCTTATCAATTGTGCTCGTTGTTAGTACTACATTGACTATGTATTAACTTCTCGATTCTTACGTTGTTATTGGAATTTAGGATCGCAAGTTGCGTAAGATTATAGATAAACAATGTTGATAATAATGTACATTAATGAAATAATTTTCAGTACGAAAATTCGAATCAAAATAATAGATCCAAAATTGATAAAAACATAACACGTTTATGGTCTCTAACCAACGCCATTACTGACGGAAAAGCGAGCAGCTGTGCATGAAGCGCAAAAAAGTAAAGTGATCCAACATACCATCGTCGATTAACGACAGACGGAACAGCTCGCACAGGCAAACGATTAGCTTTCTCGTATCACTTGTTGGTCCGCGGCAATCACTCTGTAGTTTGTCAGTATATTTGAATTTGAAATGCGCCGTTTCGTTCACACCCGGTTACGTCAAGTGTCATCGTTAGGCGAAGTGACACTATGAACGATTTGTATGATCAAATAAATCAAAAAGGAAAATGGATGCTTCTAATGAATCATTGTGACTTCATAAAACCTGGATTCTATTGCAATTTTCTTCATTTAGGATAATATAATAATATATTAGGATACACTGTAAATATATTGTATATTTAAACAAGTTTAAACAAGAATGAATCATCCGAAATCCTTACTATTGCAATACGGTTTTAAAAACTCCAAAATTCTCTTGATATGGCTACAAAGGATTTCCATTTACTCCGGTCTATGAAGGTATCTGTTTATAACTCGAAAAACATTGGAGGAATGTCGCTTGAGATCAGGAATATTTAGAGAGAATAAGATTTTCAATGTTGACATAAATAATGAACTAAATTTGAATGAGAACGGACCAAATCTTACACCCCGGAACAATTTGAATTGAAACGAAAACCACACAATTACTGAACAAAGCATTTTCCTATTAGGTATAATTTATCAAGAATCCTGCCGAAACCATTATCATCTTCCCTCCCCAGTAGTGATTCGTTTTGGCATGTTTAGACTACCGCCCATCACAGTCGAACTCCGCGCAGGGACCCAAGCTATCACGTCAGTGACTCAACCAGACTCGATGACTTCTTCTTAGGTCGATCACAGCAGCCTGATAACAGCTGTTGGATGCTGGTTCAAGTGCAGATGCAACATTATTCTCACCCAGACTGCTCGACGTCCTTGCACCCGATGATCTTCCCGTCCACCGAGCTGCACGCGGACGCTCTAAGCACTCGTTTCATCCCGAAGCAACAACGTGTGCGAGTTTGGTCCCGATCAGTTTCGATTGCACCGAAGCCGGCTCGGGCTGTCACGGTTCACCGGTTTGAACTGTGGTCAATCATATTTTGCGTGCTTCTAGAAATTTATGATGCTTCTACAAGTAAACAATCGAACAACAGGCAAAGAGAGCAAGCAAGCTGTAATCGATCCCTTATTTGCACTGTTCGCTCGGATGAACTGGACACAGGCGGGGGGTGGGGGATCGTCAGCTGACCATGGATTATTCCACTCGGGCGCTGCCTGTATTGAAGCTTATCGTGGGGCGGTTCGCGCTTTGTCAAGTCCAGCCAAGTACCTCGGATTGAGGTTGTTCAGGGCATTGTGGCCGATTTGTGTCGATCAAAGCGTCGACGGAAGATGATGGGTCCTCGTGTAAGCGTTACGGAATTTAAAGAATTTTGTTTACAACTTTCGATGGTTCGCGTCTTTCTTTCATTTTTGGTGTTTATTTGGGGTGTCTTTGATAAGAGCGTTGCGCTATTCAGATTTGAAACTGACTATATTGTTGTGGGAAGTAGAATCGAAAATTGTGTTTTTTTTTTATGGAAATGATATATAACGTTGTATTTTTCGACAATGATTTAGAGTTTCAAATAATTTATTGAACTTTCAAATTGATCAGACAGTTGCGTAATGACTCAATGATTACACGAATACGGACTCCTTCAAACTGCCAGAAGGTCTTTGACCGTTAGTACTGTTAATGGCAATGAAAAACAATTCCACTAATGGTCAATGGTCAAAATCGCTTATCACGATCGCATTAAATTTATGCACTGTCAAAACATTTCACTCACAGTTCCATCCATCAGGAACGCGCGATTTTTATTTCCTTTTCCTTGCGCTTCGAAGAAATCGAAGACGAGGTATTGAATTAAGATGAGCTGAGGTGATGAAAAACGTACATGGTAGATCGATTTAACAAAAAATTTCGAGCCTTGGGCGGTAGATTGAAGGTTGGATAAACACCAAGGTTCGGAAGAGCTCTAGTGTTGTTTTTATGAATAAGTGCACACCTAAAAAAAATCGTGTAAATTTACGTATCCTGACCCTGACATATATGAGTATCAAATGTGCCTTACTTTTAAGTTTGATTTTAATTTTAAATGACGTTGAATTTCGTAAATCACGTAATTTTATTCCACATATAGCGTTTGTTCTAAATGACAGTAAGTGTAATTTTATGTCATTGCGCATGTTGCATGTAAAATTAAACGGAGCACGGTTATATTTCGTCATTTCGTGAATTACGGTTTGTTAAATTGTATCAGACTAGCAATTACGTCAACGATAAAATTCATATTTTTTGGTGTGTATATAGGGGAACCCGGGGCTATTCGGACCAACTTAAACAAATCGCCCCTTTAGGTGGATAGATGTGAAAAAAGTTACCGGTCGAAAGTCCTAATTGTTAGTTTGAAACCTCAGCTACATTTTGGTGTCATAAAAAGTTCATTTGCACCACTCAATGGCAGCGCTAGGCGACGATTTGAAAATCGTCGGGGCAAGTCAGACCGTCATTTTTCATTAATTTGTTTACAATGGAATTATGTTTACCTATGAATTAGTCACAAGAAATACTCCTTAAGCAGCAAAAAAAATGCTTTACAAAAACTTAATCTGGTATGTCACAGCTGTCGATTGGCGGCCTATGTATTTTCTTTGCTGTGGCGTGTGCAATGGTGTGCGCAGCCGCAAGCCGCTGAACGGTGGTTGACGGAATAGGGGGTCCGAATATCCCCGTACGCTCATTTCGCACAAAAGTGGTGAGAGTCTCGAAAATATCTCTGTTTTCACCCAAACAAAAATCATTCCATAAAACAGGAGCCTCAAGCTTTCCAAAACACTTACCTTTTATTTTTTCACTTTTAGTTGTTACTTTAATCACGATTTTTACATTATAATGATTTTTGTTTTGAGAATGGCAAAACAGCGAATAACGTTGTATCTCCTTTCTACAAAGAACAAAGAATCAACTTCAGCTCTAAAAATTAATGTTTCAGAATGGCGGTTTTCTGAGAAATCGAGGGGGTTCGAATTACCCCCACTGTCTTAATAACCCCGGGTTCCCCTATACAATAGGGATCTTTAGAAATGTGCGGGTTAAGGCATATTCTGATGCAGATTAGTACCGTGAGTTAATATCTCAGTCCTTTTTCAATTTTTTGGCCCGAAACTATTAAAAAAAAAAAAAATTTAGTTTGTTTCCTTTTAGGACAATAACACATCCAAACCCCTGTGACTTGCACGACTCTATTGGTTGCCTTATCAGATCTACCATAGTTTGCAGATGAAACTTGGGATGGCAGGTTGCTAGCGGATTGAAAAAGTACCAGCTCAGGCTATGTGGGGTGCTGTCCCGGTTAACAATGAGGCGAACGAGATATTTGCAGATACGTCATTTAGTAGGATAACTGGTTGAATTTAATTTGTTTTTTTTTTTAAATTTAAAAATCATAAAAGAATAATTAAGGTTCAGGAATGATATGAGAGTAATCGTAAGGACACCCGCTATCAATACATATGAAAAACTGGCACAATTTTTCCAACTTAAAGATCCCTATTGATGATCCGTTCTATTTGTGTGTTTCGCGCAGTTTGCATTTATTAGGTCAATTCAAAATTTTTAAAAAAAACGAAAATGGGCTGAAAATTATAGTGTAGCTAATATTTTTGTGCCGAAGCTCCCACAAGATGGCTTTTGGCTATAAATCAATGCGTAAGCTTAGAGGAGTCGTGAGTATTTTATAATTTAAAATGCGCCAAAAATTAAAAAAAAATGCAATTCCATTTATTTAAGGCCGGTCAAATCCCGTGCGCGCGACTTACCATTGCGAAAAAATACAAATACAACACAAAACCACGTTGGATCAATTTAATATACCCACAAAATCTGTGACAAATTTGACACTAAAGACACGCGAAGAAGAAATTATCTTTTCAAACGTATGTTATGTTATGTTATTTTGTTAATATACTCTGCTGTTTAGGGACAGCACTGTGAAAGTAACCATTATTTTGCGAATTTTTCATGAAAAATATAAAAATTTTCCAAGATTTTGTTTTAAGAAGCGATTATGTTTAAATTAATATTTGAAGAGAACATATAATTCCGCATCCAACGACCTATTTGTCATTAAAATTGGTTAAAAAATAACAAAGTTTTTTTTCCACATTAGAAACTTGCTCGAAGTTGAATTTAGAAAAAATAACGGAAGATATAATTCTAGAATAAATAAAAAAGTGTTTCAGGAAAAATCCATGACTCCGCCAATTATTAATATTTTTTACAAACTTATGCTTGTTTATTTCATTGAAAAATGTGCTACAAAAATACTATAAGTTTGATGTAATGAAATCATTGCTTTAGGCCTTTATGTAAATTCAAACTTATTTGACATTTTTCTCAAAAAATGTATGTAACCCCTTAAGAGATCATGCGAACAATTAATAACTCTGCTTTATTTTTCAAGTGATTCTGATGAAAAGCAGATCGTTAGATGCGGAATTATATGTTCCCTATAATGGTCTATTAAAACAAGTACGCTTCCTTAGAAGAATGTTAAGCAATTTACATAATTTTCATAACAAATTCGCAAAATAGTGGTTGTTTTTTAATTGGCGTCCAAAAACCACATATTATTTTTAACAATAGACCATAACGTCGCATATCTTTGGAAAGGTAATTTCTTCTTCTTACCAGAACATTTGAAATTTTTGCTGTAAATCAAGATTTTGAGTGTATACAACATTTTTCATATACTATTTTGTGTTGCATTTGATGAGATCTACAACCTATACTAGGTCACTTGAGAAGTACAAAATCACTGTTGCACCGTAGTTGGTTTCTTTCATTTCACACTCTAAAACATAGCGACTTGATAAAAAAAACTTTCGTAAATTTAAATATTTAGTGCACGTTGCACGAAATTTATCGTCGAAGACAAAACTATTTTTCGTGAATGAAACGAAATGATATGTTATTTTACGAAATGTTTGCGCATAGTTGAATATTTCGTCAGTCGCATAATTCAATTTCGTTTCGCTGCACAATGCAGCATACTGGGGAGCTTTCCTAGGTTCCGTTCGACATTAAGAATATTTTGAACCCCCTTAACCATTTAAACCATAGCACAGCTCGCATGACACTATGGTTCCCTGTTTGATGGGTGTTACGGCAGAGCGCAATCTGTGCATATGCTCCCGCCGTTGTACATGTATTATCTGTGATAAAGTGCGCCAAATAAAATTCACGACAGTCTAGTTCAGTCACCGCCGGCGGTGGTCGATCGATCGCACTTTGTGTCTTTATACTTTTATGTCACAGTCCGTCTTTGTTTCGCTGTTTTTGCCTTGTTCGCTTCGTCCGTTTATTGGAAGGCAGGAGACGGGTCCTACCGCTGAGAACGATTTGCCACCGAAACAGGTGGTGCGTAGTGTAATTTTTAGCCGGTTGAAACAACCACTGTCGACATTACATGGCTTATCTAGATGGCCGAACAGTCGACTAACGTTAAAAATACACCCTGATAAGCTTAGGGTTGTGGTAATTATTCTGAAGCAGATAAATAGTATTGTTTGCTAGAAGTACCTAACGATGGCGAAAAGCGTCTACGTACCAGCAAACAAGGGTGAGATCGACGGTGTGGTTTCCTATTCGAATTTAATTCGAGCTTTAATGACCTATAGCTTTAGTCAGTGAGTATACTGGACAGTAAATGATTACAATCAACATCGGTCGCAGCTGACGGGAACAACTCAGACTCATATCAGGTGACCATCACCGGGTCTCTTCTAAGTTGAGTTGAAAAGGCCATAAAGTCAGTCTACCTTCTGATCTCGCACCAAGCAGAAGCAAAAGTTATACTATAGCCATCAGTGAAGCAAGCAAACCTTGCAAAAATTGAGGTTTTATGACGCTCTTGAAGTCTCTCTTAAAACTTAGATTGCACTTGTGGTGTACTATAAAAGTTAAATTGTAGGTACCGTAAACCGGGGTGATCTTGATCATCGAGGTGACTTAGATCACTCGAAACTTTTTTCGTAGATCGCTTATTAAACCAGAATAGTCTACCGAATCATTTTAATTTGAAATGATTTTAACTCTAAACTTATAAAATACTGATTACTTTTTGAGTATATTGTTCGGATTTTGGGTACAAAAACTACAAAAAACCGAAATTTGACTTTACCTTGTTTACCTTGTCTTTTTTTTATAAAACAAATAAATCTCAGATTTGAGCAAGAGTAATAATTTCAAGCGAATTTTTATTTTCTTTTAGATTGGGATGTGCCAAATTTAGCTTTAAGAGTTTGTTTATTTTAAATACATTTTTGTGAAACTGGTCGGCAATTATTTCATATTATTTTAAGTTAAAATTAATTTTTTTATTTTTCAATATTCCAACGTGTTAAAATGGATGAAACTTTTTGTACATCGATAAAGCACTGAAATAAAACAATTTTAGCCGTTTTAAAGGATTTCAGAATCTTTTATTCTAGTTGGACACAAATTATACGAATTTTGGTTACCCGAATTTTACAGAACATTGAATATAGGGTTGTGGTACCGGTAATACCGGTACCGAAAATCCCGGGAATACCGATCCATTTTTAGAACCGTAATACCGGTACTGAAGAAAAGCCAGTACCGGTATTTTCGGTACCATACAACTTTTTTTTATGAAAAATATGTGGACTCTCTAGGGGGACCTGTTTCAAAATATCGGTCTGCAAGATGACTTTTAATTATATTAATTACCTTCTGTAAGTTAAACATTACTAGCTCACGTTGTACTGAACGGTATGTTTAAATTCCTTCTTTATTTTGTCGAAATTATTTCAACGATCTTGTACTAAATTTCAAAATATTAACATTTAGCGTAAGAGGCGTAAAAATTTGCTATGATTTTTTTTATTAGCGACATTCTAATTGGTTTCCAATTTTCACTGGGTGGCACGCAATAAGACTATGGTCTAAGTCATGTCTTTGGTTTGCTCTTAAACCTTTATTTATAAAAGAACGAACAGCGATTTAGCAGCTAACAATTTTAGACTTGGCGAGCTACTCCAAATGGGGCGATTTGTAATTATTGGTGATAGAAAAATTCAGCAAAACTCCAAAGTTTACAGGAAAGCAAAGAGCCTTGGTATACAGGTCGAAAGCAATTTACAGAAAATCAAGAGAGGAAACATGGTCGGATTTACTGCCATTCTCGCTTTGATTTACTGTTGTTAGTAGTGTTTCTTACATTTACCATCTGTTGAAGTCGACAAAAGTTGCACCGCTTAGCAGTTATTGATTTCATAGTGGCCTAGATTTCGAAATAAAAGAAGGTGCCGCATACGAAAAATATTTTCTGCTGAAATGAGTAATGCCATTCCGAATCAACTAAAAACAATAAACATGTTTATTTGATCAGCACAAATCAATCATTTGAGAATAAGGTCATCAGTTTGAGCATTCAATTTCATTTTGGAGCTTTTTTTCGAATTTAAAAAAAAATATTCGAGTACCGGTACTTTACCGGTACTACCGGTACTGAGGGCTTCAGTACCGTAGTACCGGTTCTCGCCAAAAAGGGTCGGTACTGCGAACCCTACTTGAATACTTTGTATAATACCAATTAACATCTACTTAACAATGTGTATCTTTCCAGAATTAGTTTAAACAAACATTTGAATGAAAAACTTTGACATCAATAACTTAATGTGGGTGAACATCCAGGTTATCAAAGTCACCTTGGAATACGAAAACGAACTTCAACTTGAAATCATTTTTGGAAAAATAGCTGTAAGCGTACAATTTTAGGTAAAACCATCCAATCTCGTTCTCCATACATCAGTACATGGTTGAAAAATATTAACCTTGAAAAAAAATTGGTTGCGTCTAAAAATATGTAATGATTACTTCGAAAAGTGATCAATGTCACCCCGGTTTACTGTACTTTGTTCGATATCCAGTACACAAACAGTATTTTTCATTATCTAGGCTGCACAGTTAAATGAGTCAGTCAAAAGAAGCAAAAGTGTCCGTACTGCGGGATACAACAATTTAGATCAACTTTAACAAAACTCGCGTGAGACCAGGAGCCCAGAAGATGTAAAAAATAAAATTCAGCTTAATCTCGCGGAAGTGCCCTACATTCAGCTACACCACTTGTAACTGGCCAACCGAATAGCTCCTCGCTTTTTACTTTATCAGAAGATGTTTTGCGTTGCAAAATTCTTCGAAAATACTTAACCTCCAAAGCTGACGGCTTCGAAGCTATGTGATGTTGACCGTACACGCTGTTTTCGATCATAGATTTTACTTTTCTTCGCTATCAAAGCTCATAATTAAAGAACGAGACCTTGAACATAAAATTGAATTACGCCATTTAATCCAGTACTCAAATGTACATCACAAGTAGCCACTAACTTGATTTTTTTCATTTCCAGTCCTACTTAGTAGCTATTCGAATAATGGATAGTATAAAAGAAAATCAAATGCTCTTAAAACTGATCCTGACCTACTAGAGGCCAACGAAAAACCCCATTTTTTATCCGTTTCTATGTGGATGTTTTCATGCAGGTCTTTTATTTGATATTGACGTGATTTGTGAACTATAAGATCCGCACTAAGAGATCAGCTACAAGATCCCAGTCCCACAATTTACCAAAAGTCCTCATAGTCTTTGAAACACTAATTTCTCAATGAAATGATCGGATAATGAGCTTCCAGAATTATTATTTAAATATTAAATAATTTTTTTTTAAATTAAGCTGGTCACCCCCAATAATTTTTTTTCAATTCAATTTATTTTAGTTTGGGGGGAGGGTTAACCCCCAAAGCCCCCCCCTGGCTACGCCAGTGAACAGCGCACTGGCTCCAAGTGATTGATGTCGTGCTGACACTCTCCATATTGTTTTTCATCGTTTTGCTTTGCGTTCGTAATCCCAGTAGAAATGGAGATTTAGCACTTCACAGAACGAAGAAACAAATGGCAGTGGCTAGTGGTAGCGGTCGATTTGGTGCCAAAAACAAACCAAACTGACCGGATAAGAACAAAAATAAATCAGAAAAAGATTCACTGTCTTGTACTTCCGGGTACTATAAATGTAGAACAAAAATGGTATGTCGACGATAACACTTTGGAAAACGTAAAATAAGCCAACACAATGTCAAACTGGAGCATCGTAATAATTTTTTACTAGTACGATGCTTCAGTTTGACACTGTAAAAAAGCCAAACCTATAATATTTATATATTTCTAGGTAAAAACTTTTTCCTACAAATAGATGAATATTATAGGAATTGGAGCCTATTTGTACCCATTTTAAGGGTATGACGCCACTACCAATTTCTAGGTATATCCAGTTTACCGTGTAGTATTCAGAACGTATTTCCGAAGCCATAGGTCCGATTCGTATGCACTTCATCAGCACCACCAGGGCACTAAACCAACAATTTGAGACTAGGTTTGTGAAAATCGAAAAATCTTTTCCAAGGAACCTAAAAGTTTTTAATTCTGAAATATTCCTCAACCAGGGACTTGCGGAATTGTCGGAATGGATACTGTATTCAAAGGGATTCCGCACTCAGGAAGGCTCTAGCAAAGCTATGTAACCGTTTGTTACAAGATCCTCTAGTTATTTTAAGTAGGTGCCTAAATGTTTAATGTACTGTCGCGTTTATAAATAATTTAAGGGTTAATTGTTAGTAGGGTTAGTACATTAAATGCAAATAATTAATAATTTGTTACTTGTTATTTGCTAGAATTGGGATTAGTAGGAATAATGAGTGATTAAGGGGGCTATAATCCTGGCTCTTAGCCAGGGCAGGGCTGAATACTTCTGTCCCATCCCAGGAATCTAGGACCAAAGGAGTGACATTAACTCTCTTAGCAAAGTCAATCCCAACGATTTATCAAACCCTCATCAAATTGAAACGGTTGTGTACGGTTGTCCACGTTTCTTCCTTATTCAAGGTTCATCCGTTGATTAAATTATTCATTGAATGAATTATTTGATTGCCGTATAATTTTGAATAATCTTTATTTTGTACGCTGCACAATTGGCCTGGCCGCTTTAATGCTTGTGTCATATTCAATATGCGCAACAAACTTTAATAATGACAATAAAAATTGGGGACGAACGTCTGCAATTCTCCAGGATCCCTACATGTATTGGCTGTGTATGTGTAGACTAGACTAGACTAGACTAGAATTAGGATTAGTAGGAATAAGAACGGAACACAAATAATCGTTAACACACTAAAACAACACAGTGGGTACAAGTGGGTGGTAAAACCAACGAACTCCAAACCGTATAACAGATAAGGAAAGGGGGAGGAAATCTGTTATACGGCGTGTGATTAAGAACATAAAGTGGAGTAAGTAAACATAGTATTAGAGCATGTTCAGGAGTTTTTCAGTTCTAGATTCATAATTTTGACAGTTCTATAATATAAAACTGAAAATTTTAAAACTAGAACTTGGTCTCCCCAACAGCAGTTTTAGCGGATGTTCTATTCAGTTTAAAAATCATGTCTCGCCATGCCTTCAGCGTTACTGCATTCAAATTTAATTTTCCCCAGTCTATCGGGTCTCAGTGTCTGTGCTGAAAACTTTGCAAGTATTTAAAACACAGTTCTAAACGTGTTTTAAAATCAGCAACAAATAGAACGGCGTCGTATAACAGTTTTACATTTCTTATAAAAGAAATGTATAGAATTCGCTCAAACAAGATTTTTTCCGAGGCCCGGAAGGCCGAGTCTTATATACCAATCGACTCAGCTCGACGATTTGGGACAATGTCTGTGTGTGTGTATGTAACGGACAAACTCTCATTCGTGTTTCTCAGCAATGGCTGAACCGATCTTATCCAAAGCAATTTTGAATGAAAGAACTAAAAAACAGTATGAACGCTATTAATTTGTTTTTGATTCTGATGTTTAGTTTCCAAGATATGAATGTTTGAATGCGTAAAAATGGCGTTTTTTGCAGTTTTTTTGAATCTGCCGAAATTGATAATATAGATTAACAATTTTTATGTTTTTAAACAGGTTTAACGAATACCTTTCGAACAAGCCATAGATTGTTGAAATCGGACTATTATCAAAAGAGATATTTAATTTTAAATGCGGACGAAAGATTTTTATCATTTCCCATTGCCAGAAATATGACCAAAAACATGTAATCTATTATTAACGCCAAAACGGCTTATTTTAGGTCAATAGTATCTTCGGAGAATTTAATGGAGGCAATATGACCTTTCTTTTGGTATTGTGCTTTTGCTGATTAATCCTATGAGTGAGATATTTTCACAAATTTTCTTGGAAGTGATTATATCGAAATGATGCCTTCAGCAATTTTGTAGCTCTTACTTTTGCGAATAACTTTACTGAAGACTTCAAATATCTATTTTGAATACTTTAAAAGTTATGGCTTGTTGTTTGTGGATTACTCTTTGTCGCCTATTTATTGTTCAATATAGTAATAATCCATTGAAATAAGCCAAACATTATTTCGATAAATCGAATTTTGTATTTCATTTTTCTATCTACAACCGCTAGAAATAATCACCGAACACTTCCAAGTTGTCTGGAAGGAACTTGATAACTTATCAGTACAAAAATGTTCATTTGTGCGAACCTTCTGACTGCATTTTTTCTAACTTATAACCATCGGATCGATCTGAAACATATCGGAAAATGAAAAGCGAAATAAATAACTCCAAGCAACGGCGTAGCCAAGAGAAGGTTTTGGGGTTTAACACCATACAACCCCCCCCCCCCCACCAGACCCAAAAAAATATTGGATTGAAGTTGAAAATTTATTGATGCAGACTGATTTATTTCAATATTACAATAACAATTATTTGATCCGTACATTGATAACCTGTTGTTGTAAACATCATGAGGACTTTTGATAAATTGTCGGAATGGGGTCCTGATATGTAACTGATCTATTGGTCTTGATTTCACAGTTGTCTAATTGCATCAATATCAAATTCTTGCCTGGAAACATTCCAATAGAAAATTCCAGAGTTCTGTAATCAATCATAATCCTCAGATTTATTTTCAAATTGAGCTCGTTTTTGTAGAAATGTACTGTAATAAGGGTCTTTAGTTAATAGGAAGCGAAGTTCAAATTGATTTAATGTCTATGAAACATAGAACTGCTCGCCAAAAAAAAAAATGCATAACTTTCAACATTTGCTAAAAATGTTTTTGCTTTTCTCATTCACTCTAAAATTCGTCAATCTAATCCCGACCCGGAGGGCCGAGTGTCATTTGCCAATCGACTGAGTTCGTCGAGATCGGAAAATATCTGTGTGTGTATGTATGTGTGTGTATGTGTATATGTGGAAAAAAATGTAACCTTTGTTAATCAGAGATGGCTGGATCGATTTGCACAAATGAAATGAAAAATTTCAAAATCAAATTTGTATTTTTGATGCCAAATGACTTTAAAATGCATGAAACATTGAGATGTTTGACAAAAATTGACTTTTTTGGACTTTGGTACATTTTTGCCTTTCTAATATAGAAAGGTTATGCAATCACTCTAAAAATCGTCAATCATACCGGCCCGGAGGGAGTATGCAGTGAGGGGTTGCTACTTTAAAATTAAAACTAGTTTAAAATTTCTTAACAAGTTGAAAATGTTCGGCAGGGCCTGGACCTTCCGGAACTTTCTCCATGATCCGCCGCTGGTTCCAAGCGATGTTTCAGTATCACATAGTATCTCAAGATCGTGGCTGTCGATCCGTTGTATGTATGTGCAAATCGTACTGAACATGAACATTTCCACCATTGTATTGAACATAACCAGCCATGGAATCGTAGTCTGGACAAATGAGAAAAGCACAATTGCACCCACCTAAAACAGGTTTTTTTTGGAATGCGTCGAGTTGAGACGAAAACGTAATATGATTAATAACGAGGATAACACTTTCCGAATGTAGAGAGAAATTTATGAAAAATGACGATTTCCATTCGACTCTAGCAGGTTCTGATCGATTTTGATGAGCATTTGATTTTTGTTGTATGACCAATTATATGTATAGGTCAAATGTTTAAAAACAGTAATTTAAGGTTAAGATAGCATCATTTTGAAACCGCCAATTTTGGGGGTTTAGTATCTTCAATGAGTTTTACAAACGTTAAACATCGCATCATTTGATAAAATAATTTTGACGGTATATTGTCCAATAAGTATTTATGGTGAATTTTCTCAGGTTAATATTCATGATTATAATAAAGTCTCAACAAATTCGCTAAAGACAACACGAACTCTGTTAATATTTTCTGAAAAATTAATTCTGCATAATTTTAAAACTTCAAAAATTACGGTTTCGGAATTATGCCGTTTGGACAGTATGATCGATTTTCACCAAACCGAATTTCTGGCAAGCAAGTAGAAACAAAGTCGTTCTACACTCGTTCACAAGAAACTTCTTCGAATGCTGAATATCTATTATAATACATTGAAACCCCGATTTTATCAGCCAAATATGAACATATGTTTGATGGGCTCTAGCAGACGAACAAGACTGAATTGGAGTAAATCCTTTCTTGCGCATGTTTTCCTTATCATGAAGATGGAAATATGCAAAAATAAAAACTTCATCATAATCAGAAATAGTTATCAGACTACATCAAGGGACGGGAAGATAATTTTAACAGCTTCAGTTTATTATAAAGAAAAAAAAAATTGCCCGATTTTGTCAGCCTAAAATACACCATGAGATTGATAAAAATGGGTCTTTATTGTATGTATTATTCACTGTGTTTCACATTAATAGATACATTTCATTTTTGGGGATTTTTTTATTGCATCGAACTACAACAATTTTTAGGTAGCTTTCAAGGGGTTATTTTATAGACTTCTTCCAAAATTTGGCGAACTTATTCCAATTCGTATATCATTTAATTGGTATACTTAAGGGTTTATATGTTGCAGATAGAGAAAATACTGAAACTTTCAGCTTTTTTCCTACACAATATTACGTAAGCTTATTAAACAATTTTTCCTAATAAGTTTGTGAAAATTAAAAACTATTTGAATTTTTTTAATAGTTTTATTTTTTATTTAACCGTGATTTTTTAATAAATAGTGACCATCGTTTCACAACGTAGTCTATTTTTCATGGCTTGCGGTGAGCACGATCTCTCGAATTGCTGAACTGAAAATGATGGAAGAGAAATTAATTTTTAGTATTCTTTACAGATTTAACTCGCCGCGCAGATAGCTCTGAATTAGACCCGCTGGTGCCCTAAGACGATTTCGCTAGGTTTTCAGAGCACTGTGCACCCAGTGCATTAACGCAAGTGACGGAAGGTTATCGAAAAGTTTCGTGAAAATGAAAATTCCAGTAATGATGATGATTTTCCCAAATGGTTCGTTTTCGAGAGGTTTTTATTTGTTCTTTGGCATTAGGATTAGCGATAATAATTCAAATCAAGGATACTACTGGGAAGTCACCTTTAGAAAAAGTCGAAGTCGAAGTAAAATTTGGAACTATGCACGCATGCACTTCAGAGATAGCGTGATATCAGGATCTGCGATTCCATTTCAACGCTTTTTTGTGAAAAGGGCGATACTTACAAATATAAACATAAGGTTTTTTTTCATACATGCGAATGAGGGCTTTGAAGCGCAACAAATTAACCTAAAAATTTGGATTCTACGATTTTGCTTTCTTAAACTACAGCAAAAAATACAACGGGCGAAACTGTATTTTTGTTTGTTTATTTAAAGTTTCGCCCTCCACGCTCCATGCAAACAATCAGGGCGATACTTTTTTTGCTAGTAGTTTAGAGGCGAAACTGTTTTTTCGTATTTTTTAGGATTATCAAGCTGATACCAGCTGTAAATAGTAACAATGATCGCTATTGAAAAACCCGGACGAAATCGGTGGTGTAAAACTGTAGTTATTGTAAAAAACGTAAGGGCGATACTTCAATGCTGATAGGTGGGACCGAAAATGTAAACAATCGCCAAAGGGGCGATACTATAATTTTGTCAATTTCAATAGCAAAAACAAATTTTAATTAAATAATTTCAAATACTTTATGAAGTTTTGGGTTTCGATCACTGAATCATGCAATCTAGAATATAAAACACTGGAAATATTCACTGTTGATTTTCTTTGAATGGTGTCACTGCTAGTAGTTTTCAAGAAAAAGCGTTGATTTCTTAGTTCTCAGTCGCGTTGGAAATTTGAGTAAAGTATAAACTTCAAATCGATTCAAAAAAATTCGAATTTTTTGGCTCAGTACAATATATAACCCCTTTAGGAAAATTCAGTTTTCCTACCACAATTTAGATATTTTATTAACAGAGCATTAACAATAATTCGTTGGTATGGGTATTTTATGGGCCATTTTTCGCTTTCCCATTGATTTGGTTTGAGATTTCTAGCACTGATGTTGTCCTATGCTGATTTGAGCGATTCTCTGAGTCCTGCCACTATCCCATGTAGTATGTGTTATCAAAAACGCTTTTAATCCACCTAACAGTGTGATGAGACATTTCTTATAACTCTTATCACTCTCTTCGGATATTATATCATTTGAGAACATTTAGAAATTGATGCTTCGCGATGTTTTTGATAACACATACTACATGGGATAGTGGCAGGACTTAGAGAATCGCTCAAATCAGCATAGGACAACATCAGTGCTAGAAATCTCAAACCAAATCAATGGAAAAGCGAAAAAATGGCCCATAAAATAGACATACAAACGAATTATTGCTAATGCTCTGTTAATAAAATATCTAAATTCCTCAATCAATGCATTGTGGTGGGAAAACTGAATTTTCCTGTATTGTACTGAGCCAAAAAAATCGAATTTTTTTTAAATCGATTTGAAGTTTATACTTTACTCAAATTTCCAACGCGACTGAGAACTAAGAAATCAACGCTTTTTCTTAACCCTTGTGAAGGCAAGCTAAAATCCTAACATTAAAGGGCAAGCCGGGCCTCTCAGGCCCGTCTAAATTCAAGCTCCTTTTTTGACGTTCTCATATAGAAAAGTTATGAAATCGGTCGAATTTTCGACATTTTAACCGAGACCCGCAGGGCCAAATCTCTTATACCATTCGACTCAGTTCGTCGAGATCGTAAAATGTATGTATGTGTGTGTGTGTGTGTTTTTTTTTACGATGGAGAAGACCTTTACGCCCTAGCCCAGTACACGTGCTATTGGTAGGGTCCAATCTACCGCACGGGATGCACTGGGGGCGTGTCGGGCTCGAATGGTGACGCTGCCATTAATTCCGACTAAACTCCATTGGGCTCCGCCATCGTTCCTCCCAGGAACTACCTCTCGGTATTACTTCTGGGGCGATGGCTGTACTTAATGTACTCATTCACTCTCACATGTCATACCTATTTCTCAGCGAATTCTTTACCGATTTTTACAAACTTGGTTTCAAATGGAAGGTACAGCATTCCCATTGACTGCTGTTGAATTTATAATTGATCCGACTTCCGGTTCCGGAATTACAGGATGATAAGTACGAACACGTAGCAAATCCCGATTTCATCGTATAAGGCGATGGATGTAAAAAGGTCAAATTTTTTTTTTCCAGAAGGTGATTACTCGGAAGATCACGTCGACTCTCGATTGGTTCTGAGCTCCATTTCGTTTGAACACGAGCAATAAATGTTTCTGGGTTGCTATTAATTTCTTCTGATGCATAACCGGAATACATATTCAGATTTTTCTTCCGAGTCTGCATCAGATTCATCGTCGGAAGCAATATCATTCACATCTTCTTCCTCGCTTTGGAAATCAGTTTCGGAATCGTCTGTTTTTGACTTTGCTCGAATTTCTTCAATTATTTCAGATTCTTTGAGACGATTGAAAACATGGACATATCGTCTTATAGCCATTTAAATTTTTTGTTGCTTCTAGATCCTACAATTTGAATAATTACGAAAACTATAACACAAAGAATAGACAACAAAAATAGACAATAACGATAGAGTTAGGTTATGTTATATCCAAATAATTGTCAAGTAGACCACAGTGGGTGAAATAAAAGTATTTACCCAAAAAAATATGATATACGTCATTATCGTATGCAAACTTTCAAGATTTTTTTCTTATAAGAAAAGGTAAAAAGATAAAATCAATCAAAACATGAAAAAATACCTGCTTATATGAAGATGAACTCATCAAAATGTTTTTTTTTCAGATAAATATTAATGTATAAAACCCGTGGTATTCCTAGTAAATATTGCAGGCACACCGGGCCTGCCAGGCCCGGCTTGCCTTTTTGTGCATGTAAAAAATTCAAACATAGCTGCGCATCACTCCATAGATGAAAATTTCACAATTCTTTATTTTTGTTATAGATTTCAATGCTACTTATAAAAATTTCCATGCCCAAGCTTATACTGTATACACATTTTTTTGTAACTAAAAAATTGTAACGTGCCGGGCCTCTGAGACCCGCTTGCCTTTTTGAGGGTTAAAAAAGCGATACTAGCAGTGATACCATTCAAAGAAAATTAACAGTGAATATTTCCAGACTTGATTTTATTTCCTATTTAAGAACTATTGTGTTTTTTACATCCTATCGAAACCCAAAACTTCATGAAGTATTTGAAAATATTAAATTAAAATTTGTTTTTGCTATTGAAATTGACAAAATGATAGTATCGCCCCTTTGGCGATTGTTTACTTTTTCGGTCCCACCTATCAGCATTGAAGTATCGCCCTTACGTTTTTTTACAATACCAATTTTACGATTGGTGGGGGTTTGGTGAAAATCGATCTTACTGTCCAAACGGCATAATTCCGAAACCGTAATTTTTGAGGTTTTAAAATTATGCAGAATTAATTTTTCAGAAAATAGTAACAGAGTTCGTGTCTTTAGCGAATTTGTTGAGACTTTATTGTAGTCATGAATATTAACCTGAGAAAATTCACCATAAATATTTCTTGGACGATATACCGTCAAAATTATTTTATCAAATGATGCGCTGTTTAACGTTTGTAAAACTCATCGAAGATACTAAACCTCCGAAATTGGCGGTTTCAAAATGATGTTATTTTGACCTTAAATTACTGTTTTTGAACATTTGACCTATACATATAATTGGTCATACAACAAAAATCAAATGCTCATCAAAATCGATCAGAACCTGCTAGAATAGAATGGAAATCGTCATTTTTCATAAATTTCTCTCTACATTCGGAAAGTGCTATCCTCGTTATTAATCATATTACGTTTTCGTCTCAACTCGACGAATTCCCAAAATAAAAACCTGTTTTAATCCACCTAGTGGTGCAATTGTGCTTTTCTCATTTGTCCAGACTACGATTCCATGGCTGGTTATGTTCAATACAATGGTGGAAATGAATATTACATGTTCAGTACGATTTGCACATACATACAATGGATCGACAGCCACGACCTTGAGATACTATGTGATACTGAAACATCGCTTGACCGCCGCTGGTTTCAAGCGATGCTTCAGTATCACACAGTAAGATCCGGGAGGTCCGGGTCCTGCCGAAAATGTTCAACTTGTTAAGAAATTTTAAACCAGTTTTAATTTTAAAGTAGCAACCCCTCACTGCATACTCCCTCCGGGCCGGTATGATTGTCGATTTTTAGTGTGATTGCATAACCTTTCTATATGAGAAAGGCAAAAATGTACCAAAGTCCAAAGAAGTCAATTTTTGTCAAACATCTCAATGTTTCATGCATTTTAAAATCATTTGGCATCAAAAATACAAATTTGATTTTGAATTTTTTTCATTTTAGTTTATATGGAAATTTGCTGTGTGATTGCACTCTTCAACTCGTAACTCCGGAACCGGAAGTCCAATCAATAAAAAATTCAATAGCAGCCGATGGGAAGGTTGTACCTTTCATTTGAGACTAACTTTGTGCAAATCGGTTCAGCCATCTCTGAGAAATAGAGGTCACATTTTTTCCACATACACACATACATACACACACAGATATTTTCCGATCTCGACGAACTCAGTCGCTTGGTATATGACACTCGGCCCTCCGGGTCGGGATTAGATTGACGAATTTTAGAGTGAATGAGAAAGGCAAAAACATTTTTAGCAAATGTTGAAAGTTATGCATTTTTTTGGTGAGCAGTTCTATGTTTCATAGACATTAAATCAATTTTAACTTCGCTTCCTATTAAATAAAGACCCTTATTACAGTACATTTCTACAAAAACGAGCTCAATTTGAAAATAAATCTGAGGATAATGATTGATTACAGAACTTTGGAATTTTCTATTGGAATGTTTTCAGGCAGGAATTTGATATTGATGCAATTAGACAACTGTGAAATCAAGACCAATAGATCAGTTACATATCAGGACCCCATTCCGACAATTTATCAAAAGTCCTCATGATGTTTACAACAACAGGTTATCAATCTACGGATTAGATAACTGCTATTGTAATATTGAATTAAATCAGGCTGCATCAATAAATTTTCAACTTCAATCCAATTTTTTTTGGGTGTGGTGGAGGGGGGGGGCGTTGTATGGTGTTAAATCCCAAAACCTTCTCTTGGCTAAGCCGTTGCTTGGAGCTATTTATTTCGCTTTTCATTTTCCGATATGTTTCAGATCGATCCGATGGTTATAAGTTAGAAAAATTGCAGTCAGAAGGTTTGCACAAATGAACATTTTTGTACTGATAAGTTATCAAGTTCCTTCCAGACAACTTGGAAGTGTTCAGTGATTATCTCTAACGGTTGTAGATAGTAAAATGTAATACAAAATTCGTTTTATCGAAATAATGTTTAGCTTATTTCAATGGATTATTACTATATTGAACAATAAATAGGCAACAAAGAGTAATCAACAAACAACAAGCCATAACTTTTAAAGTATTCAAAATAGATATTTAAAGTCTTCAGTATAGTTATTCGCAAAAGTAAGAGCTACAAATTTGCTGAAGACATCATTTCGATATAATCACTTCCAAGAAAATTTGTGGAAATATCTCACTCATAGGGGGATTAATCAGCAAAAGTACAATACCAAAAGAAAGGGCATATTACCTCCATTAAATTCTCCGAAGATACTATTGACCTAAAATAAGCCGTTTTGGCGTTAATAATAGATTACATGTTTTTGGTCATATTTCTGGCAATGGGAAATGATAAAAATCTTTCGTCCGCATTTAATGTTAAATATCTTTTTTGATAATAGTCCGATTTCAACAATCTATAGCTTGTTCGAAAGGTATTCGTTAAAGCTGTCTAAAAACGTATAAATTGTTAAACTATGTTGTCAATTTCGGCAGATAATTCAAAAAAACTGCAAAAAACGCCATTTTTACACATTCAAACATTCATATCTTGGAAACTAAACATCAGAATCAAAAACAAATTAATAGCGTTCATACTGTTTTTTAGTTCTTTCATTTAAAATTAGTTTGGATAAGATCGGTTCAGCCATTGCTGAGAAACACGAATGAGAATTTGTCCGTTACATACACACACACACACACAGACACACACACACACACACAGACATTGTCCCAAATCGTCGAGCTGAGTCGATTGGTATATAAGACTCGGCCCTCCGGGCCTCGGAAAAAATCTTGAAAGTTTGAGCGAATTCTATACATTTCTTTTATAAGAAATGTAAAACATCGCGAAGCATCAAGATCTAAATGTTCTCAAACGATACAATATCCGAAGAGAGTGATAAGAGTTATAAGAAATGTCTCATCACACTGTTAGGTGGATTAAAAGCGTTTTAAATTTTAAAACAAAACTGTTCGAAATTATAAAACAAAAAGCTCTGCTGGGGATGTGAATGTTTCAGTTCCAGTTCTACTTTGAAACTCCAATACAAAATAAAACACTCCTGAACATGCCCTTACAGTGCATTAATACGTGAGGTGATTGAGATTCGTTCAGTACCTTTTTAGTGTGTACCTTTTTCCTTGTCTGTGGTGACGCGATCATCACCACCCGGCAGCAAGACCAGCAATCGTCTTCTGGCCTTGGGCCATAACCGTTAAGGAGGACTTACCCCTCTTGGCACGGTCACTCCGGTATCGTCTTGGTGCTGTGGATACACGCCAATGAGGGAAGACGTCAGCAGCCGCCATTGATATTCAGCTACGCCACCAAGAACCCGCCAAACCCACCAGCGAAATAAAGGCACAAAACCTAACTTAAATTAAGTTTTATTTTTTGTGTTTCGAATTCACCTCGTCAGTAACTAGCACCATCTGGGTGTCCAGTTAGACGATGTATCTAAACTAGTACCCAAATTAGCACTAGACACAAAAAAAATTCCAAACAGTTCGCACGACACATGTGAACGTTCAAAGCAACTGACTTGTCCCGAGTGATGTCCTGTGCTGGTGCTAGTTACTGATGAGGTGAATTCGAAACACAAAAATTTAAACTTAATTTATAGAAATAGAGTAGCCACCATTGTCACCAGATTCCGAACCATATCGTCGTCAACAGCAGCCACGCGAGCGTTCGCAGGACGGCCCCGAACCACCAGCAACAGCAGCGGTACGTACCGGTATAAACCAACAATCCACACACACGCAAGCAAGGTTTTACGTGCAAAAATAGTTTCTTTAATAAATTATCTAGTCTTTTACGTTTCAATTATACAAATTAGTATTTCCATAGCCCATATGCAGTTAGGTGATAGTACCCTGCATAGTTGTCCGCGAAGCCCCTCCGATTACCCAGTAGTAAGCCGACCCTGAGCAGAGTAACAGCTACATGTAGGTCTTGCAAAACGAAAGTAACATCAGCACTTACCGGAGGGAGAGTCGGAAATCCATCTTCAATGTTGTTTTCTGCAGCCTTGACTGACAGGATACATGCACTGGAGAGTGTACGATGAGATACCCAAAGCGACCATAAATACACGTGAGAGGCAGATTGAACTATTGAAGATGGAAAACGGCGATCTTTCACAAGGACGTGTTCATCGAAGGACTTAAATTTGAGGGCATCCTCTCCAATCTAAGTGTGAACGAGTCGAGCGGCGTACTAATAAGGGCGTGCAATGCGACCATGACGAGGAATGGGGAAGTATACTTTATCACCGAGCTTGAAGCAGTAGTCAGAGGGCTTGTATAAACACCGAAAGAGGGGAACGAGCTGGAAGAACCCCTCTCAACGAAGCAATCAAGCTGAACAAGAAAGCCTGAGCTGAGGAAATTTGCCACAAAGCCAACCCGAATCATCGTGGAGATGCCACAGAGTTGTCATGGACGATTGGTCCAGTAGAGTTACGACGTACATCTTATTTTTTCGAAGTGCCTCCTGAAGTTTCACTGTTAGTTGGTGCGTCCAATGATCTATATTTTGTAATGAAAATTCACAGCAAGAAAAATCTAGTAACTTTACGCCTTGTCAGATGCATATAAAAGGAGCATCCCAATTCACATAACTTTACATTTAATTACATGTAAAAATGTGAGTTGTTCGGCTTTTCCTAGGTCGTTCCGTCTGAATTTTACATCAAAAGAGTCACAATATTTAACTTTACATACCAGAACATGTAAAATACTATTATCAGACAAAAAAATACGTCGCTACGTTGTTTACGTCAAATGTAATTTTCATTTGTTCTAAGAGTGTTGGTTAAATATTACATTAGTTTGAAATTAAAGACCCAACGTAACAATTTGACGCTATTATTTTATTATTTTATTTATTTTTTTCCTTTTTGAGATATGAGTGACTACGAAACAAATCTTCAATACTTATTTCAGTGTCTATTTCTAATTTATCCTGCTTCAAATTGCTAACAGCTTCAACAGGCTATTAAATCTTTTAATCAAGCAGCTAATAAATAGGTACCGCACCAGCACGATGCGTGCCACAAATCACCAAGACTTCATCCCATTAACTCACTTTCAGACCTTTCAGCCGTGAAATATTCCGCGTTTGTTTCTGTTTCAGAAAGAAAATCTTAAAATTTCACACGCATTTGCACACATCATACCCAATCACTAAATAACAGCTGAGCTAATGGCGCTCGTATGCAGCATGCTTTTGAACGATTAAATAAATTTGTTTGCAGTTCAATTCGCTGCTGCTTGTTTAATTGCGGTTTTAGTCGTCGCATTCAGGTGCGGTTGGTAGCTGGCTCTACGCAAGTGGGTTTTCTTTTCTTGTCGAACGCCGACAAAGATATAATCGGTTCGATTTTGTATGCAAAGCTGAACTTGAAATGTAAGATTATTGTTTTGGGAGTTAACTCGAAGTAAGATACTATGATTAAATATTTAAATAGTTTCACCAACACTTGTGTGTTCATTGCAACAAGTTGGAAAATGGGGGAATAAATAAAATTACCGATTCATTATAGATTACGGTTGTTTGAACGATCAGGCCGTGCACTTGAAATTAACTACTAAATTAACTACTAGTAAATAGCACATGGTAAAATCTGTTAATAAATTCATGAAAAAATTACGATTTCCTAAAATGAACAGGTTACGAAAATCGGCTAAACCGCAACTACAAAGGTGGTATTCAGTTACTCATTCTGTTCCTAAGCGGCGAGGTTGGTGAAAATAAACTCATGTCATTCTACTTCGAAACAATGCGATGGAGAAGGACAAGGATTAAATTTATGGCTAACCTGTGGCGTTTACGGTTTAGAAATACAGACGGTTTTGAGTTGTTTTAGATTGATTCAATCACGAATCGATGTTGCTTGGTAGCATGCATGTTCACGGCCGCTTTACCACGGTTCAATTGGTATCCGTCTCGTTGGTCTGAATATGAATGGATCGGTCATTATGCACTTCAATACAACTGAACCGACTGTTACACAAGTTCATTCAAAAATAGTTGTTCTTCAAAGGTAGTTTACATGATCGCATGCTTGCTAACAACGATCACCATGTTCGATATCCATCAGTTTCAATATTATGCTAAGGGGCAAACTTAACAGCGGCAGAGTTATTAACGGAAGAGAAAGTAAACAGAGACTCTCATTTGCACTAAGAACGTTTTTACATGTTCGTCTAGAAATGTTTATTTGAGGAATTTCGGTGAAAAAAAATCATTCCTGAAAAATTTCGGAGATTCCCTGTTACTTGCTCAATTTTTTTTCGAGAGTTGTCCTACTGGAGCTGTAGAGCTAGGTTCTTGGAAGGGCTCCCCGTCAGAATCACATACTACAATTTGCAGACGAGACAGGCGAATGGCGCCCACTAAAAAACTGCTTTAGACCAATTGTAGCGGGTCGTGATTCTGAATGTGATATGTATTGTATAGATCAGGTATGTGCGGGTGTAGGGACTTGCAATAGCGTGTATCATCGCGAAGGACTCGAGCATTTGTACGTTAGCGTGTTCGATCGCGTGTGCGTTTGTGTGTTGCGTGTGCTAACGTGTATGTAACTTCGCGTGTATAAATTCTATTTTATAACCGTGTGCCTTTCGCATTTTCGCGTGTGTTCTAGAATGATCGCGCGCGGACCGTGAAGCTGATACTTATTTTTTCGTGTACGGTTCAGATTCTAGAAAAAAGTGGGTTCTTCCATATCACTAGAATGAAGAGTAAAGATTTCCGGACGTGACCGATTCATGATTTCGCGCGTTTGCAGATTCGCGTTTGAGACCGCGTTTGTAACTTCGTATGTACTAAAACTTTCACATTATTACCGGAGTGTTATCAAGTATGTTATCAAGTTTTATTAACTAATATGGACCTAGACTGTTAGTACCGAGGATAGAGACTTCCGGACGATCCCGACTCATGATGGTGCGAGCGCAGAAGTTTGTAGGTTTACGCTTTAGATCGCGTTGAAAAGTTTGTGCTGAGGCGTTCACCTTATTACCGGGGTGTAATCATGCTTGCGAGTTAGTGGGCGTAGGTTGCTTTTAAAATCGCGGGGGGCTCTAACGCTAACGTGACTTTGTAATATATTTGCGTGTGTTCCTGAATGGTCGCGCGAACCGTGAGTCTGATATCAAATTTTCGGTGTGCTCTTAAAACTCTGGCAGAGATTGGGATCCATTATATCGATAGGATTCCCGATTATGTCGCCATGAGACGTGTTGTTTAATAGGTATGAGCATATTTTCTTAATTGGTCCAGCTGAAGGCATGGACCCAGGCTTCTAGGATCAAGGACAGACTTCCGGACGTGACCGATTCGTAATCGCGTGCGCGAGGGCATTTTTGTAGGTTTGTAGGTTCTTTGCTGACCCAGCTGAAGGCGGGTGTAGAATGGCAGTATATGACTCGAAAAGAAGAAATAAAAGACAATATATGAGAGACGTAATAGATTAGACAGGTACAAGATACAGTTGAAGTTGTGATCATCACATAAAAGACATACATTAGTACTTCAAACACTACTAATACTTGAATAGCCAACCACCACACATAGCACATCCTCTCAATTATCTATTTGTTACTGGTTGATTGTTGGTTATGAGCGGGTAAATAGAGGAAAGGTATAGAACAGAAAAAAGCTTATATCAGCCCTCTCGGCCTCCTCGATATGCTACTATCGAGGCGTATTGTAATCAACATCTTGAAGCGGGCTTTTTATATAAATCAAATCCTGAGTAGTCATAATGATTGGTGGATTATTAACATGAGAGCTAATTAACCTCTAGTAGTAGAACTTGGTGCAAATAGAAACTAAAAAGAGCGAAGGTCCTTACATTTAGATAACTCTATTGAATCTATTGTGGCTTAATGATGTTTACAATACCGTCAATCCCATCACCCTGCGAGAGGGAGAATGATTTCAATACTTTTCTGTAATTAAAGTAAAGAACGTAATTTTTTTCTCTCCAAGAGAAATGCTCTCTTGACTCCCTAGAAATGGGTGGCATGTTTCTTTTCGCTCGGGTGCTGTCAGTTCAATCGAAGATGGTGTCAAAGCAGCAAGCACTCCGCGAGCGCGTTGTACGGTTTTACGAAACGCATGGTCATCGTAGAAAAAAGTTGACGGTGGACGCCTTTCGCGACGAAAACGTGCCGGTGAGTACAATTTACTGAATCCTAGCATCCCTGAGCGTGGTGCAGAAGGCCGGTAGCGGCCATTCGACGAAGATAATGACGAAGAAGAAGAAGGAAGCCTTGAAACAGCTGTTCGACAACAAGGACGGAACGAGTTTGCGCGACGCCGGTTGAAAATATCACTGCTCCCATATCTTGATTCACCGAACCCTCAGGACATCATGTGTCGGAAGAAGACACGGACGAGCAGATAGCGATCGTGAGGTCGCATTGCTGGTGGATGGCGAAGAACTACGCGGGACGTCGTTCGTGCTGAACGACGAAAGATACTTTCCGCTCTCGAAAACCCACATTCCAGGAAATGACAGCAACTATTCCAACATAAATTTGAAAAAAAGTTATGCTGTATATCGCCATATCGAACAGAGGGCTTCCAAAGGCGTGGTTCAAGCCGAGCGGTCTGGCGTACCAGGAGGAGTGTCTTGAGAAAATTCTTCTGCCTTTGTTAAGAAAGGTTTCAGCGTGAAAAAAACACTTTTTAGCAAATTTTTTTGGAACTTTACGTGAAGAAAATTTATCAAAATTTATGTACATTATAGTGTATTATTTTAATAACATGCTGTAATTTTTTTAAGCACAAATATCGATAAACGACTGGGTGACGAAGCTTTTTGTAGAACGTCTCTGGAAAAACATGATTTGCGGTGTTACCTGCCATTCAAAAGCTACTTAACCGATTTTTTTAAAACTTTGCATACACATTCTATGTTAAAAATGCCTAACCCCTACGTTGAGCTTTTTAAGATATTTTTTCATTTAAGGGGGTGTTTACTAATAAAAAGGCGAAATTTTTGGAGAAATTTTTTTTTTTAAATGGGTAATTGAAAATTTATCTCAAAAACTCAACGTAGGGGTTAGGTATTTTTTATATAGAATGTGTATGCAAAGTTTGAAAGAAATCGATGAAGTAGTTTTGGAATGGCAGGTAACACCGCAAATCATGGTTTTCAGGAGACGTTCTACAAAAAGATTCGCAACCGAGTTGTTTGTCGATATTTTGACGTAGGACTACGTCTTTGTTTTCGATGTAGGGGTGCACGTTGCAAATTCCACAAAAATGGTATGTAACGAAAGGTGGTCCAATTTTAAACGCATATAATTCAGCCATGTCACGATAAATTTTCAAAATTTTTGCGCATGTCGCCCCGAAATACTTCTAAGAATAGATTCCAATAGATAAACCCAAAGATTTTTGATATCATGGCATTAAAAATTTAAATAATGAACAACCTAGTCAAAATATCGCTCATTTACACACAGAAGATAGCGCTTCCCTAGTCCAGCACGACAGATTTGTGTACCTAGCGCGCTACGCTTCTATGAATGACGTCATCATCGACTATTTAAACGGAAGGATTTCGCCAAAGCAGCTCAGCAGGGTTATCACATATACAGATTATTCTGTATTTTACAGATTTTTCTAGATAATTTACGACCAAGAATCTGTATATACAGATTACAGATTTTTGGCTAAAATACAGATTTTGCAGATTTTCAGTGTAGATATGTAGTACCCAGTCTATCAGAATTTCGAATAACACTTAAAACACTCAGACCTTAAGAAATCACTAAGCCGTGGAACAAAAGTGCCAAATTTTGATATCATTTGTTCTACAAACAAAGATTAATTAATTTTTCATTGTCAAAATATTATTTTTTGGGAAGCTTCTAGTTAATTTTTGAATACAGATTTTCGATACAGATTTTTTTTCCCGCGATGCAGATTTACAGATTTTTTCACGAAAAATTACAGATTTTAATGTGGCAACCCTGCAGCTCAGTCGCCTGTTGAGCGGCAGGCGAAGCAGATCACTGCGCTGTGTGCTTTTACAGTCAGGTACGCTACCCAGTGAATGCGAATGAGCTTGTCCGTATGCTATCTTTTGTGTTGTGCTCGTTTCCAGCACACTTTTATGTATAATTATTCGTACACAAAATAGTTTGTACATGCGAGCTCCATTTGCAAACACGGTTAACATAGTGTCGTGGTATTAGTTGTCTCTTTCGCTCTACCCATCATCATCAGCGTTGATTCATTTTGCTTTGTGCGCTTGGGTTTAATGTTTGAGGCGAATGTATAGGTAGGTTTATCTGATTTGTTAGCAGGGTCACCATATTTACAGATTTTTCTGTAATGTCACTGTAGGTAGATAGATCTAATTTGTTACTAAATTGCACAATGAAAGTTTATTATTTACGTTCAATCAATTCATTGATTAATTTCCTCATCACGTGATTCATTTCCACTCAGCCTATAGTACTTTGATTCTACTAATAGGTACATACTACAAAGCCTTATTTATGAATGAATACACTGCCACTTGAAAAACCGTTGCAAAAACGCATCTTGTGCATATATAAAATTGTTTTCGATTCTTATATATTTATAGTTTCGATATATGATTAAGACCACTACATTTGCTATATTTGTATGCGTACTTTAGGAAAGTTATAATAATGGCAAAATATAACTAGAATGCTTGATCTATACATGAAATGTGATAATATTGTCTGAAATTTGATTTTTCTTCACTGGTCCGGGTTTTTTACCACACACAATCGAAAAGGTTTTACAAGCCAATCTTATACTATAAAGATTTAGTTCCAGATATTAGTTCGGTCACAGTTTTCTGTCTTCTTTCTTCAGATCTTCTTATATAAGTTTAATCGGATTCGATCACCTACTACAAATGAAATGACCTGATAACCAAGAAGGTTTGGTTCAATATGTAATATTCGATGTTGATTGGTTGTGATTAAACCATACGTAAGCAATATATTCGATTGATTATTACTATAAATGTACTAAGAAAATAAATATTTTACATTAAGTAGTATAGTCCTACGTTTTCAGCTCGTGCAACCCCATAGGGCTGCCCCTTGTAGATTTTTCATAGAAAAATTACAGCATATTTTTGAAATGATATACTATAATATACAAAAGTTTTGATCAATTCGCTTCACGCAAAAATCTAAAAAAAAATCACAAAAAATGTTTTTTTCACGCTGAGATTATTACTACCCCCTTAAAGGAGTATCATGCGGATGGGAAGTACAAGGCGTCTTCCCATTATGCAGACGCTGGAGTATCTTGAGCAGAAAAAGATACCGTTCGAGCCGAAAGAAAAGAACCCATCAAACTTGCTCCAGTCCGATTGAGGATTTTTGCGGCTTCCTCAGTGCCCTAGTGTTCAAAAATAATTGACGGGCCAAGGATACTAAGCAGTTGACCACCAGGATCCGGAATTGTATCCGGAAGATGGACGTCAGTGCCGTCCAGCACTCTTGTGAGAGTATCGCGGTTAAGTTGCTCCAATATTCATTGACTTTTTTTTCAAGAATAAACATTATGTTTTTAATAAAAAATATTGAATTCGCTGACTTTTTTTGTTTTTTTAGCTACATAACTGAAAAAAATCTCATTTTTTATTGAACGCCCGTTACTTACCATTTGAGCTAGTGCAATAAATCACAAAATTGAAAAATATTATTCATGTATGCGTGAACCAATCGTGCTCTTGAAATAGTTCACAAAATCATGAAGTCTTGTTCATAGAAACGTGAACTCATTCATGATCCTTAATATAATAGTCACACCAGACCATGTGCGGCCGTGAAATGTTCGTGAACTAGTTCATGATCCCTACTATAATTTTCACGACTGATTATTCATGTAGTGAAATAGTTCACAAAATCATAAAATATTGGTCATGGATTTGAGAACTAGTTCATGACTTGTAGTACATGATTCACGATCTATCTTGAGTGCTTGTGACATTTAGAATACATCCGTAATCATTTTCTGTTTCATGCAACTCTGCACATGGTCTTGAAATTTTCACGTGAACTATTGCACAAAATTTAGGTTTTATCGTGAAATGCCATATAGTTATGTATAGCCTATAGTGCAGTGTTTTTCAACCGGGGGTGAATTCACCCCCAGGGGTACGCCAGATTATGAATTATTCCGGGTAAATTTCGACTTATTATCCTCATATTTCCATCGAATTATTGTCTATTTTATAGAGTCAATAATTCGATGGAAATATTAGGATAACAAGTTTAAATTTACCCGGAATAATTCATAATCTGACGTACCCGTGGGGGTGAATTCACCCCGGTCGAAAAACATTGCTATAGCGACTAGTAAAGGATGGGAGCAGCAGATATAAGCAAATTATTAGGACTCGAATATCATTATTTATTCGATAAGGTTCAATGTGATGTCCAGACAGCAAACGATAACTGCGTTGAGCATCAAAAATATATTATAGAGCCACAGATCTGATGAAGTAGTTCACAAAACAAGATACCGCGAATCATTTACGGTTTTATGTACCAAATCATATCGTCACGTTACTCGGAGTAACAAATCTGATAGTAATTTAACGTGAGCAGCAGTCACATTACTGCACGTGTCAAATTCGAACATTAGTTCAAGAATAAAATATCACGATAACGTGCATATAAATTACGAAAAACGTGACTAAGATCCTGAAAACAAGAACATAAATTACACTACTCGTGATTAAAATATCAAAAAACGTGGCTATGATCCTGAAATCATGAACACAAATCATTCTATGTGTGACTAAAGTTGTAACACGTCAGGGTAACAATTCAGCACTGGGTGGAAATATACCTATTTGTGCGTACTTTCTCCGTAGAGTGTATTGTTTATTTTAGTTATGCTCACCACTGTTCCATATGATCGTTCGCTTTTTACGTTAAACTTTGTTTATATTTTTGTTTGTGGACGATTTTGTTAGATTAGATAGGTGTAGTAATATTTGTTAAATATTTGTATATACGTAACATAGGGTTTAGTTAGGCCACCGCTCTCCGCTTGCTGCAATAAGTGTGCTGGTTATGCTACACATAGCGATGGCAGCTATGCGGCGGTACAGCTTTTTTGGTGTTGGTGTTTGTTTTGTCGTGTCGTGAGGAAGACGGCCATCGAGTTTTGAGAAAGTGACGGATTACGACCTAGAACAGACGTCCAGAATATTTATTTTGTTTTCGGGACAGTTTCCCGCCACGTTTAACCGGGAGGTGAAGTGCGCGTGTGCGACAGATAAAATCCCTGTCGAAAAGTGCCGGCTCGTGGTTCGGGCCCAGTGTATAGTGTGGTGTCGGTTCGCCAATAGGGGTTAGCTAATTGCAAAGGAGTCCTTTGTTTGTTGTTTGTTTGTTTATTTAATTGAAGGCTTTAACCTCATAGGTCATTCGTCTTAAGGAGTTCTTTCGCTACCCCGACTAATTAACAAGGAACCGAACACCGACCGCTCTCACTGTGGAGGAAACGTCGAATGAGCCAAGCTCTCCTCCACAGTTCATCGCCAAGGAGAACGAAGCAGGGCGGACAAAGGTTCTCCCTGGGAAGATCACTGCGGTGACTTCCGGGATCGTTTACGACAAGTAGACGATCCGGTGATTTATCACCACCGTCGTTAGGGAGGTTCCAACAAAGGAGCCAAGCCCACCTCCCTAGCTAAGAGCCAAGGACCGCTGCCGGAGCAGCCAACGTAAATCGCGAGAACTCGGCCGTTGTTGTCCCGGCCGGTTGGAAGAAACCGCCCGTCAGATCCGCCACCAGCAGCATCATCGAAGTGTGCAGAACAGAGAAGATCGGAGTAAATAAACACGGTAAAATTTAGTTTATTTGTTTTCCCTTTTTATTGTTTTGTTTACATACGAAAATCCGAAATTCCGGTAGAGGCACCCTGGGCGCCCTGAAAAGAAGGGTCCGCCGGGCAAACAAAAACCCGAGTAATGGGCAAACCGCTACTTACAAAATATCACGGTAACGTGAATAGGAATTACGGAAATCGTTATCAAGAACCAGAAATCATGAACACAAGTCACACTACTCTGCTAGAGAAAATAAACGCAAAACTCGTGAATAAAATATCACGAAAACGCGCGAATATAAATTACGAATATTGTGACTAAACCCTTAAATCATGAATATAAATCGTGCAACTCTACCAGAAAAATCCGATATCAAACTCATGAATAAAATATCATAGAAACATGAAGAGAAATTATGAAAATTGCGACTAAGCTCCTGAAACCATAACCATCGTTTCAGTTGATATACTACAAAGCAGTGTATTCCCAAAGTATGAACAAGAATCATAACAAACACTAAACATGTCCAGGGAACAACCACAGTAACTCAACCAAAAATTGCAATGTAACGCTATGTACATTTTTGTGCGAACTAGTTTTTTAAGATCACACATAGTTTCGTGAATACGAGGTATCCATAATTTCAGGAACTTGGTCACGATTTTCGTAAATCTCTCAGCTCAGGAAATCGTGATTTTTTGTTCATAACTTTATGAACGGATTTTTTCCGTGAGTAAAAGCACGGTCGAGATAATTTCGTATCCAGATTATATTGGGGTTAATTTTTTGAGAAGGGAAACGAAAAAATTCCAACATTTTTAAAATAACTACAGATTTTTATGTAGCATCGATTGAAAAACATCCTATTTCCGTTGTCAAAGAAGAAAATCACAAACGCCAATTGCTCAGAACTAAGATGATTTTCTGATTTTTGGGCAAATATCGATATATCCTTAAAGAAGCAAGGCTAAACTGAATGTTTGTAATTACAGCAAAATGCAAATCAAATGTGTCATTATATTATACGATCAAAATTTATATGAAGTTAAAATTGCAATCTAATTCTAGCATCAAAATATTATTTCGATTATATTACATTACGTGTTTTAGATATTGATGCTTGACATAGGATAACCTGAGCTGGAGTGAGGTACGAGAAAATACCATACCATACGCATACCAATCCAAAACGAGTACACATGTAAGAGTAGCAACCGAGTTTATATTACAATAACTTCACTATATGTAATATGGTTCGATTAGCTGTAAGCTGGATTCTCACGTCTAACTATTTTAAGCCTATCGCGGCTCAGGTCTGATTTTTGTGATCTCTCTGACAGCGACTCATGTCAATAACCCAGCTCTATTGAGGTTTTTAAAAATTTCTATTTTAATGAAAAGAGAATGTTGATATTCTTTTCTACTTTCAATAATTGGTATAAATGAATACGTATAATAACCTAAGAGTCTAGTGATTAAAAAATCTGATAGCCTCGCCGAAAGGATTGTTATTAGCATTTGAATAAATTAATTCAAGAACATTATATTCACAGTATAAGGTGCTGATTAAATGAAGATTCTATTTCCTAAAAGCACCCGAAATTTGTTGCATTGCTCATCATCAGATTATCAGACCCTGTTGGGTATCCCTAGTTCAGAAAGAAACAAAAGTTTTATCTTCGCCGTTTGTGCTAAAGTTGCTGCTGGCTGGCGCAGAGTGCTCATTACTTTTTTTTATCAGATAGAAGCAATCAACAGACGGTTGAGTATACAGACAAATATGAAAGATGATAAGAGAAAAACAAGGTCCTCTATAAATGAAGGCAAACGGTATGATAGTCTCCTAGATCGGGGACCACTGGTTTTTATCTCCCAACCAACACCGTGACGTGATCTACATTAGTCATCTGAGCCCAACTTAACTGAAATACCCGCATTCACATTGTGATTGCTTTAATAATCACTTGTTGAAAACCCCAATATGTAGGGCACCGGCCGATGATAAATTATAAAACCAATGAGTTCAGTTATTGATAACCTCAAAAAAGTCAGGTGATTAAAATTACCTCAAGCAATCAAACATCTGTACCAAAACTTATGCTGGAAAACTATTCGGCTGCATGTAGATCTTGATAGTTGCCTGTAGTCATGTGCTAATATTGGCTGGTAAAAGTTAACTTTTCCTTATTCAATTTCCACTGACGTCAGCCGTTGATGCCTTATCTCTCTCCTGTCGTAGTTGTCATATACAATCAATCGAGCTCTGTGACAATCACTTCAGATATTTCTTCGCCTTTGGCTGCACGAAGCTTTGATAACCTCTATAAAATTATATTGCTCGGAACTAGCACACTGTGTCCACAATCTTCTTTCAAATCTACACGCATAAGGGCACTCTTCTATGTTCAGCACAACCGCGATACACTGTACTCATCTTCACCTTCGAAAACGATCCAGTTTTAAGAAAATACCTCACATCAAAGCACTTCAGCTGGAAACTTCACTTTGCACCCTCAACCGGACCTCGCAAACTGGTGCTACGCTAGGAGACAACGTAGAAAAAGCACAACCGAACCGCTCGAGTGTCTAACCGCAATTAAAACCTTGCCCGATGCACCAATCAAACGGTCCAGGCTGCCTGCTCGTGAACCAGCACACCGATAATAACAATAATACAATCCGACAAACAAAAGGGCCTTCAGTGCGCTCAAATCACTCAACTTCTCTCTCGCGGGGGAAAATCAACAAACAATCAGCTGCGCGAATGTGGCTTATCAGTAGCAGTACCCCGCGTCTTCTCTGAGATGATCGTTTGGCAAGCGCTGAATCACCGAAAATAAAAATCACATCACTGCGTCCCACTAACAACGACCACGATCCACGTGCTATATGGCGGCGAAGTACCTACTTAGTACACATTGCATGCGATGCCATAATCGCATTGCATTCAAGTTGGGCACGAAATTGGTCCATGAACGGCTCGGAGTCTGGTGGTGACATTGACATCAAATTTAAAACGAGCAATGGAATCAAGTGGAAGAGTTCAGTGTTATCGTTAGGTGCTGATTAGAACAATGCACTACGTAGAACGTTTGATGCACATTTCTTGAGTTTAATTGTGCGTGTCCGTTATCGCTGAGCCTTTGCTAGTTTTATGAAAATATACGGAGTGAGCACCCATGTTGTTTGTTTGTAAATTCGCTCTAAGCAGTCCTTGGAATTGCAAAGTAAGCGCCTTATAATGGGGAATCAACTGCTCAGATCCCTTTCATGGCGCAAGTTTCCGTGCGATGATTAGGAATAATTAGGTGGTCCAAAATGTGTTTTGAAATTCCAAATCAAAATATGTTTTGTTGACAGTCCAAAATTCTTTCAATCGTATTATCCTAAAAATTTACGTAGTACGTCGGTAGAGTGGTGAAAAAAATAGTTTTTTCGTGCGGTAATTGCCCCAATCGAATTTTGAAAATATAAGCAAACACAAGAAATTCAAGCTGTTCTAAAACAAGAAATTCAACGAGCCTTATAGCGCATTCCTGACTCGTAAAGTGCACAGACTCTGGGTCGTGCTATAAAAATATATTCCGTCAGACACCAGTTACTATGTTAGCAGTTATATTATACATAAATACTACATTTATATACTTATTGTAATCATTAAATACAACACGTATAGTGTAAAATATAGTTAACCCTTAAATGCGTAATGCTGTTTTAAAACAACATTGCGAAAACATTGCAAAATTATCACAATAATGTATTGAAACTCCCATGTTTGGAAATAAAGTCAAATGTTATATCAATTGGAACAAAAAAAATATTTATTGCAAAATTTTTTAAAGACTTATTATGTACAACAAGAATGTTGCCAAAATCGGAAGGTTCCAAAAAGGGAGCATGCAAAAAACGAATCGTGCCAAAAACCGAATCTTACTGTATTTTCAAAATTCGGTTGGGGCATTAGCGTACGAAAAACTTTTTTTTTTGGACCACTCTAATGCGTCAGATTACTCTAACCGAACTTTTATCAGCTAATATTAAACTTTACGCGGTTCGATTCGAATACATAGCTGAGCCGAGGGACTTTTAAATATTTTCATTATATAAATACTAAAAATGGAAAGCTATTGGGTGCCTGTCGAATTAGACGCTCGTAGTTTTCCAATGCACAGTGGTCCAAACTAAATGACTTAGCCTTGCAATATGTTTAGAAAAGTGGTTGCACTTTGGCTCTTCTTTTCCTTTGAACAGAAGCTAGGGTGAAGATTTAAAATTGAACTTTTTAACGATTCGAGGTAGAGCTTGACTGTCTTCGATTAAGTTGTATCACATTTTAGACGAATTTGCTGAGAACACGTAAGCTCTATTATCTTTTGTTCTTTCCATTGCACGAGAAATCCAAATGTAAGCTTTAGGAAGTTCCTTAAAAAACGGGTTTATTTCTATAACTTTTGCAATTTTTATTTTACACTAAAGTACTCTTTGGACAACTTGAAGATTATTCTAGGGCGCATAATTTGTTTTAAAACACCAACGGGTAAACTTTTTTCGTTTCAATGGTATTTATTTCTTATTTTTCATCTGCCTTTGTGTTGGTCTACATGAAGTGTTCCTAGAATGAGAAAAGCCCATTTTAGGATATATTTCAGAAGCAATCCTCAAATAGATTGGATTACAAAGGTTTTACACTACAATTAAACATAATTACACAGTATTGCAAGCACAAAAATTACAAATATTACTTAAATGTAATCTTAAAATCTATTTTTGGAAACAAGATACAGAAAAGTCAAAATGGTCATAAACACTATTAAAAACATTACACATCGCACAGTGGTCCCAAAGAGCAAAAAAAAGGGTTTTTTAGATTGCGTCAAAACGGTTGACTTTAGCAATATGGTGTCTTTGAGAAAGTTTCTTGGAGTAGAACTCCCCTTCTTTCTGTCTTATCGGATTGATGATTAATCCCCGCACATAGGGTTAGAAATTTTTCATAAGAGATTTTTCTAACCCGAAGAGGCGAATGACCTTAAGGTTAAAACCTCTATAATCGAAATAAAAAACTAACAGTAATATATGCTGATGTATTTAATGCCGGAACAGCTCTAGTATGGACAAACTTAGGCTCTAGTATTTCCATAGAGGGCCGCCTTGGGGAGATCTGATTTTTCCAGCATTTGTTGTGCTTTTCTTGCACTTTAATTTGTTTACAAAGTGGTTTGCCCGTTTTTGCCCGTTTAAAAGTTATCGGCATTGGAAAAAAAGCTATTTTCAATCAAAAAATGTGAATATCTCCACACATACTAACGATAGCAAGTTTCCGTCTTCGGCAAAGTAATGCAGTTTAATAGTCCAAACAATGTTCTAGAACATTTTTATAATGGAAAAAATCTAGAAGAAAACTTATGAGGAAAAAACTGTTTTTAAGGGGCCTTTCACAAATAATGTCCCATATCTCAAAAACCTTAAAAGATAGAGAGTTGAAGTCTTCGAGTAAAATGTTTGCAACGAGTTTCTCTACTACTTTGCTAAAGTAAGTATTTGTCTATCTGAATGATTGAAGAAAATAAATTTCGTAACTCACTTTTAGGAGGATTAATCATCAATCCGATAGGACAGAAAGAAGGGGAGTTCTACTCCAAGAAACTTTCTCAAAGACACCATATTACTAAAGTCAACCGTTTTGACGCAATCTAAAAAAACCCCTTTTTTGCTCTTTGCGACCACTGTGCATCGCCCTAATGGGTTCGTTCTGACCGTACTCTTTCCGCTGAAATTCCAGTCTTAAGAAGTTATGCGATCTGAGATTTCTCGGGGGCACATTGATATTTCTTTGTGAGAGAATATCTGGAGCATCTATTTGACCAGTTAATATCTTCCCAACAAATACTGCTCTAAATGTGTTCCGCTTTTTCGCTAGGGTTTCCATATCGAGCAGACGCCAGCGATCGATATACGGTGGTAGCTCTGCTTGGTTACGCCATGGGAGAGTTCTAAGAGCAAAACGGAGGAATCTTGTCTGCACTGCTTCTGTTCGGTTGATCCAAATGCTCGTATAAGGACAACAAATGGGTGCTGAAGCTTCCAGGACAGATCGAAATAGTGAAAAATAGAGTGCCTGTAAACAATATGGATCAGTGAATTCTTTGGCGATTCTTATAATGAAGCCGATATTTCTATTTGCCTGTGCTATCAGTAGCGTCTGGCTCAAATGGCACGTTCCCCATGTTGATCGGAGATTTGTGCCTTGCCAAGAATCGTCTTTTCATCATTTTCCTGATGGGAAGGATTGGGGAAGTGGTAAGGTTAGGGGTAAGGAAAACAACGACACAGAACACTTAAAACAGAGCATTCTGCACCCCCGGAGTGATGCTGAACGATCTGCAGGTGCTACAACAGCAGGAATAAAACTTCCAACCCCCGGAGGGATTTAGAACCTCTACTCAAACAGTGAGCGGATATATCAACACCCCCGAGGGGATATTGAGATAACAGAACGACAACACCCCCGAAGAGATATGGTCATTCAAATACGGCTAAAAAACTATAGCTCTTTACCACACTCGGTTAGGAACAAAAGCATATCCTTAAATTTCAGCTCTCTGTACATAGGTTCATCTATGTATGGAGAACCAAAAAACCGGATGCGCAATTGCATTAATACAGGGCAATTGCATATCAAATGATATGATGTTCCGTAATCGGATTTACAAAGATCACATGAATAATACTCAGCGCGCTGAATAGTAGCCATGCGATAATTGAGTTTGCAATGTCCAGTCAGTGCCCTGACCAGAATACTGCAGTTGTGCTTGGAAAAATGCAACAAATTTCTTGACATTTTCGGGCTCACATACGGCAGAAAAGCCTTTGTTTGAACGCAAGTTTGCAAGCTACGCCAATGGTTGGCATGTTCGAATGCAGCCCAAGAGCGAATCTTGTGCTTTATCTAACTTATTGACAGTGGTAGAACTGGTTCTGGACCAACGAAATCAGTCGCAGCGCCAGCTCTAGCCAATTCGTCCGCCCATTCATTTCCAGTAATACCGGAATGACCGGGTACCCATAGAAGGTAGATAGCATTTGAAATGCTAAGTTCTTCGATTTGAGTTCGACATGCGATTACTAATTTCGATCTCGAATCTGCTTTCAGGGCAGCCTGACTGTCAGAGCAAAAATAGATTCTTTTACCGCAAATTCCCTGTTGATGCGGATTGTACGCCACACAGAATCACAAAGATTTCTGCTTGGAATACGGTACAGTATCTACCAAGCGAATGAGATTGATTTAATCTCATCTCATGACAATAGACACCAGCACCAGCTCGGCCCTCCAACAAAGAACCGTCCGTATAACAAACTACGTATTCTTCAAGTTGTCGCTCCATCCAGCCAGACAGCCATTTCTCACGAAGAGGAATTCTCACATTGAAAGTTTTAGAAGGAAAACTACATGTGAGTGTAAGGTCACTGGGAGCAAGTGTATATTCATCCCAAGTAACCATTTGGGGCCACAGTCTTGTGTGGCTAGTTACACGATCTATTGGGTTACTGTTCCAGAGCCCAGTAACCTTAAGACGGTATGCACAAGAAAGTGCTTCTTGTTTCAGAAACACATGTAGTAGTTTTATGTTCAAGAGTGCCTCGAGAGCAGCAGTAGGTGTTGTCGAGAACGCACCAGTCATCGCCATCAAGAGCATCCTCTGAAGATGGTTTAACTTTGATTGGATTGTCATGACTTCTCCCTTCTGCCACCAAACAAGGCACCCGTATGCCAGTATTGGTCTAACAATTGTTGTGTAGATCCACTGAATGTACTTGGGTTTGAGTCCCCAAGATTTGCCGAAAGCCCGTCTACATTGCCCAAAGGCCATGCAAGCTTTCTTGATCCTGAAATCGATGTGAGCTGTCCAATTAAGTTTTGAGTCGAGAATTACACCAACGTACTTAACTTGATCTTCGACAATAATTTCAGAGTCAAAAAACTGCAATGGACGAGCTCCGGTTGTAATCCTTCGTTGCGTGAAAAGCACCATTGAGGTTTTATTTGGATTAACTGATAGTTCAACATGAAAACACCACCGCTCAACAACACATAAGGCTTGTTGCATCAAATCAAAAAGTGTGTTAATGCAAATACCGGTGATCATTATATGATAATCATTGGCGAAACCATACGTCGGAAGCCCAAGCTCATTTAGTTTTCTCAACAAGCTATCGGCGACAAGGTTCCATAGAAGTGGTGACAGCACACCACCTTGAGGACATCCGCAGACACTCAGTTTCCTCATCTCTACTAGTCTTAACGATGAGCACAGATGTCGGTTACTAAGCATTGCGTGTATCCAGTTCGTGATATATGAAGGTACTCCATGATCTCCAAAATGGATTCGAAAGACACGTTGTCAAAAGCACCTTCAATGTCGAGAAAAACTCCTAAACTTGATTGTTTTTGTGAAAAAGCTTTTTCAATGTTGTAGACAACATTGTGTAACAGGGTTGTCATTGAAGAACAACGAAAAAAGCAACGATCCTAGATTGCTCCATTGGAGCACTCCCGACAAGTTCATGAAGCTGTATGTATCGTTATTTCCTAATTTTACAAATAGAGAACGAGATATGATTTAAGCCACCCTGTGAAATTTGACGAAGCGCCTAGCCGCTTTATCTTTGCCAGTATAAGAGAGTGATCTACACGATCGAATGCAGCCTTGAGATCCGTGTATACAATATCGACCTGAGACCCAACTTCAATATTTTTAATACAGAGCGAAGTGAATTGGGCTAGATTAGTAGTTGTCAATCTGCCTGAAAAAAGCCATGTTGATCCTACGATATGTATGCTTTGGTCTCACGAAACAGCACGTTTCCTACTAATATCTCAAATAACTTTGATCCAGCGCAGAGTGAGGTTATGTCACGATAGTTCGTAACATTTTGCTTATCACCTTTTTAAAAAACGGGAAACATAACAGATTTTTCCAACACACAGGAAACGCCGATTTCAACAGTGATTGATTGAAAATTATCCTTGAAGGTATACACAATGCGCTTGCGCATCTTTTCAGTATAATGGAAGGAATACCATCTGCCTGTGTTGAAGACTTTAGCTTTCTCATGGCAGTTAGAATGTCTTCGTCAGTAAATTGGATATTACCTAAGTTAATTACATCATGAGGGACATTCTGAAGGTCATATTCCACCTAAGTGGAGTTAGCCGAGTCCTTTTTAAACACACTTGAGAAATGTTTAGCGAATAGGTCCCAGATGCCGCTTGGAGTGCTGTATGTTTCATTTGCAAGGAACATACTGGAAGGAAACCCCTTTTCTTTACGTTTTCTGTTAACGAAAGACCAAAACTGCTTTGGATTTTGTTTCAGGTTTGATTGGGTTTGTGCTACGTGTTTTGAATTATATGTCTTGTAACTGTTACCAGCTTGAATAAACTCTCGTTTTGTAATGGAGTTTCATCGGCTGGTGTAATACCGAAACGCAGCTGCTCGTAATCTTTTCAGCTTACGTAGCTGACGATTGGACCATGCCGGTTTTGGTCGGGGACGTGGTGTGGGAACTGTTATTCTGAAAAGCTGTTTCAGGACCAGTGAAAGTTTTTCTACGGCAACATCTACATCGATCGCGCAATTTAACATAGTCTCCCAATCAATTGCCTGCAGTGAACTTTGGAGCCTAGAGAAATCAGTCTTCGAAAAATTGAACTTCCTGACATCCAGCATTTCGTCATAAACCAACTGGGGACAAATCTGCGTTACTAGAAGAGGAGGATGATGTGCGTCACAGGAAACTAATGGCTCAAGGGCTTCTGAAACGGTGCAGTTAATAGAAGCTTCTTCAATTACGAACAGGAGATCCGGAGTTCGATTTCGTCTGTTATTTACTGTACACATTTGCAGCATGTTCAATATACCCGTCCAATAAGGCAATACTCGCTCTCGAAAAGATAGATTCAGAAGGATCTGGAAGGCATAACCGGAGGGGGTACTCTTCTAAAGAAGTCCTGGCTGATTATAGTCACCAAACAGTAGATGTGCTTCTGAATAATATTTATATCACTTGCGGAATCGGGGGGAATGTATACTACGCCCACACAAATATTAGTATCGCGCCCGCGAATATCTACCCATAGTTGTTCGAGATCGTTACTACCAGTTTCATGTTTGGACGAGAGCCGGTTGGACACTGCAATAAGCACACCACCACCATGTTTTTCCCTATACTGTCTGGATCGTGATCTTTACGGTAAACCGTGTACCTTGGGCCGAATAACTGGAGTGTATTGATTAGATCATTCAGCCACGTTTCGGTTAGAACAATGACATCATACTCGGCCTCTGAAACAGCGACGAACAACTCATCAATTTTTGTGCGTAGTCCTCTGACGTTCTAGTAGATGTTCCTCCAGGTAGTGCGGTAGAAAGACGAGTAGCGATGGTAGTGGCGTCCGCCTGTAATAGGGTTGGATTTTCAGCGGGGGCAGCATCTGTATGTCCTAATTCGGAAGAACATATACATTCATTTCATTTACCTGTGTAAACAAAAGCAGGCACTTCAAATTGCTGTAATCGTTTTAGACTGCTGTTATCTGACCGGAGCAGATAGTAGTCACTGCTTTCAGATTTCGTAGTCAGTATACAGGCGTCGGTGATAGAATCAAACTGATTGTAAACGGTGGTAAACTGCAATTGTGGATCAAATTCAGGGTGCGCAGAATCTATAGTAGCTTCGGGAGGACATGATTATGAGATATTTTAAATAAAAAAATATAACTTAACACTTAACTTAACATACAATACGGTTGCTGTCATATGAAATAGACGGCTTTGTAGTTTAGAAACGGCAAATACGATATTTTTTATATCTCGCAATATTTACTCAAAAAATAGTTTATTTTTAATAAATAGTAAATGTAACTTTTTATGATGGAAGATAGACGTACGGCATATTGAGACAAAATATCTTTAAGTATATTTCTAAAGTCATTTTAATGCATAATCAAAACTGCAAGTTGTATAAACAAAACTATTTATTTGAAGACACCCTATTTTTTGGTAAATTGTTTGCAAAATGAAAAGTACAAGACTAGGAGTTCCAATGGATTCGAAAAAAAAACTTTCCAAAGTTTGATTTCTTCAATTTTCTGGAAGACTGCGAAACTCTTTCTCGAACCATTAAAAAGTTAATTTTCTAATTTTAATAAATTTGGAACCACCCTACTCACTATTTAAAATAATAGAAAAGTCTCGTAAAGTACAAAATTTTATCATGAAAACGAAACTATAACTTTTATATTGTCCACCGTGAAAAATTGGCTGTGGTTTTTTAATTGCGCTGTTGTGTTGCGTACCTCAGCACGGTGTGGTAGTGTGACAAAAAGTCACATCCACTTTTTCAAAAGCACCATTTACCTAAGCCGATGGTTTTTCCAGCAGGTATTTTGCATGAATTGAATCGTGATGATCTAATAAATCGACAGATATTCTTCTTTTAGAGTTTGGAAAAGGTTTCAATGGATAATCTGGTGGCAAAGCTGAACAGAATTGTTCCTACTCATACTACCCAGCGTTCAATTCTAACACATGCTCAAAAAAGGTAACTTGAACCTTAAATGGCAGAGGGCGAAACACCATCTGATGTCATTATGGAAGTCCCTGATCTCCCTAACATTCGCATTGCTCCCCATATAAAGCAGTACCCACAAGGGTCCTCTGTGCCATGGGTAGAATATTTTCGGACCGGAGAGAAACCGGTTAATATATTAAAACATTCTCGGGATCTGACTGCTAACTACCCGGCCGTAACTCACATAACACGTGTTCGGGCAAACAAGATACGTAATATAGTGAATGATGTCGGCAAGGCGAACGAAATTGCTTGCTGTGAGCGCTTTACGTGGGAATTTAAGGCAAACATGCCTGCTATGGCCGTAGAAATCGATAGGGTTGTGTCCGAACCGGGCCGAAGAACTGTTGGAGCACGGGGTTGGCTGCTTTAAGGACCCCTATCTTCAACAGATTAGATCTTGGTATGCAAACAATTGTATACCGCAAACACCGAGGGAGATAAGACTACCTACTCTCAATCAGGCTCGCTTCGGGTGACCTTTGCTGATTTGGCTAGCGTTGAGCAAGAATCTAATGATGCTCAAGAGGGAACATATTTTGTTAACCCGGGGGAGTCCAGGAAGAGGCAAAATCTTGCTTCCCCTAGACTACCTCGTAAGGGCGCCAACAACATCTAATAAATTCAACGGAATTTCTGCCCTAAACCCGAAGCAAATTGCTCCAGGACTTGGAAATTTTAATTCTAACAAGGAGTATCCACCACTTTCAGGGACACCAAAAACCCTAAGCGTACCCTTTTTTCAAACAGACACTCAGTCCAGTAACGGACTTATAAAATTTTCTGACGTAGTGGACTTAATTTTCACAGCTTTCAACGTTACTGATCCTCTTAAAAGTCTTCTGATACGTTTTCTCCCTATAGTGCAAACATTTTTGAACCAGTTGACTACTAAATGGCCCCTCCTTGCAGCGATCGTATCCTTCGATGGCTAAGTCATCGAACGAGGAACGATTCGATCACTGTTCTACAGTGGAACAGCAGAAGTATCCTCCCGAAAATCGATTCCTTTAAATTTTTACTAAATAGTCTAAAATGTGATGCTTTCGCATTATGTGAAACTTGGTTAACTTCCGATATAAATCTCAACTTCCACGACTTTAATATAATTCGTCTGGATCGAAAAAACCCTTACGGAGGAGTATTTTTGGGGACTAAAAAATGCTATTCTTTCAACCGAATTAACTTCCCTTCGACACCAGACATTGAAACTTGTCAAGTTCTAATCAAAGGCAAAGACCTTTGCATTACTTCCATCTACATTCCTCCTAGAGCCTCGGCAGGGCACAGAATGCTTTGTAATATCACGGAATCCTTACCGGCGCCGCGGCTAGTTTTAGAAGACTCTAACTCGCAGGGTACGGTATGGGGCTGTATCCATGATGATAATAGATCAACATTAATCCAAGATCTTTGCGACAATTTCAACATGACCATCTTAAACACGGGAGAAATGACGGGGATTCCTACAAACCAGCACACCAGCAAGCGCGTTGGATCTATCGCTATGCTCGACATCGCTACAGTTAGATTGCATCTGGGAGGTTAGATTGCTGATCCTCACGGTAGCGATCATTTACCTATCGTGATTTCAATTGCTAACGGTTCAAGACCATCAGAAACATTCAATGTCTCGTATTGAACTTATTTAACAAGTTTCTTAAGGGTAACATTGTCTCTCATGACTGGAGGCAAGTGAAGGTCATCGCCATCCAAAAACCAGGAAAACCAGCCTCCGACCACAACTCTTATCGACCGATTGCAATGCTGTCCTTTATTCGGAAGTTGTTCGGGAAAATGATCTTGTTTCGCCTCGACAATTGGGTTGAGGCAAATGGCTTACTGTCAGATACACAATTTGGCTTCCGCAAAGGAACGTTGCGTTGCTTTCTACAGAAATCCAAATGGCATATGCTAACAAAGAGCAGATGGCATCAGTCTTCTTGGGTATTAAGGGGGCTTTTGACTCAGTTTCTATAAATATTCTGTCAGAGAAGCTGCAGCAGCATGGTCTTTCACCAATTTTAAATAACTTTTCGCTAAACCTGTTGCCTGAAAAGCACATGCACTTTTCGCATGGCGATTTAGCAACATAGCGATTTAGCTACAAGTGTCTTCCCCAGGGCTCATGTCTAAGTCCCCTACTCTACAACTTTAACGTGAATGACATTGACGATTGTCTTGTCAATTCATGCACTCTAAGGCAACTTGCAGACGACGGAGTGGTCTCTGTCTGCTTGGGCTCTCCAACTGGTTATCGAGCTCTCCACGGAGAAAACTGAATTGGTTGTCTTTTTAAGGAAGCGTTAGCCGGCGCAACTCCTGCGTCTATTAATGGGTGTAACGATCAATCAGGTCTTCACATTTAAATATCTCGGGGTCTGGTTCGACTCTAAAGGTACCTGGGGATGTCACATTAAGTATCTGAAACAGAAATACCAGCAAAGGATCAATTTTCTCCGGACAGTAACTGGAACATGATGGGGTGCCCAGCCAAAAGACCTGATCAGGTTATGCCAAACAACGATATTGTCGGTGATGGAGTACGGGTGTTTCTGTTTCCGCTCCGCTGCGAACATACACTTCATCAAACTGGAGAGATTGCCTTAGGTTGCATGCACTCGACCCATACGATGAGTCTCGAAGTGCTGGCGGGCGTTCTACCGCAGAAAAATAGATTATGGGAACTCTCATATCGATTGCTCATCCGATGCGACATTTTCAACCCGCTGGTGATTAAATACTACGAGAGGCTCGTCGAGCTTAATTCTCAAACCCGTTTTATGTCCTTGTACTTCGACTACATGGCACAGAGCATCAATATTTCTTCATATAATCCCGACCGTGTCCCTTTCTTTGATACTTCTAATTCAACTGTATTCTTCGACACATCCATGAAAGAGGAGACCCTTGGAATCCCGGATCATATATGCCCTCAAGTGATCCCCAATATATTTTATAATAAATTCCGAGAAGTTGACTGCGACAAAGTGTTCTACACCGACGGATCAAACCTCGATGGGTCCACGGGCTTCGGTATCTTCAATGATAATGTCACCACTTCATTCAAGCTCAATGATCCTGCTTCAGTTTACGTCGCCGAATTAGCCGCTATTCAGTATGCCCTTGGGATCATCAACACTTTGTCCACAGATCACTACTTCATCATTTCATCTTTTCGGACAGCCTCAGCTCTATCGAGGCTCTTCGTACGGTGAGGCCTAAAAAGAAATTCCCGTGTTTTCTGGGGCAGATACGGGAGTCTCTGCGCAAGTTATCTGAAAAATCTTTCCAGATTACCTTTGTTTGGGTCGCCTCTCATTGATCTATCCCGGGTAATGAAAAGGCCGACTCTTTAGCAAAGGTGGGCGCTTTAGAATGTGACATCTACGAAAGACCAATTTGCTTCATGGAAATTTTCAGTATTTGTCATCAGAGGACACTCGACAAGGCACTGTGTCACTGATCTGTTTGCCCGAAAGTTACAAGTTCTGCTGTTCTTTCCATGTCATCATATACGCCTTCTCTCCCCCGTCCATGATACAACTGCTGCTAAACCGATGATGGAAATAAGCCCCCCTTTGAATATCTTAACCAAGCAAAAGTCTTCATAAAAAAAATAAAATTTGTATTCTGTATTCCTAGTTTTAAGATAGCTGTAATTTTTATTCTTCATTAAAACTATTGTCCTCCATCTTGTAAATAGAATTGTATTCCTAGTTTTAAGATAGCTGTGAAATTTCTCATAAAAACTTGTTCCCCCTTTTGTATACCAAACTATATTTTTAGTTTTAAGCAGTGGCGTAGCCCGGGGGGGTTTTGGGGGTTAAACCCCCCCCCCCCCTCCAAACCAAAATTAATTGGATTGAAAAAAAATTGATGCTGACGAATTTAATTTAATATTCCACAAAATATTTTTGGAAAAATATTCTCTGATCACTACATTGAGAACTGTGTTTAAAGCGTCATGAGAACTTTTGGAAAATTGTGGGAAGGGGATCTTGTAACTTATCTCTTAGCCAAAATCCCATAGTTGTCAAATTACTTCAATGTAAAATAAAATAACTGTCTGAATTATTATGAGCTCATTTTTGGAAAGATGCTTCAAAATATGGATTAGAGACAATTTTTCGAATGGGAATCTAAATTTGAATAGGTTGATTGCATATAAAACATAAGCTTGTTTACCGAAAACTTCAGAAACTAGTTGAAAGCTGATGTAATTTTGTCTCTAGCAGGTCAGGATCGGTTTTATGAGCATTGGATTTTTGTTGTATTATCAACTATATGAATAGCCTCTTAGCAGGATGCAATGAATGGCGTACTAGTACTGCAAGTTGTGAGGTTGACTATTGAAGAAAAGTAAAATTAATGCTCGATAAATTTTTAACGGTCACGATCACATTCATTCGAAACTGCCAAATTTCGATGTTAAGTAACATTGAAGAATTTCAAAACGTAAAACTGTTCATCTGCTGATAGAATAATTTTGACGGTTAATCCTCCTAGAAGTAATTATAGACAAGAATTACTCTTCAACCAAATTTGGGTCGAGACTTAATGTCTCCAGCAAAGTTTTCGAAAGTGCTATTTCAAACAACTTTGTCAAAGACATAAATATCCCACATATTCAGAGTATCGAAATATAGTAGTAGAAAACCTTTACAACAAGCTATTCTGAAATTACTGTATTTGATAAATCTCTTCTGCGGTAATTAAATAATAAATTCACATTGCGTTCAAGGTGCCTTTGAAGCTTACAAAAAAAATAAGGGAACTGGATTTAAAACAAATAATTCCCAGATATTAAAAGGACTCAAAAACACAAAGAGTGATTCCATTTTCAGGAGCTAGCATCAATTCGGCGCAAGCTTAGTCCGCCCACCAAGTTAGTGTTGGATTCTGATGAGATGAAGTCGAAACGCAAGTTTCAGTTCCATCCATCCATAATTTAGTTATAGGTTTTGTGTTCTCAACTTGCAATGATTGTTTCAAATAATTTTATCCGTAGCGCAGAAAAAAATAGTTTTCACCTAAATTTTTCTTCACTAAGAAGAAATATAGCAGGCCCAGTCCATTTAAATCCCTATATGTTGAATTCATGTAGCCTTCATATTTTCAACAAAATTGTTTGAAATGACATTATCAAAAACTTTGCTGAAGGCACCATGTCTCTGAATATTTTTGAAAAATTAATTCACCATAATTACCTCTATGAGAGTTAATCACTAAAATTTTTATATCAAAGCAGGCGCTGTTTTATGTTGATAACTTCCCGAAGTTGTCAAACCTTCAAAGTCAAGGATTATTATATTAGGTGATCTTGAACGTTGAAAATTTTTTAGATCATTTATCCCACTTTAAAAGATTGCAATTTTTGACTTCATTGACATATTATACAAGAAAATAATCTATAGTGGTTTGAAAACTGTTCCATTTTGATTCTTCTTGTTTGTAGACTGGAATGACATCTGTTAGACTACTTATGTTTTTGGGTTTTCAATAATTTATCAAACTAATATTAAATTTTAGCATTTTTTCAAAAAATTTGCGATTTTCATCAAAACCCCCTCCAAACCAAATTTCTGGCTACGCCACTGGTTTTAAGATAACTGTATTTCATAAAAAACTATTCCTCCTCCTTTTGAATATCAAACTGGATTCCGTGCTTTAAAATTTTTCATAAAAAAATCTTTTGCCCCCGCTCTTGTATATAGAACTGTATTTCTAGTCTTATGATAGCTGTAGAACTCGTCCTCTCAGTATAAAAAAATCTGAACATTGTAATCTCCTAATTTAAGTATTTAAAATGTAAAAAACAAAAGAATTTGGTACCGCCTAGCTAACGCATTTGTGCCTATAAAATAAACGAACTGAATAAAAAAAATTCAATAAGTTCAAACTTTTCCTTCACTTTTATTCGATATTTAATAAGAATAAATTATTATATTTTACTCCACGCTCAACTTCTAACTCTGATTTGGTTATTTTATTCTTGCTTATTCACACGTAGTTTTCATCTTTTTGGGTGTTATCACTTGAATATGATTCGGCGGTCAAGAAGATAATTTTATTTTAATAAAAAGTTGGTGTTAGCCGATAGTCCAAAACAACTAGGTTCATACTTAATTATGAAAGTAACTTGACCTTTTTTATCAAAATAGATATGGTCATTATCTCATATGTTTTTGTTCGAAACCAAGAGGTGCGAAATAGTTTTTTATTTCGATTATAGAGGTTTTAACCTTAAGGTCATTCGCCTCTTCGGGTTAGAAAAAAGAAAAGTTTCTAACCCTATGTGCGGGGTCGGGAATCGAACCCAGGTGCGCTGCGTACAAGGCAATCGAAATACCAACTACGCTACGCCTACCCCCAGGTGCGAAATAGGATAATAATAGAATCTACTGATATTATAGGCCCATTATTGCACTTATTGTTTTTTTTTGTCAAGCGATGTCATCGATAATATTTACTCATCTAATGATTTGCATTCACTAATCAAACCAATTAATCAATCATCATGTCATCAACGTATAAGAAAACAATGGATAGATCAATGTGTTCATAATGCTCCAGGAAGCACGGACAATCCTGTTAATTGATCTGGGGTCAATCTATAATGTTTTTGCATTCGATGCGAATTTCATGATCGTTTAAAATGTATTACTCTCTTGCTTGTATAAAGCTTCCACGTGCTATGCGGTGATATTCAAACATATTTATACAACAATAATACTCTTATTTCCTGTTACTATCATTTGTGTGTCTTTATTGTCATATTTTTGTTATTTTGCGTGCAAAATGTTTCATCACTCAGCCGCTTTACAGGGAAGTACTATCAGCACCATTAGCAAGGACGATTTATATCACTATACTGCATGTGGTTCATTCTGTACCATTATCACATCTAATAAATATTTGAAAGTGTATTGAACTTTACATTTTCGCTAAAAAATATAGTAACAAAAAGTTGCACTTTCAATGCTAGCCCTAAAACTATCCAAAGCCCGGAATGAAAATTGACTAGAGTGCATATCGTACACATACACAAACACACCAATAACTACACTTTTTCGATACCGACCACGGCGAAGGGATTTTCCAGTTGGCTTTCGGAAAGTGTCTGTCCTCGCGTGCCGAGTACGGAGTGCCGAATTCCGTAGCTAAAGTAAATGACAAATCCTACCAATAGCCACAAAGAGAAGCTGATCCAGGTGGCTGCATCCAGTTGAAACATCAAGTAGATGTTGACGAACATACTTAACATTGGCACGAAGGGAACAAACGGCACCTTGAAGGTTAACTTGGCTTCCTCTGTCGGTTGACAGGCGATCACGAGATAGAGGATCAGCATTGACATGACAAGTATCGTTAGAATCACTAAAACAAGGGGATACTGTGAGGAAAGGTAGTTTTGGGCATGGACCAACAGACCACAGACTCCGCAAATGGCGACAGCTGAAAATATAGAACGAAATTGTAGATTTTCCTTGAAATTCAAGAAAAGAATTATATGTTTACCGTATAGAAGAAGGCTTATCTTTACTATTGTCGATGATAGTGAGTTGGGAGTTTTGGCAATATTCAGATTAAACAGCTGCTTCACGATGAGTTTCTTGTCTTGTTCCAACATTGCAGGCTGGAAGCTGGTGTTTTTGTCATACCGCAAAACCGTGACACTTACGGCGACAATCGTGTAGGCCAGCAGAGTTCCGATAGACATCATATCGATCAATTGATGTAGATCGAACAGTAGTGCCATCGTTCCCGCAACCAGACCGGAAATGATCGTTGCAAACACGGGGGTCTTCGTGTTCGGGTTAACCTTGCGTAATCTTTTGAAAAGTATCCCATCAGATGACATGGCGTACAGAACACGAGGTAGTGGAAACATAGCTCCTAGTGAGTTGGTACACAGCGAAAAGATGGCTCCTATCGATACGATCCACTTTATCTCCTGCCATCCGAGCCAATCGAAGAGATTCGGGAAGGGTGCCACCGGATCTTGCAGATAGTATGGCAACGCCATAGTAAGTACTGTAGCTACTCCAAAGTATGACAAGAAGATAATGAATAATGAGAACACAATTGCAAGAGGGATGTTCTTCGAAGGATCCCGAGCCTCTTCACCGGTAGTAGCAATACAGTCGAAACCAACGTACCCGTAAAAGCATTTGGCAGCACCTGCCATTACTCCAGCTATCCCGTAGGGTAAAAATCCTCCCGTTCCTGCGTTTATTTCTGGAGGTATATCCTCTCGTTTGATGTTCCAGTTCGCCACATCCGCTTTAGTTCCTACCGAGATCAACACAACTACGATCACTATCAAGTTAACTGCCGTAAAAATATTATTCAACACGGTCGATTCCTTAACTCCGTACGCTAGTAACGCAGTTATGGTCAGCACAACCAAGAATGAAAATATATCCGGATAACTTCCTAGGAAGCTCACACGAATCTCCATCACACTTCGCAACGTATTCGCCATTCGATAATCGATTAACGCATCTATGTAACCACTGAGTCCACGGGCTACGCTTGCGGTTCCTGAAATTAAAAACATGTTATGAGAATTCAATATTTCGATGCAATTGTATAGTTTGAAAAACCTACCAATAATATACTCCAGCATCAGATTCCAGCCAATGGTGAAAGCGGCAAACTCTCCGATCGTAATGTAGGTGTAGATGTACGCTGATCCGGCTTTCGGAACGCGAGAAGCAAACTCCGCATAGCACAGTCCAGCGATTGCAGCTGCCAGTGCTGCTATGACAAACGACACCACAACTCCAGGACCGGCTTGCTCGTAGGCTACCGAACCGGCCAGAACGTATGCTCCCAGGCCAAGGGTACTACCGACACCGAGACCGGTTAGATCCAGTAGCGTTAGAACACGAGCCAACTTCGAGTGGCTGCCGTCGTCGTTGTTCGGTTTTTTGCGACTCAAAGTTTTGAAGAATTTGTCCATCGTTGTCTAAAAGTAAGAAATATGTTAGTCGAAACAAATCAACATATTTTACGGAGCAATATGCAATAGTCAACCGTATGGTATCAGGAATCAGGCAGCAGTAGCGATTGGCTGTGTTGATCGGAGATTTGTTCCTTGCCATAATTTGTTTTTTCATCATTTCCTGATGGGAAGGATTGGGGAAGTGGTAAGGTTAGGGATAAGGAAAATAACGACACAGAGAACATGGACAATATGGAAGTATTCTTGATTCCCAAGGGAATGAAGACACTTCTCGATAAGCGGATATATCAACACCCCGAGAGGATATTGACGAAACAGCACAACACCCCCGAAGAGATATTGTTGTTCAAATGCGGCTTAAACCAATTTAGGTTTATAAACTTCCGCCGTGACATTTTCGAAGCCATAGTTCAGTTTTTAATCCTTTTTCGCCAGCAATTCCAGAGAACGGTCGTCGATACTGCCAAAATACTTTTGTGCTTTCTCTGTAATCGACTTGGTTCTCAGAACATCCCAACAAATTGCTCGTGAATTGCTTGGGATTCCACGGAATGTAAAGGAGTATCCTATTCTAATGTGGTTCGACAATAAAACGAAAGTCCCCTCAGGACTCCCCTGCCCTCACACTTATTTCCTTCAACTTCTGTTTCAGCCAGGTACAGCTTTGTTCGATATCCGTAGAGGACCAAACAATACTATATTTTAAGAAAACTTGAAACTGGAGATGAAAGAATTAGGAAGGATTAAAAAGAGACACTCGTGAAAAGGTCAGATAATTTCTCAGTAAAATCGAATAGTGACCTTTCTCCAACCTTGCTTGCACTCGATAAGTATGGAGACTCGAAGCCTTTATGCAATGAGCCGAAGCATTGCTGAAGAGAGCCACTCTGCGATTGCGTTTCTTTTCTTTGATCTTGATAAAAAATTGTGTTTCCGTTCTTAAGAAACTAGAACAAGCATGCTTCTCGTAGCTACCAGTATTCACATGTTATGTTGTGGGAAGTGACTCAATTTTCAATTCACCGAAAATCCGAAAAGGACCTACACCAGAGTGACAGGAAAAAAATGACCACTATCGGCCCATGCCTGAGTCGATTCCTAGTCCCATCAGGAGTACTTGCCCCAAATTTGAAGCAAATCGGACAAGTCTAGCCACCGGACCTACGTGCCTGAAGTTTGTATTGGATTTTTTTACAATTTACATGGAGAAAACAGTTAAAAATGTAATAACTTCTTTTACCAAAGTCGGATTCACTAGCAGTCTTCGACAAAGTTGTAGACAATTATATTATCTTTCTTATTTTCACTTACAGCGATAATACGATGCATACAGTGTCACCTAGCGGCGAAAATGCGAGTCAGTGGGTTTTCTCCATGTAAATTATCGAAAAATCCCACACAAACTACAGGCACGTTGGTCCGGTAGCTAGACTTGTCCGATTTACTTCAAATTTGGAGCAACTACTCCTGGTGAGACTATGAATCGACTCAGGGGTGGGCCGATTGAGGTTTCAAAAATTCATCATTTTTCTGGGCACTCTAACCTGCATGCATCAACGGTAAAAAAGAGTGGGTTCTTATAGTCTAGCAAAGTTCACACAATTAATCCAATTTTTTACTACCACCTATTCAAAATTGAATTATTACACAGTAGAACCGTAAGAGGTTGCTACACGTAGACGTTTAAATTATCAAAGACGATAACGACGGTTTGAGCTCGTTGGGTACGAGCCAGTTTGCATGATAATCATGCATAATGTCGTCAGAGCAGAGAGTTACATCTAACACCTCTTCTCTGCCAGATCGTGCAAATGTTGGGTGATTTCCTACAAGTATATTCTAATTTGTGCTGCTTAACTAGTCCGCCGATTCGGTGTTTCTAAATTTGATATCTGAGCTGCTCCAAATTATGTGGTTGGTATTTGTATCACTGCCGATTATAAGTGGAAACCCATTTCTGCCCCAACCCTTATAAAATCATCAGAAGGTGAAGATTTATGATGCGCAAATATGTCGAACAATAGGCGTGTTTTCTGGGTATGTTATCAACAGTCATATTGACTGTGACAGCACAAATATCACGAGTTATGTGTCCGGATAGAAGATATGCGTCAATAGCACATTTACAAGTTTCCACGAGGATTTGTCATGCCTTTTTTGTTGTAAGCTACGAAGACGGGATTAAGTAGCTTTCCAACATAGAAGTTTCTTTTATGGCAATATAGTTCTTGAAACAAAGCTATGGAAGTTTTTCCCTCCTGCATAAGACGGGATAGATTCATAGTTGCTGTACGCTTATGCTGAAGATTAATTTATGCTACTATAACCATGGTCGATCAAAGAATTGCACACGATATGGGATCTGGACCCTAGTGGAACAATTCTTGGCTGAGATACTTCAACCAGCTGGATGCACACGGCCTCTAGGCTGGTTTTGTCAGGAAAAAGATAATATTGTTATCAACCTTAACAAAGTCACGGGTGCGTTTCGACTACGTCTCATCAGAAACCGACACAAACTTATTGTCGGAATAGATTGGCGCCGGCTTGACGCTAAATCCCTGAAACAGAAACACAGTTTATGTTTCAATCGAACGACTGGTCAAACTTGATGTCCCGTCCGAGTAGAAGATGTGTTTATCCCGATGAGACACAGCGAACCCGAAACTTGTCTTCGTTTAGCAGGGTAATGCGAAAGTACTATGCTATGTTCGTCTCTAAGGTGGAAAAATTGGGTAAACACCAATGTTCTCCCCAGGTGGAAAATTTTCGGTGAATCCACTCTTTGTACGTAAAGGGCCCAAATACTAACTTAATAAAGTCATGGGTTCGTTTCGACATCGTCTCATCAGAAACCGACACTAACTTTTTGTCGGAAAAGATTAGCGCCGGCTTGACGCTAAATCCCTAAAACGGAAACACACTGCAGCGGCGGGAATCGAAATCGACTTTGAACTTATATCTGGCTGGCGCTTTATTGGAACCAAAACAATGTGGAAACGCGACTGGAGTCAATATGACTCTCGACAACAGAAACGATGCCTACAAAAAAAAGAAGCTGAGATTTGCACAGACGAAAAATGAAGAATACAAATAACATCAACAAAAACAATAAGAACAATAAAAACACCGGCAACTTTGACAACATAAGCTACTATACCAACAACAAAAACAGTAACAGCTACATCAATAACAACAACAGCAATACATTAATAACAACAATAATCAGAATTTCAACGTTAACGACCAAATGCTTTCAAATAAAAATGTTACTTCAACATTTCTAAATTTTCATAAGGGAGACACACTTAACCCTTATAGAATTGAAAGGACACCTAAGTCGGCGAAAATAATAACACATTGCCAACCACATCTCTACATTCGAACATAGACAGCCAATTTGAACTGGACCCCATGCGCTCTCCCATCATACGCCTCAACGCCCTCCCATCGTCACAATCAACGAATGGTCGCTTCTAAAAGGCCAGACTTCGCGATCCAAAAATATTAAATATTGTGCGCCTATACCTGGCATATATGAAGGACCAACACTTGACTGAATAAAAATAATGAGTTTATGAAAACTCAATCGGTTTACCCCTAAGTCGATTCCTAGTACCACCATGAGTACTTGCTCTAAATTTGAAGCAAATCGGACAGGTCTACACACCAAAAAAATCTGAATTTTATCGTTGATGTAATTGTAAACATGACACAATTCAAAGAACCGTAATTTACGAAATGACGGAACATTACCGTGTTACATTCAATTTTACATGAAACATATACTTTATATGCGCAATGACATAAAATTACACTTCCAACCATTCAGAACAAACGCTGCATGTGGAGTAAAATTACATGATTTACGAAATTAAACGTCATGTAAAATTAAAATCAAACGTAAAACTAAGTCATTTTTGATGCTCGTATATGTCAGGGTCAGGAGACGTAAATTTACACTATTTTTTCTAGGTGTGTAGGTACCGGACCAACGTGCCTGAGGTTTGTATGGGATTTTTCGACAATTTACATGGAGAAAAGCAGCCCGGGGACAACTTGACAGCTCCCATATATTGAACTCATAAGCAAATTTTGTAATGATTTGGTGATGTTATGGCGGCTCGAATGAAGCAAAATTTGAAAAAGGCGAAACCCATTTATTATTTTCCATATCTGTACAAAATAAACAATTTAAGCATTTCTATCATCAAATTAGTTCTCATTTCACCATACTTAAACTGAAACATAGATTCCATTTTGAATTTAAACAATCCAAAATAAAATAAATCGATTTTCGGAAATACAAGAAGATGACTTTCAAAATCAAGCCCCTTTCACTTAGATTGGAATTTCCGAAAATCTTCCAGATCGAATCAACATCTCACAGGCATTAAATTCTCCGGTAGACGTCGTTCCGTTAGGTTTATATCAGACTAGAGCCGAGTAAAATGCCAAAATAATTCTGAAGGGATCCATATCAAAACCATCGCAATATCTGCCGAACAGAATAATTGCAAAAGTCGAACAAAACTCTGGCAGGAGTCGAATGAAATTGTACATTCCTGGCAGCATTCTTGCTGAAACCGAGCTCTACTTGTTTGCTGCTAGAATTCTGATAAAATAACACAAATTCTATTCAAAACCAATTTTGCAAAATGTGTAGAAAATCATAGATATATTATTAATTTTCCCAATCAAAATACTAGAATTCTTGACGTTCTTGATGAACTTGAAACAAGATGTCGTAGGTTCACGAACTGTTAAGCTTGGTGATTTATTTTCATTGGCAAAAATGTTTTTCATTTATATTTCCCGATAAAAAAAGAAAACCAAAACATTTTTAGGAAGGATTCTAGTCGATTGCTAAAAACAACGACTCCCAGCTAATCACGTAGCCAGAGGGGGGGCTAGGGGGCTAAAGCCCCCCCCGAAATTTTTCAAAAATAATTTTAAAAAACCGGTGACTTTTAACAAAACTTGTTGCTTATTTGGTTTGAACAAATTATTGAGAAAAAGTTAAAGAAGGCTATTTCTAACCACCGAAGGCAATGGTCACGAAATTGCTTTATGCTTTTGCTCGAGCCAGTGTGAAGCGAACAACAAAAAAGTAACTTTTATATTGTGTGCCTTGTCTGAAAAATACAAGAGACTGTTACTTTAATTGTAGCTGTAATAATCTGTCGAGATTAGTGATTAGCAGAAGCAAGAATTGGTGCTCCAGCCAAATGCGGTGATTATAAAATTATTGATCATTCGCATCCTGAAGGTGTAAATAGAGATTAGACTTTCGGAAACCGGCTCTATCCAGTTCTACCATGGCAGGCATTTAGCGCTCAACAAATCAGTGCAGACGAAACCATTCATTTCGCACAACTTAAAGCACAAGGTTGTGTGTGACAATGCTATAATTAAGATGCTTCTGTATATGGACTATGAGAAAATGAATGTTCCGCTACAAGATCGGATACCGCTTACTCGCAGATTAATGTCACATTTGGGAGAAATGGAATCTATTTGGAAGGGCAATTATTGAGGGCGAAAAGCAAGGAAGATATTCGCGAACATAAAGGCAGCAACTACGTTGATGACACGGAAATGTACAATAGCGAGATAGAAATGAACTACTCCCCCCCAAGACATAGTTGGTGAGGAAAAAAATATTTCCTCGCCTCGTAAACAGGTTTCCACGTGCAATGGCTAAGCGCTTGCGCGAGATCTGTAGGACAACCACATAAACTCGTTATATTATTTTTATTGTTTACATAAGTCGTAGAGAAACTGCAAGAGCCTTATTCATCTCTGATCTTCTGTCAGGACGCATCGATTCTCCAGATTTACTAGAGCGAGTTAACATCCAAGCAAGGTCCAGAACGTTACGCGGAAACGTTCTTCTGAGAGTGCCGTTTCGACGAACTATTCAAACAGCTAATGCCGCTATCACGGAACTACAACGCCTCTTCAATCGTGTGTCGCACTTGTTCGACTTTCATTTGTCTCGAATATCATTGAGAAATCGATTCCTGCAGTTTTTTAGATGTAATTAGTTTAAGTTTCCATCATTGGGGCCGAGTACGGCCTGTTGATGTGCGTGATAAATAAATAAATAAATAAAAAAAGGAAATATATAAAAGACCCACGACCCAGTTTGTTATTTTTAAATGATAAGTTTTTGAATTGCACACAATTTTGAATTTCTGTATTAGGTCAGTGCACACTGTACACTCTGTTCTCTGTACACTACTCTGCGCTACACAAAAAGTATTTCAATTTATCTGAGAACGATTGAGCCGAGAATAGAATTTTCATTTCGCGTCATTTTAACGCAATACCATTTTTATTAACGCTTCATTTCATTGTTACGAGTAATTCGTTCCGTACTAATACACTGTTAATCCGTAAATCCGTGATATCTTCGACAAACGTGCAAAAAAAATTCTTTTAAAAGTGGACCGGGCAAAAAGTGGTAAAATAATAGGCAATCACGAAGAGGGACTAAAATGTTGGGACTGATTGAATCTATAAGTCAATAAGTTGGGATAACAGCTTCGATTTCATGTCTTAAGTATGTGACAGTCTTTCGTTCCGTTTTTGCTCGTCATGGAATAAAATGAGAGAGATAATCTTAAATAAGAGAGCAAAGAGAGGAAAAAATCAACCAATCTAAATCGACTCAAGATCACTCTTCTATCTTTACTATACACTCAACACGAGTTCTTTCCGAATTGCGCTCTGATCTTCTCATTTCGTCTTCGTTGCGTTAGGTGCAACAACTTTAATTGAAACTTTTTCCCAAATAGTGATAAAACAAACATGTAATCAGACAAACATTACAACTTTCTTCAAGAAATCATACATCTCTTCCAATCTTGATGATGATTGAAAAAAATCAAGAGCTAATTATTTTTATTCACAAACAAACCTATTACTAAACAGATTAGTGTTCATATTTGTTTAATGAATTGGCAAAGAGTTTTGCAAAAGTTTTACAGGAAACGAATAATTTGCTGTAATTTAAAACAGACAACTCTAAAAGAAAGCCTCGGCAAATTAGGTGCAAGTGCGATGTGTTCTCTTCCATGTGTCGGAAGCAAGTGATGCTGAAATTATTATCTATGTTTATAGTCTCTAGTTATTTTGGTGGTGTAATCAATGTTATATTTACCAAATTTTATGTAAATTAGAAGCATTGAGTAATCAGTGCTAAGTAATTTTCTTTCGATTTGTGAATAGATTCTGAGCAGTTTCGCTCAGTAGATTAAATTCTGGGTAGTTTCCATTAGTAGATTAAATCATTGAAATATATATTTGACATTGTCCAAAACCCCACGAATTCCGAAATAAAACCTTCAAATAAATAAATAAAACCAAAATGTTCAAATATAATATTTACTTAATCTAGGTAATCTTCTCAAGTTACAACGGTTTTGCAAGATTGTCAAAAGTCAATAGAGCTAAGGCATTCTTGCTTTGTAGTGAAATCAGTAGTTTTTGCACTCACTTTACATTTTGACTTTTACTATAGTTTTAGGGATCTAGGAAAATCAGTCTACGATATTTTTAATTCATAAGTACAATGATATAAAAAGTACCTAAAAAGAATCAACTTAAATAGATAAAAAGATAGTTATTCTGAGTTGCCTGATAATGTTGTCGAAGATAGTCTTTAACCCATTACCTATGAGAGTCAAATGAAAAAACATGTGTTTTTTTCAGGATTGTTTTGATTACGACATGATCAGTATCATTTAAATTGAAAATTTCATAAAGTCGAGTTAACGCAAACTTCGGATGAAGTCAAAGAGCTAGTAATAGTAGAAAGAAACCTGATCATGAAAATAGGAGTTGAACCTATTTTCTGCATCTACAAATCGCCTGCCTTATCAGAAGATTTGAAGCAAATTTCGACATTCACTTTGTTCGGACATTCTTTGCAACGGTAAACTTTGATTTCACACTGATATATTCCTATTCATGGGGACAACCTTGACGTTGGTTTCGTTCTTCTGATTAGCAAATGCGTGTAAAGTTTCATGAGACGGGTTTTTGGATATTTTTCTACTCATTCCAATTTAGCGTCTTCTACAAATTGTAAAGGTGTATCGAATGTGTAGCATTTTCAAGCAGCGTAGCATGCAGCGTAGCATTTTCAAGCAGCCCTTAATACTTTGAGCTCTTGACTATTCATTTTTGTAACTAGAGAAATTTCTAACTTGTAAATCAAAAATAATCAAATTTAATTCGTCGATGCACTATAGCCTTTCTTGTAACAGGCAACATATTATTAGAGTTTTTAGTGTCTATTGTCTTATTTTTGGAATTGTTTTCACTAAGAACTTTTCATAATTACGTTCAGTTTCCAGTGATTGTTTCAAGTCATCAGAATTAATACATTTATGCAATAATTTTTAAGCCCCTCCCGAAACAAAATCCTGGCTACGGGCCTGCAGCTAAATTATAATAAGATTTATGTAACTTTGCTGACGGTTTCAGTTAGGGATAAATTTATTCTCTAATAATAGTTTTCTTTATCCACATTTTGGAATACGCTTTTTCTAAATGTTGTTCTAGCCGCATTGAGGGCGTTTATAACACACGTAACGACACAGTCTTTTCTCTTTTTCGTTTCGTTGTTCGTGGTACTCGTACAGAGAAGGCGTACTAGCGCCACCATCAAATCGGTGGTACATATATGAAACAAGCACTATCTGTCGAGTAGGGCATTGCAAAAAAATTTTTTTTTTTAAATCTCAAAGGCACCCCCTCTCATATTGTGACAAATGTCAAAGTAAGCTCAGATGCCAAATTTCACATCATTTGGACAATTTTAGACCCCCGCCCACCTCGCTTGAAATTTTTTGAAATTGGTACTATGGGAAAATATGGAGGAAAAATACATTAAATGCTATAACTTTTGAAGTAGCAATCAGAAAATTAAAATTTATACCTCGATTGGAAGGAAATAATCTAAGTATTTGAATGGAGATATATTTGTTTCTAGAAAGATACGGGAAAGTTGGGTACTGGGTCATTTTGGCCCCAAAATCCCCTATTTTTAATGATTTTTCTGCTGCGTGATGCAAATCATACATATTTTGTAGTTTATCTAATGTAAAAAAAACCTCAGAAATCGAACGGAACCCTTTTGATCTTAGTCCGAATACGAGAAGTTGGGGTTAAATGGCCTTTTGACATTCATATTAAACTTCATCATTTTCTCGTGAATATATCTCTATTATTCTTCACTCAATTTTCATAAACTATACCTTGTTGAACGTGGAAAATCCTTAGGACTATAACAAAAATAGATTCGTTACCGGTAAAATTCAGGAACATCAAATTATCTGACATATAGTGTCGATTTCACATTTTTATCATAAAATAGCACATATTAACTCCATTTAACAACAAAATTCTTATTTAATTTACTACTTTTAGTGTAAAATATGCTTAGGGATTACATGAGAAAAGTTTCATTCCTGGAAAAATAGGGGAAGTTGAGGTATTAGGACAAATAATGAAAAAAATGAGATTTGTAGAGTAAATATCAAAAAGTTTGATGTTTCTGAATCTTGCCTTTAACGTTTTTATTTTTGTTTTATTCCTCAAAATTTTACACGTTCAATAAGTTACATTTTATGAAAATTGAGTGAAGAATAATAGAGATATATGCATGAGAAAATGATAAAATTTAATGTAACTGACAAAAAGCCCTATAACCCCAACTTCTTGTATTCGGACTAAGATCAAAAGGGTTCCGTTCGATTTCTGAGATTTTTTTACATTAGATAAACTACATAATATGTATGATTTGCATCACGCTGCAGAAAAATCATTAAAAATAGGGGATTTTGGGGTCAACATGACCCAGTACCCCACTTTCCCGTATTTTTCAATAAACAAATATGTCTTCATTCAAATACTTAGATTATTTTCTTTCAAAAGAGGTATAAATTGTAATTTTCTGATTGCTACTTCAAAAGTTATAGCATTTAATGTATTTTTCCTCCATATTTTCCCATAGTACCAATTTCAAAAAATTTCAAGCGAAGTGGGCGGGGGTCTAAAATTGTCCAAATGATGTGAAATTTGGCATCTGAGCTTACTTTGACATTTGTCACAATATGAGACGGGGGGGGGCCTTTGAGAATTCAAAAAAAAAATTTTTTTTGCAATGCCCTACTGTCAAGTTATCCCTAGGTTGGAGAAAACACACATCTTTGACTCCATTATGGAAAAATGAAGCATTTCACAAAACAATCTAATATTTAATTTTCATTCATCAAAACTCTTCCCCGAACGATTTGGAGTATTAGGAAGTGCCGGAATACCATAATACCGACTTTGAACAAGTCAAACGTAGACTATGTAGAATAAATTGGCAAAATGTATTGTAATGATTTAGTCTCTGAAACAGTACCAGTAAAAGAAGACGAAAACGTTATGACAGTCAATAGCCTGTTTGGTTCAATCAAAACCTGAAAAACTTAAAAAATAGAAAAAAAGCACATAAAATGTACAAGAAAGAACACAGCATTTCCAATCGGCAAAACTATTTGGACATTTGCACACAACTTGACATAGTCATTAACACTGCACACGAAGAATACAATCGTAAAATTAAACACGATTTCAAGATTTGTCCAAAGAATTTCTTCAATTACGTGAAGACGAAATTGAAGCGTAACAACTTTTCATCCCAAATGCATTTTGACGGATATGTAGGAAATAACAGCACCCAAAACAATTGCAATTTATTTGGAAAATTCTTTCAAGAAGTCTATACTTCATATTCCAAAACAGACCACGACTACTTTTCAGTCATACCTAAATTTTCAAATGTCATTTCCGTCCACGAACTATTGGAACACGAAATTAACATTGCACTAAAAACTTAGACGCATCAAAAAGACCAGGACCTGACGGAATAGCACCAGTATTTTTAAAAAATCTAGCAGAACAATTCACTCTACCATTAAATACTATGTATTTTCAACATGTCGCTGAAAAGTGGCGTAACGAATCAGCGAACAGACATCAGTAGACAATCATGAAGAGCGACTAAGGGAGTGGGCGTAGCGTATTGGTAAATCGATTGCCTTGTACGCAGCGCACCTGGGTTCGAGCCCGACCGCGCACATAGGGTTAGAAATTTTTCCTAAGAGATTTTTCTAACCCGAAGAGGCGATGGACCTTAAGGTTAAAACCTCTATAATTGAAATAAAAAAGAGCGACTAAAATGTTGTAACTAGTTGAGTCTACAAGTCAATAAGTTTGGATTAGTGTTTCGATTTCATGTGTCCAGTGTATGGCAATCTTTCGTTTTATTTTTGTTCGTTATGCATTAAAACGAAAGAAATGATCGAAAATCACGGAGATAAGAGAGAAAAGTAGTCAATCAATTGAAATCGACTCAAGAGCACCGCTTCTATCTTTTCTATAAACTCAATTCGAGTGCTTTCGGCATTACGCTCTGATCCTCTCATTTTCGAAGGATCCTTTCGTCTTCGTTATCCGTAGGACTTTGATGCCTTAAGTGCGACGGCTTTAATTGAAAAAGTTTCTCAAATTGTGATAAAATGAACCTGCAATCCAACCTACACTACAGCTTCGTTCAAGTAGTTGAACATCTTGCAATCTTTGTGGTAACTGTGGAAAAAAATTAGAGCGAATTACTTTTATTCAAAAAACCTGTTTTAATCCACCTAGTTGTGCTGTTGTTCCTCATTTATCCAAACTACGATTCCATGGCTGATTATGTTCAATATAATGGTGGAAATGTATATTACATATTACTATGTGTTGACATTGAAACATTTGAAACTAGCGGCGGATCCAGGAGCCTCCTCCGGGATGTTCGTATAGTATTTGCTAAGCTTAGTTAGCATTAGCTCAATGTTGTCTTTCGGTTAACTATTTTTATTATGTGGGGGGGGGGGGGGGGTGTGTAAAGGGGATAAATAACCCACAACGGAACCATTGGGATGAGAGAGGGGTGGGTCTGAAAAGGATGCATGAGGTGGTCGTTTGAGAAGGATCCATTGAGGAGCTTTGAGCGAAGGTGGCTTGATGGGGCGATTTGAGGGGGTTTTTTCCTTTGAGCATTTTTCAGTTTCTGTTTATATGGAATCAAGAACCGTCGTAGGTGGCCAATGTGGTCAAATCGATTTTGGTTAGTCATTATCGATCTAGGCTGGCAAATCCAAGTAATTTTGCGCCCTTTTTAATAAGTTTTACATCATTTTGATATCATAGTGTCTAGGGACGGGCATAGCGTAGCTGGTAAATCGAGTGTCTTGTACGCACATAGGGTTAGAAATTTTTCTAACCCGAAAAGAGGCGAACGACCATAAAGCTAAAACCTCAATAATCGAAATAAAAAAAATCATAGTGGTACCAGTTTATATGGGAATTTGCTGTGTGGTCGCGCTCTTCAATCCGTAGCTTCGGGACCGGAAGTCCAGTCAATAAAAAAAATCAATAGGAGCCGATGGGTAGGTCATTTGAGACTAAGTTTGTGCAAATTGGTGCAGCCATCTCTGAGAAATAGAAGTGACATTTTTTTCCACATACACACATATATACACACACAGACATTTCCGATCTCGTCGAACTAAGTCGAATGGTACATGACACACGGCCCTCCGGGCCGGAATTACTTTGACAATTTTCAGAATGATTGCATAACCTTTCTATATGAGAAAGGTAAAAAAACCCAATTACGGAACAGATTAGTGTCAATATATTTGAATAACGAAGTGGCGATTTGACTTAGTAAGTGTCATAGAAAGTCTTCCGCAAAGGGAAAGTAATTGCGATGTATTTCCTTCCATGTCTCGGAAGCAAGAGATGCTGAAATTATTGGGCTTATTTATATTTGTAGTTTCTAGTTATTGTGGTGGTGTTATCAATGCTACTGTTAACAAATTTTACGTAAATTAGATGATATTAGTAATCAGTGTTAAGTGATTTTCTTTCAATTGTTGGCCAATTTTTGGGCAATTTTCTTTAATATATTAAATTCTGGTCAATTTCCTTTAGTTGATTAAATCTTTGAAATATACATTTTTATCGTATTGATCACCAAGAATCCTTCCTGGGTGGAGCGCTGATCTGCTAGGTCAATGCCAGTCTTAAAAATAGTTTCATTTAATTAGAATATATCAAAAATAAATGTTGCGTCTATCTTCTGATCTCGCGTTTTTTCCTATATCAGTGCACAGCCAATATTGTATCGCTGTCCCCGGCTGCGAAATGAAATGAGTTTGCCAAATGAAACAAAAGTGCCCGGGATAACACGATTTCGATCGACTTTAATAACACTCGTGTTACACCCACAGTTGCGGAAGTAGAACAATTAGTTAAAGTGAAAATGGAGCTTAATCTCGCTAAAGTTACGTACATTCAGCTGCATCACGTTCAAAACTGTGTTAGATCACGTTTAGAAGTTTAGCACAGGCAGAGAACTTCATTGCAAAGAACAACATGCAACACGAGGTCGGATTTGATAACACCAGAATCAAGATCCCCGTGCATATGGAAAACGACATGGTGGACGTCGTTCCCAACGGCATTCGTATTGTGAGGGTGCGAGTGACTAAACCAATACCTTCCTACATGACTATCGAATGCAAATCACCGAAGGAAGGCGTGACCTATAAGCAAACAACGCTAATCACATATCCCGGGCAGACCCCAACATGCCAATTCTGTAACCATACAGCCCACTACGAAAAAACATGCGCCGAAGCAACTAGTCAAAACTCATCTACTACAGCCAACTCTAATAAGCAGCCACCGACACTAACAGATAAACCAAAAGCAACGATCCAATTAACCAATAATGCAGGTACAACGACCACGACAACCGTTCCTAAACCAACAACCAGCATCGCATCTAAAGAAGCAAATACCGATAAAGAAACAAATAAGAACCTCTGATCATGAACAGCAAGGAAGCAGTACCGATGAAGACATGGACGGGAGCGATACCGCGAGAGAAGGAAAACTGAATGACCCCCAAGCGGCTTCACCGCCAAGGAAAAGGATCTCAACACGCAGCAGCAAACTGCGTCAACAAGATCTGACAGATAGACATTCTTAGTTCTTTTTTACTTGTACTTATTGTAGAAACCTAAAAGATCCACGGCTCAGTTGTGCTAACGCATTGAGCCGTGTTAAATAAACCTTACTAAAAATAAATAAATAAATGTTGATGCCATAGAACTGGTAATACAGGTATACCTCGATTTAACATACATTTTCCGATTCAATCATGTACGTTAAATCGAATTTTATGTTAAATCGAAACACAAAAGAAATATTTGTTTTCGAATAGAATTATTTGTTTTGTTCATCATACGAAATGTTTACGATGATATTACTGATTGTATCCACCTAACAGTGATATAGAAGCCACATTCACAATTAAACAATTAGATTGCTCTTCTGAACATAAACCACATATTTATTTTAACCTTGCCAAGTATTCGCCAATTCTAACAGATATTCATATCATAAAGTCGCAAAATTTTCTCAGAATTCAGGATAACTTATAAGAATAGTGTTATTAGCAGTACAGCATTAGTTAATTTTTTTTCCCTAGATTCTTTCTAACATCAACAAAGTGATTAACCATTGTGTGCATGAAGATGCCTAAATTTAGTAAGTAAGAAAATATGTGTTTCTATTTTGTCTCATCTTTATCTTGGTAGACAAACCTGTGCGTCCGATAATCGCAGAATTCAAAAAGAGTACACTACTTGAGTTCACGAGCAAACGGATAGTCACGAAGTTTTGTAAGCACAGGAGTTCTACTTGCTGAAAAAACAACCAAAACAAGCCATAGTAGCGCTGTAGTTCTCCTTTAAGAAAAAGTTTGATTAAATCATTTTCTACACGACAGATACATTTTAATTACAATACAAAAAATATTTAAAAAATTTTGTTTGATCCTTATGTATATGGAGGTGAAATTCGCTAGAATGTTGATGTCACTATCATCGATCTCCAAAGTAGCCGCGTAGCATGTAATGGCTAAAGCCAAGAATTGATCCACTTGTTTCCTGCTCCCACGTTGTAAAAGACGACAAAGACGGAAATCTTCTTTTCATTTTATTAGATCTATTTCTATTTGAACGTGAACCTTTATTATGGTACTCCTGGGAACCATGTATCCAGAGTCTTCGATCATCTTGAATCGTACGCAAATGCCAGTACAGTTTATTGGAATCCCAATCTTTACTAACGACCATTCTCTACCCGTTGCAGTTGTTGAGAGTGATATATACAGATATACAGAATACGCAGTAATATAAAAAGAATATAATCACAATCAGTGTCGGACTAACATTGCTTTTGTGTGCTTCCTCTGTTTACATTAAGGAATGACCAGCACCGGTATTGATAAATAAACACCGTGAGCTTACCAGGAGTCCTACATTGAATCTTCCTCATTATCGTCTTCTGCATTTTTTTGCAAGAGGAGTCGATCCATAACGAAGTTTTTTTTGAAAGATGTCCACATGCACTGAGAAATTCACCTGTTCAATACAGCCTGAGAAAAGATATTATCTTAAGCAGGAATCGAGCTTACGTCCTTTCAAGCTCTAGATGGGTGCGTTAACCACTCCACCATCGAGGAACTGTAATGACTTCATTACAAATTTCCAACAGTTTTCTAATAACCGCTACAGCCCCAATGCCTATTAGTGGGACTCACCGTCCGCCAATATCTTGTCACCGCCCTATACATTCCATCAACCATATCTTTCCAGTTATCTATCTTACATATAAAAACCCATAAAACTATTATCAGGAAATAACTTGAACCACAAATTCGTGTATTCATTTTGTTGTGCGGTATCAAAATAAAAATGTTTTTGTATCTCAGAACCTTAAACATAATCTAGCGAAAAAACGAAAATAAATTATATTTCTTTAAGCATTAGAAGCGGATCATAGTATAAAATTGAAATTGATTTTTAACATTTCGTTTTAGTAACATTGATAATGATTTTTTTTTAAAAAAAGTTGCATATATGTTAAATCGAGGCAAAAATTACGTTAAATCGAAATATGTTAAATCGAGGGTATGTTAAATCGTGAGTATGTTAAATCGAGGTATACCTGTAGTTGGAGGCGCCAGATCAATAAAATAGAAGTTGAAGCGTTTCTGCGAATCTACAAATCGCTTGCTAAATCAGAAGATTTAGTGCAAATTTGGACATACTCTTCGGTCGAATAATTTATGAACATTTTTTTACTCATTTCGATTCAGCGTTTAACACCTTGCATTTTCCAGCACCGCCAAGGATTGTCATATTCGGTTAGTGCATCAACACTTTGAACTCTGGAATATCCATTGTTGTAACGAGAGTGAATTGTAACTTGTAAATAAATAATAAAAATCAAATTCAACATCAATAATTTGTCGGCGTACTATAGCCTTTCTTGTGTCAAAGAACATGTATTTACGATTTTTAGTTTCTATTGTCCTAGATTTGGGATTGTTTTCATTAAAAACTTTTCAAAACTTCATTCAGTTTTAGCGACTATCGCAAGTCATCAGAATGAAAAGATTTATACAATAATTTTCTAAAGCCCCTCCCGAACCAAAATTCTTCTGTGCTTAAGGTGTAAGGATCAACCTTGCCGAAGACTGCCAATTGATCCTATTTTGCAGTAAAAAGATATTCTCATATAAAGCTATGTGTTCCCTCTCTCTCGCACATGCTTAGAATAGGAAATTTCAAAAAAAAATCCGTTTGTCTTCAAAATTAAAAAACTTTGACGGGAAACCTCCAATCAATATACATTCTTCAACAAAGCTGTTCGTTATAAAATAAGCTACGCCACCGTAAGTTTTCAGGTATGCAGAATTACTGTGGAATTTTTTATTGGAATTCGATTTTTAGTTTCTGATTTTCCATATATTTCACCATAGAAACTTCTAAACTCTTGTGAGTGAACTAGAGCTATAGAAAAAATCTCATATTTGGCAGATGGTTTGTAGAGCCAATTGATTTAGGAGTGTTCCGAAAAAAGTTCAAAAAAGTTGCCGGTCTAATGCACATCTTTGGCATATTCGGCTTGTGGAGAATAGTCTTTGCGCTTATCATCACGTTATCACTATATCGACCACTTTGTCTCTGGGTATGCACCGGGTGAAGAATTCTTTTTAGGTCCACGGTAAACCATCCAATGTTCCAGTTCGCGATCTTCCCTATAGTGGACTTCTTAAAAACCATTATTGTCCAAATTTAGCTTTCTTCATATAAAAACTCATCCGCTGAAGGCCGCTCTGCGGCCTTTTTTGTACCAAATACTATCGATGCTGCAAGGATTCTTCAATTCGCCCAACTCTGTATGTTGCTGATTCGAATCAAAGCCCCACTACGAGATCGTCAGGAAATCTACAGCTACAATGCTGTCAATCTCATGCTGGGAGCGGCTTGGAGGTCTAGCCTCATTTTCCCCGCGAGTCGGAGGAGTCTACCCGTCGATCATAATGCTTTGATAGTCCACGGTTGTAATAAATATCGTTAATATTCCGTTTGCAAATAAAATTTCATATTTCCAGTCGTCATTGTCCGCCTTATTCCCTACCCAATTCCTGATTAGGCTGCTGCTACTCTGTTGTTATCTCTCTGCTTTACGAAAAGCCAAAATGATGGTGTTTTTTTTGGATTAAACTGCTTTATATTCTTAAACATGGTAAATTTTATTCATAATCTTGTCTCTAATGTCTCTAATTGACCACTCCTTAATCATATCCGATTGACATCAAATTTTCCATAGCGACTTTTTTCTGAACTGCACAAAAACCGTTTGTAAAATTTAATGGTCACTTTTTGCCATAAATTCCATTGACACGACATTTCACTGGTTTTTATATTTGTAGTTTTAGTTAATATTTACTCGAGAAGAACCGCGTACACCAGAAAATACGCTTCGCTAGATAGCGAATATACACGAAATTCTCGAGTATTTTTGAAGATGAAAATTTACCACTCATCGTATCGTATTCCACTTGCAGCCTTAATTTACTTACAATTTTATTGAAAAAACAACCGTTGAACACCATTAAACCAATACAGATATTATGTTATTCAATAATAAATTGAGTTATCATTATAGCCGCCAACCGTGCGTCTCCTTTAGTATAATTACTATGGTGCAGCTTAGCATGCGGCCTATCAATCTACATCAATATACAATACTGATTTGAAACGGTCTTTTTTAAATTTTTCTCTGATGTCGTTTTTGCTTGATGCGAAACTGAGTGAAGTCCTAACCCCAACTGCTGTCAAAATGTATGAACAGACAGTAGTTGGGATTAAAACCTGACTCAATTTCGGAGTCAAGCAAAACGACATAAATGTGCAAGTATTGCAAAACGTATAAATTGGACATACCCAAAACGCCAAAAGTGTCCCATTTATATAGAATGAAACCATACAGTCTCCCAAATGTGTCTCAGTAACGCCCCCCCCCCCCCCCAACAATCGTGGGAGAGTGCACGATCTGTCACTTAATATTAACTATTATTATTTAGCCGCAAACCGGGTCGTTCGCATTTTTGTCTCATCCAGTTCAACTGCATCGTCTGTGTACTTAGACCTACACTACGCGCTCGTTCAACTTGCTTTATATTGATTGTTTATATTTCAGATATTTATGCGCTCGAGATGTGTCTAAACCGGTTCAATTAGGACACATGTCAACAATTGTAATTCTCTTTGTTCACAATCGGTCACGTTGCCAATCACCCATAACGGTCTGTTCTGTCAGTATCGGCTTTAAATACAAGCAATTTACAATTTGATAGATTGTTAATTAATAATTAAACGACTCATTTTATTTGCTGATGTACTAAATTGTATATCAACAACTCGTTACAGTGCAAAATCCGAGCAACGGGTTTAATTCTAAACGACGCTTCTTGCAAACTACACGCCCCATTGATCACGTGTAGTGTAGTAAATTGACTTATTTTTAAATCCAAAAATGCATGTCTTCTGAGCGATCGTGCAGTATGATAATCACTCTCTTCCCGCTCTAGAATTAAAAAATGCATGATGGGTAACGTCACACTGTTAATTCACGCCCGGCATTAATCTTGTCTAGAGTGCATTTTTGGCACCAATAAGGACAGTTGTCGAGCAAATATTGAATGCAGATTGCGCACACGTCAATGTCCCTGATGATCATCCACGCGAAATATTTCTCCAATCAACAGCTGCTCATCGACTACGTATCTTTAGCCAGAATTTATGTAATCACTTTTTTTCACTACGATTTTCACCACTTCGTAATAAGCGTAACGCACCTTTCGCTAAATTGCCCTCGGACGCGTGTGAGGAGTTGTCGCATACGCACCACCGCAGTTACCGTAGCCGTTGATAACGCACGTGACGATTAGCTCTCGGAGTCGGCGAATTCAAAACTATGCGCGATATTGCAAATGCAACTACAGTGTGTACACTCTTTTTGCAACCGAAAGCGAGGTTCCCTTGGAGCATCCGCGTTGGCCAATTTTCAGAAGTAGACTGAGACTATTTTTATATCCGATTGTCGTTAAATAGTACAGGTTGATGACTCGAGAAAAGTTTTGAACCAAAATTGTATCGGTAACGATGCCGCCCTTGCGCTAGGGCTGAGTAGAAATGCTCACTTGCGCTTGCAAAGTGTATAATTCTGGGCGCATTCGATTTCTTGCTTGGAAGTGGTGAATATGAATTGAACTGGTGGCATCAGCAATTTGCGCGATTTAACAGATCAGCGTGGGCCCTCTTTAGATACGAATGGAAGATGTTCCCTAATTCATCTCGGCTAATCTGTACGGCTCATTCTCTGATGACCCAACTTCGAACAAGGAATACAACACCCATTAATTATAATCATATTGAATGGTTTTAAAGGAAATGTGTTCAGAGCAATACACCCTAATTTCCAAATCGCATTTAAAGATTGCTGCGTGAAGTTCGCCAAAACAAATATTTATTTAATCAATAAGATATAATCTCAGCTTTACGAAAGAATCTGAACATTAATTTCAGTCATATTTTCAATAAAGTCATGTTAAAGATGCGGTTTAAAGAATCGATTTCTTGTTTTTGCATATTCTGAAAGTAGGTACATACTTTCGAAAATATCTACGCGAAATTTCATCCAGATCGAAGCACTAGATTTCAAATTACAGCCGTTCGCAACGAGCTGGTTCCATCCACGAATGAAGTTAACACAAAACTTTGAACGCAATTCTCGGAATGAGGTTTTTTTAAAGGAACGATTTTCATATATTTTTTTAATTGATTACATTCTTGTACACTTAAAGTACACTAGAACACATTTTTTTTCAAAATATTTTTTAATTTTTTTATTTTAGTGGAGCGGTTCGTCTTGTTTGTCAACTTGTTTTTATTTTCTCCGATAGTATTACTAACAAATTGTCTTTCGCTTTTTCAATTAAAATTTCCATAAAACCGTTAAAAAGTTGCGAACTTAACTCACTTTTTCCCTTCAACTTTTAAAACAACCCCTTAAATTAGTCGGAGCATTCTGGTATCGTGACCACTAGAAACATCGTCATTGGAACATGCTGTGTGTACTTTTTAATAGTTTGATAGTGTTTCTTGTGAAGTATTAAAATTTTATTTCTGGTTATTCAAGAAATATTGAATATTGAGTTAATCGTGGTGCAAGTTAAGGGGATGATTAGTTTTACAAAATCAAGTTTTTTGTTTATTTTTTTCACGTATATGGCACCCCTATCCTATTTGTATTGAACTGACATAAGTCAACATCTCAGCGGGCACACAAATTATGGGTCCCACTGACAGTTCAAATTGTTCTGCTTGATTTGTTCGAAGCTCGATTTTCACTATTGAGACACGGCACGGAATGCCACAATCTTTAGATGTTTGTTAAAAAGTTAAAATATTTCATTGCTAATTGATTAGAACTATTGTTGTGGGCATTTTGGTGAATAACAAAAACTTTACACCATAATGCATCAACAAATTAAACGAACTCGAATATTACAAAATGGTGTCGAATGGAATCGATTCTGTGCATTGTGGATCGACCTTAACGCGACGTTTTAGATCTTGGCATTAAAATCATGGCGGCGTAGCAGATACCTGATAGGGAAAGTGATCGGTTGCCGGTACTGGAAACTTTTAACAGAAAGCAGACGTGGTCATTCTGACAAATATTGTTTGTGTGTTATATTAGCACGTTCTCTTTGTGCCGATTCCCGAAGCAAACAGGTTCGTATGTTCTGTTCTACAAACATACTATTTTTGGATCAAGTGAAAATCTACGCAAAAGTTTTTTTTTAGATCATTTGTTTATGGTTAAAAAATGAAGTAAACCGATCGAAAAAGTGTGCGCATTGAATATTTACAAAGTGACTTCATTCCAATTTTGAGATTCAACATTGAATGCCACCAAAAAATATTCGTATTTTTTTATTGTTTTCAGTTTTCAAAAAGGCTACAAAAAATCGGTTGTCGGCACACATAGATGCTGGAGATAGACTTTTGACACAATTTTGAAAACCAAGATGACGACTTCCGGTTTAGCGAAAATCTCTATATCCCAATCAATGTTGGTATTCTCGGCACAGTTTTTATGAGTCGATGCCAAAAATCGATGTGTGGCGCCATTTTGAAATCTGAGATGGCTACATTTTCTCTATTCCAAAAGTATCAACAGGTTTTCAGATGTAGGGAAATTTTTGAAAGTAATTTGGAAAGCTTGAGGCTCCTATTTTAGGGAAGGATTTTTGTTTGGGTGAAAACACAGATATTTTTAAGATGCTCACCACTTTTGTGCGAAAGGAGCTATTCGGAACGCCTATTCCAACAACCATCGTTCAGCGGCTTGCGCCGGCGCACACATCTGCCACACGACAGCAAAGAAAATATATGATACGCCAATCGACAGCTGTGACCTCCCAGATATTTTTGACACGGTTTATTTTAAGGAGTTCTCATTTATCAAAGCTATGATTTAATAGCTGGTTACGCTCAATATACAGTGACACAATCTCATTTCCGTACACCGCTATACGGAATGCTTATATGCATTTTACAAGTAAAACAGTTTACGAGACATTTTATTTATGTAGAAATAGTTTTATAGATACCATAGGGAAGATACAATAATTATCTTTGTACTACAAATGCTCATTTTTTCAAAAATAATCATAATTCTAAAGAAAGTCAAATGTACACGCAATCTCATATTCGTACAGTACACATACTTTTTCAAAAATCAATTGAAATTTCTATAATAAATATTCAATGTGGTAGCTTTTGTTTGTAATTACAGTTTTCAATCGTATTGGAATGCTGACCACTAGTTTTTGCGTGTATTCAACTTAAATTTTATCCCATTCTTCTAAATAATAGTTTCTAAGATCATTCTCATTATAATTCAGATAGTTTTGCACTTTTTGTCCAAATATTCCTAATTATTTTTCTAATCAGTTAATAAACGGGGTCCGCAGTGGAGAATCCATAACATTTAAACAATTATAAGTTTACTCTGAACGTTTTTTGCACTCCTTATGCTTTAAGTTCTTCTCCTGATCGATTTTCCAATATCCACCATTTATTAGTAAAAGTACCATTTTACGGAAGCTTTGCTTTAAAATTTATTTTAAGATATTCATATTAAAATACGCATTCTGATCCATCATTCCATCAATGGAGACCAAATTTCTAGCACTTCTAGTGAACATATAATACCCCATACAATAACTCCACTGTGCCTGCGCTTAGCTGCTGTTATAAGGCTTTTACGTCCAGGTCTGAGTTCGATTTTCTCCACTCGAAACAACAGCCATTAGAGTCAAAGATGTTGAATTTGGACTCGTAGACAAAGTTTTCAATCTTTCCAATATTCCAATAAAATGTTTCTATGTTGTTTAGTTAATAAAAAATCCATTCTTTGTTTTTCTCATTGATGAACAGCTTTTTGCTCAGAACAAAGCATTGTAATTGTCCGTTCTCCATACATTTCGAGCCGTACCAGAGCAGACTTATACTTAAATGCTATGACTCAATTTATTTACCATGTATATAACCTCAAGTATTACTCGATTTTCCCAAATTTTTCTAATTAAAAATCGTTTATCATTGTAAATTTTTACGGTTCAAGTTTTTCGTAATATCAGCTCTACGTTTCGCCACATCAAAGCTTTTAACGACATGTTAAATAGTTGGACACAACCTTTGAACAATTTCAAAGATTTCATGAAGTGATTAGCTTCATTTTGGTAAGTAATAATTAGTTTCCGTCCCATAATGGCAGTTAGTTTATTTTTTTTTTTGAACCATTACATCAATTTGAGGGAATTTCTTAAACCAGTGTAGAGCAAACTGTGCAAATGAATTGCACATTTTTGATAACAAATGATAAGAAAATGACAGATGATGATTTTACTACCACATTTACAAAACAATACCTATATTAAATAGCGCAAACATTTATAAAACAATATTAAACATATACACTACAGGTGTACGAATATGAGATTGTGTCACTGTAACATTGTGGAAAGTCTAATACATTGGTGAAAGCTTCCACAACTTTCTAGAATTTTGAAAAACTTTAAAAAAATCAAATAAAAAAGTTACGGTACAAAAAACTTTTTAAGGGGGTATTCCGACATGTATTTCAATTTCACCCAATATTTTTTTTCGCTTAACTTTCCATACATGGCTATCAATTTTGGCAACAACTTGCCAACTTTTATCTGCGTATATACCCCCTTAAATATGAAGAATTAATTTTTCAAAAAATAGTAACAGAGTTCGTGTGTTTAGAGAATTTGTTGAGACTTTCATTTAAAACAACTTTATTGAAGGCATGAATACTACGTGTAGGGAGTATGGCGAGCTATAAAATGATATTATCGAAATGTTCTTAAATCATTTTTTTTCTAAAATAACTTTCTATTGTGAGCTTTACAACCTCTAACTTTGGATGAAATGTAAATTTTATTGTTTGTAAACAGTAGAAGAGATTTATCATGAACAGCTAAAGCATACTAATTTAATAATCCCTGGACATGATTAGTTTTTATTGTGATCCTTGTTCACAATTTGGGAATACACAGCTGACAGTTAAACGATGTTCATGATTGCAGAAGCTTATTCGCGGTTTTTGTGACTTCTCATAAATTTACCGTGATATTTTATTCATGAGTTTGCTATCGGATTTTTCTGTGAGTATTTTTGTTGAGTAATGTGATTTATATTCATGATTTCTGGATCTTTGTCAAGATTTTTATAATTTCTATTCACGTCATCGTGATGGCTTAGTCACGAGTAGAGTTATTTATGTTCATGAATTCAGGATCTTAGCCTTTTTTTGATATTTTAATCACGATTAATGTGTTTTATATTCATCATTTCAGGATCTTAGTCAAGATTTTCGTAGTTTTCTTGATATTTTAGTCACAAGTAGAGTGATTTATGTGCATAATTTTAGGATCTTGGTCACAATTTTCGTAATATATTTGCACGTTATCATGATATTTTTTTCTAGAGCTTACTATCGAATTTGGAGTGGAGTGATGTGATATTCGTAATTTCTCTTCGCATTATCGCGATCTGTTATTTTTGATTTTTTATTTGCATCGCGACAATATAAACAGTAACATAAATGTGACTAATAAGCGGGATCTTGTTCCATAAACTATATCACGAACACGATTTGTGGCTCTATAATGTATTCTTGGTGCCCAGCGCAGTTTTCTTTTTCTGTCGAGACATCACACTGAACCTTATCAAATGAATAACAATGTTCTAGGTCTCAATAGTTTTCTTATATATTCTACTGTTCGTTCCTCTTGCTCGTCGCTAACAGCAAGAGGCACGAGCAGCTAACAGAATATATATGAAATTTCATGGAATAGTGGATGGCACAAAAATGATTTTACGAATAATACTAGATTTTGTGAAATACTTCCCGTAAAAAAAATTTCATTAACATGTTGCATGAAACTGAAAATAATTAGGGATATCTTCTAAATATCACAAGTACGCAAGATAGATCCTAGGTCAAGTACTCGGAATCACGAACGAGAGCTTGAGCTTGTGCGACCACCCATGGCTGCTACTCCGTTATCGATCGGGACTAGCTGAAGTTGCACAGGGAATCAGTAGATAATTATGCTTGGGATTAGCGAAACATCTTTCAATGTGCAACTCCTGGTAATCCTAAAGTGTTTCTGATCAATACCGGCGCCGGCCAGGCCCGAACGTAGATCGCGTAAGGAAAGGGAAGGAATTGTTAGTCCGATACTTGCTTTTGCTAGAGGCCGTATATACTACTGCGCACTCCACAAGTATCACGGGAGGAGGATATTTTTGTTAGTAGAGTATAGAAGTTGGATATACTTCTTCTTTACCGACGCCAGAGAGGTGATTCCACTACCTGGACTAGATATCGATCCACCAATTTCATGGACCGGGGACCAACGGCTTTACTTCCCTTCCGAAGGAAGACCAAAAATCACAACGACCTCGGCTGGAATTGAACCCAGGCCAACTAGAATGAGTGGTGGTCATGCTTACCAGTCAACCACCGGCGCCGTCACAAGTACTCGGAATCATGAACGAGTTCACGAACCCGTGAATAATATTTCCTGATATTGTGAAATATTTTTCCTGTACGAATGATCAGTAGTAACTATTGTACTAGGAATCATGAACCAGTATATGAATACGTTAATAATATTTGATGATTTTGTGAACTATTTCTCGAGCATGAATATTGGATCGTGATTTAGTTCACGAGGATTTCGTGAAATAGTTCACGAAAACGGATCCAGACTGTTTTGATTTTGTGAACTAATGTTCCTAAATCTATGAATAACATCATAAGTCAACCTTTGGTTTTATGAATAACGTTGTTATAATTGTGTAATAGTTCAAGTACAGAAAATCGATTTGATAATGACATGCATGAAAACATGACTTAAGTTCACAAAACAAAAACTAATAAAAGCGTTGGGCGGGTGGTACTGAAGGGAAATTGAACATAATTTTAAAAGCCGTGATTTTTGTTCTCGGTCCTGTTTTCGTAACGTAAAAACGTAGTTGTTCCAGAATTCATGGCACTTTATTCACGATTTTGGGAACAATTTTTTTTCCGTGCATATAAAGAAAGGTCACTCCAAAAATCGATTGTTCAACCGAGGCCCGGAGGGCCGAGTGTCATACATCATTCAATTCAGTTCATCGAGATCGCAAAATGCCTGTGTGTGCGTATGTATGTATGTACGTGTGTGTCAAACAATGTCACTCAATTTTCTCAGAGATGGCTGTACCGATTTGCACAAACTTAGTTTTAAATGAACGGTATAACGCTCCCATAAGACGCCATTGAATTTTTAGTTGATCGGGCCGAATCCGGAGTTACGGATTGAAGAGTGCGGTCACACAACATATAAACTGATAACCCTTTGATGTCTGAATGATGTAATACATATTCAAATACGTTCAACATTACTTTAATTTGCCATTCTAGATCACTAATGCCCAATCAAAGTAGCATTGATCACATTGGCCACCTATGACGGATTTTGATGCCCCCGGGGAAGTTCCCGAGCTAATGTCACACCTATTTCCCGGAAAACTCTTAACTGATTTTTACAAACCCTCCCTCTCCAACCCCCTCCCTTCTCAGACCAACCTCACACCTAAGACGAAGACAGCATTGAACTCGAGCGGATTAAGCTATTTGAATATGTTGTTTGTTTCAAGTGCGTCAGCGTCGACATGTTGCTTATCAGGTTCGCGACAATCGTGCACTTATATATGCTTATCAAGTGTAATAAAAATGCAACAGACATTTCACAATGTTATATTGAACGTAACCGGGTATTAAATTATAGTTTGGGTGGATTAAAACAGGTTTTTGGTCTTGTTTCTCGCTATGGGAAATCATAAAAATCTTTCGTTCGTTTTTAATGTTAAATATCTTTTTTGATAGTCCGATTTCAACAATCTGTAGCTTGTTCAAGAGGTATTCGTACAAGCTGTCTAAATATACTTAAAATGTTTATATATGTCGTCAATTCCGGCAGATAATTTTAACAAACTGCTAAAGCACCATTTTCACATATTCAAGCAATTATATCTTGGAAACTAGACATCAGAATCAAAAACAAATTAATGGCGTTCTGTGTGGGTGATAGGCCTTTCATTTGCAATTATTTTGGATAAGATCGGTTCAGCTAGTGCTGAGAAACACGAATGAGAGTTTGTCCATTACAAGCATAGAAACACACAGATATTGTCCCAAATTGTCGAGCTGATTCGATTGGTGTATAATAATCGGCCCTCCGGGCCTCGAAAAAAGATACTTGAAAGTTTTAGCGAATTCTATCCATTTCTTTTATTAGAAATGTAAAAATTTAAAAAAAAATAATCTTTCCAGAATTTAATTTTTGTTTTTGTAAAAAGTGAACTTTTTCCAGTGTATATTTTTCTCGCTCAGAACTCTTTGTTCCCTTTAACTTACTCTTGGATTGTTTTGCTGTAAAAATGCGTTAGTCGAACAAACTTTTTTTAATGTCATGCATACATGCTTAAACTTCCACAATTCACAAGCAGCTTTTTCGTTTTATTTTTAGCTAGCGTCAATCCGGTGTTAGCTTTTTTCTTTCACTAAATTAGTGTCGGATTCTGATGAGACGAAGTCAAAACGCAAATACCATAACTGAACATTTTGCCTATTTGAAGTTGTTGCATATTCCAGCGTCTACCATCTTTGTTCAACGATCTGGCTCTAATAACAATCTGAAACTTGGGTTACTCTATACAAGTTTTCGTTGCTCTCAAACGCAAGTATTTCATCTTTAATTTCGTCATTTCTAGAAAACAAAAAAATATCCAAGCCATTAGAAACATACCATGAGCTGTATGGCTTCAATATATAGCTAAAAACGAAGATTGGTTTGTTTCTTCTGTCACAAGCTAGCACGAGAATTTGGCTCCCGTTCCAATGGTGTCTCGTTATATCTCTGTTACTAAGCAGAATATCAGAAATCTAAACAGAAAATATTATAGTGATTTCCAAATCTAGTAACATGGCATATCTAATTCAGTTTACTCCAAAATGACGTTTGTCATGAGATAGCAGAACAGTGACAATGTATGAATGACAAATTAAGCCCTAGTAGAAAAAGACCCAACAACCTTTGAATATAGCTTAAGGGGTATTTATTGCGGAAGCTATAAATTCACATGCAGATTGTGACGGCAAGCAGTACCGGAGCGCGTAAAACAATCCACTGCGTATTGAATAAATCTAATCCGAATCTAAGTTCAAATCCCCAACCAAAGCGATATGAGCTTATCCGACAGGCAAGATAACACCGCGGTAACACCATTCCGTCCTGAGAACAGCTACTAGTATGATGAAATCAGCAAGTCGACTTATCAGCTGATAAACTCACCTGGAATGTACTCAGTTCCATCCATCTTCGGTGTTCACTCCTATTGCGAGCGATTGGAAAGTGATAGCGATTATCGTAATACCTGTCTGCAGCAAACGGAACTGCAAACACACGTGCCCTTTCTCCCACCTTGTACTCAAGCAACGATATACGCGTGTCTGGTTTGTGGTTGTGATAACTGAGAAATGATAACCTTGATTTATTGGATTTTAATTATCTTACACATTGAACATAATTTGGCTCAACCATGATGTACACACATGTTTCAAAACGAGGTTATCTCCGTTAACACTGACACTGTACACGATTAAAATATTGTCGCGCTTTCCTCACATCTTTTGATAAAACTTATCCTAATTTCTTCTATCACAAGCATAGTTTAGAGGCGTCGCGGAGCCCGACAGACCTTCTGCCTATAAACTGATAATCTTACATTTGGATAAATACTTTACACATTGCAATATCACTCAACTATCATTTGTTACGTTAAATACGATACAAAGATTTGCTGCCTGTGGTAAGAATATTACACTGGAATGACTTGGTCTATCAGCGCCTCAAAGAAGCTGCCTGCCTTGGATTGGCAAAATATTTAACAATTTGAGAGAGCTGATATAAAATCTAATGTCTCTGCGATGGACCCGGTTGATTGGCATTGCACTCGCGGTGCTGTTCTGCTTTGTACTCAATCCCTAAATATCTCACGTTGATTTTTTAAGAAACTAGATGTAAATGCCCTTTGCTATTCACTGTGAAAAGTGTAAGAATTTTTAGAAGGCTTTCGCGGGTGCTCGTCCGGAATAGCCGAAAATATCCGGCCTTGACCAGCGTCGAATCCGTTGTTATCGAATCCGTTTTTCCCGTTCATATCGGCGTTGGCCGCTTTCTGCTTTGCAATTTCCCCTTCAACCGAGTGACGGATTCCGTAGGTAAAGTAGATGAAGTAACCGATGGCAACCCACACTGCAAACCGGATCCAAGTTCCAGAATCCAGCTGGAACATCAGATAAAGGTTGAAGAACACGCTTAACATAGGCAGCAGAGGCACTAGAGGAACTTTGAAGGTCAGCTTGGTTTTGTCCGTCGGTTGGCAGGCAGTGATGATCATCAGCAAGATCATTACACCGGCCAGAACGGATAGAGCTGCGATGATACCTGGGTAATCGGTTGAGATCTTGTCGGTAGCAATTACCAGTATGCTACATATAGCGCAAATGCAAATAGCTGTAACGATATTTTAACGTGAGACATGCTTTTAAATTTAATTAATTTAGAAAATAGAGAACTTACCGAAAAGACAAATTCCAATCTTCACAATCGCTGCCGACAGTCGGGTAGGATCCGCACGCTTAGCCGTGTTAAACAATTGATTGAACACATTCGGTATGGTAATCTCCGTAGAATCCATCAAACTGTTGTCCTCATATCGCAGTATTAGAACACTAACCGCCACAATGGTGTAGGCCATCAACGTCCCAATCGACATCATATCAATCAATTGCTGCAGATTAAATAGCAAGGCCATAGTTGCAGCTAGTAAACCGGCTAAAACGGTGGCCAGAATGGGAGTTTGAGTTTTCGGATGAACGGTTTGTAATTTCTTATAGATAACGCCATCATTTGACATAGCGTAGAGAACACGTGGCAAAGGGAACATAGCGCCCAATAAACTCGTACAAAGTGCAAATATAGCACCAATCGAAACGATCCATTTGATTTCGTGCCACCCTAGTTGCTCGAACAGATGTGGAAACGGAGCTCCTGGATCTTGCAGATAGTAAGGAAGCGCCATAGTTAGTACCGTTGAGATACCAAAGTAGGCAAAAAATATAATTATCAACGAAATGACAATAGCCAGCGGAATGTTTCGGCTAGGGTTTTTCGCTTCCTCTCCCGTAGTAGCGATACAGTCGAATCCTACGAATCCGTAGAAGCACTTGGCTGCTCCGGCCATAATTCCAGCGAAACCATACGGCGCGAATCCACCTTGTCCTATATCAACACCCGCTGGAATATCTTCCGGTCGAACATCCTCCGGACGAATGTTCCAGTTTGCAGTATCACCTGTGGAAAACAATGGTAACACAATTTGAACAATAAATCATTTAAATTGATACTCACTGTTCATGCCCCCGGTAACCAAGACGACTGCTATAACGCACAGATTCACGCCGGTGAAGATGTTGTTCATAAGGGTGGATTCCTTGACACCATACGCCAGCAAGGCCGACAGGATGAGAATCGCCGTGAACGAGAAGAAATCGGGATAATCCGACAGGAAGTCAACGTTCATGCCCATCGCATCTCGCATAGCTTTGCTCATCTTGTAGTCGATCAGGGCGTCAATGTAGCCGCTCATACCACGGGCGACGCTGGATGTGCCTGGAAGAGATAACAGTGCATACGATTGGTATGGGAACCATAAAACTCTGAATACTGATTGACGAAAATCTTTATATTTGCTGGACCAGCAATAAAACTGCAATTATCAGTCCAGATGTAATCAGGTGATAGGAGGTTCCGTAGTCGGATTCATCAAGATCGCATGAAAACTCAGCGCTCTGAAGAGTTGCCATGTGAACATTAAGTTGGCATTGTCCGGTTAAAGCCCTGGCCAGAAGATTTTTCGATAGTGTGTGAAAAGAGCCTTCAGTATCCGTAAGGATATTAAACCTATCAACAAACAAAAATTATTCTTCAAATAGATTTTTTCAAAAAATGCGGTTGGAGTAAGTTGGCGTTGACGCACACGGGGCAGCTGGGGATACTATTTAATCATCAAATATTTTTATTTTTGAAATTCACAGAAAATTGAGAAAATCACTTTCTTCTGTATATCGACAATCCATTTTTACTTTGTCCAATCGTCTGAAGAATTTCGAAAATTTGATCCTAAATATGGAATCGGAATATCGAAATACCGGGGTATTGAGACCAGGGATGCCAAAGGTACTGGTAAACTACATTTTTTTCGGTATATTTACATTTGAACAAGCCGTACAGCCCGCTACAGCGACGCATCACTACAGCTCTTGCCAGAACGGTAGCCAAACCGAGTACATTTTCCCGTAGAGCAGTAGAATACATTTTTGTTTTGCTGCTGTATTCCGACTGCTCGGTGAGATTGTGGCGTAGTAAAGTTTGTTCTCTCGCTTTGTACACTTTTCTCTGCGTAGTCAAAGGGAGAGGCCCGCACACGAAAGCGATGATGCCGGTCGTGGCGTAAACGAACAGCATTTATTGCCGTCGGTTGTGATTGAAAATATTGAATAGATTAAAAATATTAAAAAGTGTAAAATAAGGAAAGAGAAGCTTGCGTCTGGTGGATGTACTGGGGGCAGTATTTCTTTGTCATGTTACTGCTTTGCTTACAGACTGCCGTACAGCGCTGGGCTTCCTGCAATAGCGAAGGACAGCAGCGTCGAAAGAGAAATGAGAATGTAGGCAGACAAATTACAGCCACAGAAAATGTAGGCATTTTGCATCCTTGATTGAGACTGAAATATAATGGCAAATTTCGGTTAATATGCAATTTTATTGGAAAGATATTTAGCACGGTCCTTAACGGACCACTTCAATGTTATCTGTGATAATAGCGCATCTGTATGTTATCATGTTTTCCTATGTATTGGTAATGTGCATTGCCTCCATTATTCTTTGATACCTAAAATAAAAGTCGAAAAACATTTAGAAACGCTCAGCGAATAAAAATATTTATCCGTTACGAAGATTTCCTGTCCCAAAAATCCGCATCTCAGTTCAGATCGCCGCAGTATGGCGCTCTCTGACACTGCAGCACTCTGGGTCATTTATCTCCGTAACTAAACAATAGAACTCACTCAACGTACCTTGATCCCTTTATGATAAGTATTAGAAGCTTTCCTAATTTATAGTTCCCTGAAAAATAGTGCCGAAACAGGAATTTCCTGTCCGTAAGTTTTGCGTAAAAACATGTTTGTTTACATGTCCATCGGCAACACTATAGCATATCAGAAGGCTTTCGAGCACTACGTGAAAATCATTAGATTGTGGTCAAAATTGGATATGTAATCTTGCGAAACACACATATTGCATCATAGTAAAATTTAAACATGAAATAGGTCTTTGAGAGTAAGTTTTATTTCGGAAAAAGTAATACAGGTAAGCGTTTATCTCATTTCTTTGAAATAAAGCTATGAACATTTGCTAGCATAATTGACCATTCATTATCGACCGTTTGTTACAGTGTGAAAGCTTTTTGGATAAAATCATATCTCATGGCCAGCTAGCCACAGTTTCGCTTGTTTGTTGATATAAATGACTTGACTTGCATTGATGTCAAATTCTAAATCTAGGCCGCAAGTTGAAAAGGGTTTATATTACTTTTGGGGAATCGATGTTTTATTTTTTCACATGCTACTAAGGCCAATGTTGTACATTGTACCTGTAATGTAACTGTATGTTTATTTCGGAGATAAATTTGTATCAGTATAATAATTGCAATGTAACAAGCCGACATCTATCATATTGCACGACAAATAACATGTGACTTTTGTAAGTACTCTGTATAACAAAAGATAAACTCAAGTTTACCAGGTACCATACAAGCCTATTCGAATTGATGGTTAATTGCATGCATGCTTGGCACAATCAATCGAAATAAACGAGGTGTATTGTCATGGAAAATTCGGCCACGTTTGACGAATAAAATGAATATATTCGTTTGATATAGACCGTTATTTTCAACTACTTACGAGGATTACCATTTTTTCATTCATCTTACGGACTGTGTGCAGGAGCATGCTGTACGATTACGCCCCTTTGCCATATGTTATACGCAAAAAATCGTCAAAATGTGTCAATTTAGGCGTCAACAAAAACAAAGTAAAGCCATCGTTCCCAAGATTCGACGCAAAACGGAACAACGGATGCAAATCTACCGAATTTATGAATTCTTTTTGAATGGACCTCGGACATTTCATTACTGTTTTGTAAAATCAGTTCTATATCTCTGTACTGCCAGGTCAGGTACGTTTCCACTATCGGTAAAGGGTTACAGCAGCGTGTGATCGAGAGCTGGTGGATGAGTAAACAATGCGAGGTCTTGTTTGTTATATTATAAATAACTGAACAATTGTTTTTGTAGCTAGCGACCCTTCTAAGACAAAATTTTGAAACAAATCCACGAAATGGTGTGGTTTATGACATTCAGTCATGATACTAGTCAAGTGAATAGCGTGTTCGGTAAGAAACGACCAAGTACCATGCGAACCTCAGAAACACGGAGAAGAGACAGAGGCTAGTGATATTGTAGTGCTGCCAAAGGACCAAAGCACCCTCAGTGTTTTCGAGTGGAAGATATTGTGAAAACTTTATGGTGGACAGCAGATATAGCATAAACCATGAAGACAACCTATGGAACACGAATTGCGACAACTGCTTGAATAACTTCCCCGTCGGTCATATAACAACAGCTGATCCAACAGAAGGACAAGAGATGATCAGCGGGCGAAAAAAATCGACAAGATTGCAGGTGATATGTAGAGTCTTCCTTTCCTAGGGCGACGTACGGCCATCGACTATGAGGACTAGATACGCAGCAATGGTCATCCAATGAGACTTTCGTCGTATGTTCATGAACCAATCTGCAAATACTTTCAGTGTCATGGTGTTCATTTTTTGCAATTGTCCTATATGCTGAATGTCTGCTTCGAAATCTCTTGAAAGGCGCGGATACATCATAGTTTATAAATGGATTGTGAGGTACGCAGCTCACCTGGGTCCGATTCGAAACCATCGCACGGGTTTTCCTAGCCCTGGTGATAAAAAGGAATCTATGTTGCAATTCATATAAGAACCCAATTCGGTTTTTTGTTCAATGCTGAAAAAACTTTAGGCACGCATCTGAGATCAGCTTCATGCAAAATCGACATTATTCGCATGTTATTAATACGTGTAACAACTAAAGGACCTTTTCAGATGTAACGCTCATTTATTTGTAATGCGTGTCTTGTCAAAACCCATCAAAGTAATCAACAGTGTTCCTAAAATACTTTCATCGTCGATATAATTTTTCCGTTGAAGTGGAACCCCTAAAGTAATTGAGTTTCCATTTGATTGCTTATTTTCTAGCGCACAACTTACCCAACTTACCCAGGGACCGGGTAAATTTGACGGGTTGTCCGCATCCCATATTTTTGTCTATAAAAACAAAAACCGATTTAATCCACCTATCAGTGGGTTGAGACATTGCTTACACAAATCACTGTTGTATTATTCATTAGTTTGCCGAACACACGCATAGTTGGCAAGCACTAATAACACTTCGAATAAATTGAATAATTTAAAGAAAAATAATAAAGCGAATAAAAATTTTATATAATTTTGAAGCAAAAAAAAAGTTATTCATAAAATGGATAGAATGCTAAATATAAATCAAATTAATAAAATACATCAATTTAGCTCAAATGAAAATTTGACAATATTAAAAAAATTGAAATTAAGAGAGTAAATTAAATTGTTTCAAGCTAACAAACTGTCATTAAATAATAAAAAGAACTGACTAAACCGCATTAATAAAATAAAGAAACTGGATAAAATATATAAGCTAAGAAAAATTAATAATTTAATAAAATGATGTAAATAAATGAAAGAAATAATATGAATAAAAATAAATTAAATTAATATGATAAATAATATGAATAATATGGATAAAATTAACCCTTTCATACCTAACATTTTCTAGCACATATATCGTTCCAAAACCGTTTTTCTTAAAAGTGTAAAGAAACCACGAAAAACCTGTTTTGATCAAGATAGATGCTTATATAGCAGTGCGAGAAGCTGCTCAATTTTTACATACTGATCCTTAATACACATCTCCTGCAAAGTTTTCAATAGCTTAATTGGCCAGAAAAGATAGCCGAAAGCAGTCTATATTGATAAAATTTATGAGTTTTCAACAACAACAACGAAGATATGTCAA